>NC_072861.1:23425318-23733423 GCF_028858705.1 Grus americana | reverse complement strand
TGATTTTCAATGCGTGATACATATTCCAGGGGTATCTTTTATGAAATTACCACAATGCCCAGTCTGTCTCATTTTTATTTGTTTCTCCTCCGAAGCAGAAACCTTTGGACTTCTCCAAAGCGAGAACTGTCCGGTTTCCTAGGAGGGAGTAGTTCCTCTGACTCAGAGCTCTGCTGAGCAGCGGTTTTGTCCTTTGTGCCTTAATTTCCTCGCCTATACAATGGGAATGCTACTTCACTGTTTTAATCCAAATGTTTACATTACTTTAAATGTGCTGTGTAAACATAATATTTTTATAATCAGCATGTTCCCGATCATTGCACAGTTCTTGGCAGTTTCTTAATTATCCTCACAGCATACTGAGCTTGTGAAGCTCTGTGTAGACTTGGTGAGGATATAACTTACAACGTTATTTGATCTATAGTTATGTCTCTGTTGTTATTTATATTGCCTGGTAAATGGGTAACAACAACAAAAAGACAATAAATATGGAAGTTGGGGTTTTTTTCTAGCCAACATATATTGTGGTATCATAGGTCGTTCCACTTGTTAATGAAAGACACAAGTTCTTCTAAATTTATCATCTTCAGACAAAAGATACCCTCCTTTTCCACTTAATCACTCAGATTCTCACAGAAATCACAGAGCTGGGAGGTGGCAGTGAAGTAAACTGGATGAAGTGAGCGTTTCCAGCTTTTATGTAGTTGATGTTATTTGACAAGGCGGAAGGAAATGCACTACTGAAAAGCTGGGCTGGAGGAGGCTCAGGGGGGCCTGTGTCATGGCTTTGATGTTTAATCCTGAGACAAACATGTCCTCTGCTACCCTGCTCCACCAGCACCATCCCAACAACGTCAGGGCTGTGACAGAGCTCTGCTTACCTCTGACAGGGCCACCCGGGTCTCTCTCCCTCGGTCTCATGGGCAGAGCGAGACGGGCCTGAGAGTTCCAGAATAAACCGTTCTCTGGGATCGGTGGGGAGGAGGTTGGGGAAGAGCGAGGACTTGCAGCTGGGCTATGGCCTCTCCATCCCTCGAGTCTGTCTTCAGGCTGAGGACCGAGTGTTGCCTTTGTGGACCCTTAACTCGTGCAGGTATCTTCACGCTTCTGCTCCATGGGGTTAAGGTTGGCTGCTGCGTCTGAAGTTTTTAGTACAGGGCTTGTCTGTGCTCCTCTGGTGGTCACAGGGCCACTGTCCCTCAGGGATCTGAGCTCAAAAGTCCCTCCCTAACCAGCATCACGCAGATGAATTGTGGAGGTGCGTTCTGGCTGCTGGCAACTCTGCTGCAACCGCTCGCCCATGTTTCTTCCTGGCTGATCTCAAACCTGAAAGCTAGGAAACGACTAAGTCCTCACCTACCTCTGCTAGAAGCTTACCCTATTAGTTAGGGGATTAGGAGACACTTTACTGCTACACTCAGGCATCAGGCTTCAACTGTTTTTTCTTTCCTTCTCTCTCTGCTCAGCAGTATCATCATTCCATTAAATCACTTGCAGGACCGTCAGAGGCGGCCGACTGCAGCCTGACAGCCTGCCCCACTGCCGTGGGTCGCTGCAGGGCAAGCGTGGGCCTCGCCTGGGAGTCTGACCAGCGTCATTCGTCTTTTGCTGAACACCTGGAGAGCTGCACTGTCATGTCACCAAAACACCTCTTTACTCAACAAGATGTTGATAATCGGATCTTTCATCTTCTCACCTTACTTTATTAGGCTACGCCTTCTTCCGATACAGTAACATATGTTAGTACACTTTGATTTAGATTACTAGCCGACAGGTCCAGTCAGTGCGAAAGATGTTCAGATGATAGTACTGGAGGATGAGCTTCCACATCCCACTCCCAGAGTCCTCTGAAGTGAAAAGGGCGGAAGGCAGCACAGTGTTCAGCTGGACACAGGCCTTGCTCGGTGGAACTTCTGGGTTTGTGCCTCTTGCTTCTCGTCCAGCCTCCAGTCTCTCCATAGATTACAGATTATCTCAGCGTTGCAGCAGAAGCGTGATGCTTCTAGGAAGATGACATCCAAGATCACGCAACGGTGCTCTTAAGGTAGCACACATGAGTCCCTCAGCAAGGTCGAGGTACCTCGATGGGATGATGCTACTCTTCACGTTATTACTGCTAAACACCATTAAATAACGCAGAGCCCACAATACGTCCATAGAATCAAGCAGTTCCGGACTGACTGAAAAGCAACAAGTTTTTAACTTGTCAGTACTGCTAATGTTTTAAGAAAGGAAAAGAAGAATCCCAGTCAGCTGAAGGAAAGTCAGCTAGGGAAGTTTAGCGGTCAACAGTTGGGGTGTTTTTCAAGCCTTTGCCTTCTGCTCTATTTAAATCATGCATTAATATTTTTAATGGGTAAAGGATCTTCAAAAGAGTGGGCTTCCATTTTTTTCCCTAAGGAAAATGGAGACATGGCAGCAAAGATGAGGGCGTAAATTCTGACCAGATACGAGGGTAATTCCTAAACGAATTCCCTAATGGGATTTTCGTCCTTTTTTAAAAAAAAAAAACCTTAATTTTCCCTTTTTCCCTATCCCTCTACATTCCATTTTTGCGTCCGTTTCTTACATATTTTCAAGAATCGATACCTAGAAACCAAGTTTCTGAATGAGATTTCGTGTTTCCTTACCGGCACAGCCCAGCCCGTCTGCAGAGGGTGAAGCCCAGGCCGCGGGCCGGGCAGAACGGGGCAGCGGCCGCAGTGCCCGAGCTCACCCTGCCCCAGCCTGCGGGGCTCACCCTGCCCCAGCCTCCTCCCTCCGCCCGGCGCTGCCTTTCCCGGTGGGAGCCGAGGGCACCGGCCCGGACCAGCGGGGCCAAGAGCTCCCCGGTGCGGAGGCGCCGTGCCGGTGCGGAACGTAAGCGCTTTAACGCTGCCCGTGCCGGGAAGCGCGGCTTTACGGTGTAACGACCCTCACAGCAAGGCCGCCCCTTTCCGCTCCGCAGGGCGATGCAGCAGCGCAGCGGGAGTTACCGCAACAGCCGCCGCCTCACCCCCCTTCCGCGGCCGCGTTCTGACACGGGGAAGGCCCCAACCCGCCCGTCACCGAGCGGCGCCAGGCCCACCTCGCCCGGCGGGACGCCCGGACCACGGGCTGCCTGACGGCGGGTCCAGGGCAACGCGGCTGAGGCTCGGCGGTGGCGGTAGCTGTGGCGGTAGCAGCCCCCCCCGTCCCGCCCCGTCCCCCCGCCATGGCCACCGCCCCCTCACGACCCCCCCTGTGGTGGGCGGAGCTCGGCGGGAGGGAGCGCGCGCTGTCAGCGGGCGGGGCGGGGCGCGGCGCCGGCAGTCCGCCACCGTCCCGGCGTGCCCCGCGCGGCTGGGGCCGCTCTGGCGCGGTTGTCTCACCGTGCCTGCTGTGAGCGGCGGCGGTCGCGGCTCGGCGGGGAAGATGGCGGCGGAGGCGGCGGATTCGTGGGGTAGGTGGCGGCCGCTGCGCCCCGACGGCGCCCCTCCGGCGCCCCTCGCCCGCCCGCGCTCACCCGCTCTCCTCTCCCCCACAGACGCCGACAGCTTCGAGGTGGTGGAGCCGGTGGCGAAGCGGCTGGTGCCGGGAGTGGCCGGAGACCGCTGGGCCGGCGAGGATGAGGAGGACGACGTGAAGGTGCGGCCGGGCGGGCCCTCGCCGGGCCCCCCGCGGCGTGGCGCGACCACGGGGCCGGCCCCGCCGGCTGGCCGGGGTCCGGGGGCTGCGGGGAGCGGGCCGGGGCCGCCGCAGGCCGCCGCCATATGGTGCCGCGTGTGCGGGGGACGCGGGCCCGCGGCGGCGCGGCCCGGCCCGGGGCAGGGGCGGCCCGGGCGGCGGGTGAGGAAACCTCCCGCCGGGTGGGTCGGGCCCGTCGGGCCGGCTGGATTCACCCGTCCCCCTGCGGGGGCTGACGCGCCGGCCGGAGGCGAGGGGGAGCGTGAGTCCGCGGCCGGGCCGTGCCCGCGGGGGGCGGCTCTGGCGTGTTGGCGCTGCGAAAGGGCAGCGGCCGGTTACAGATGACGAGTCAAAATGCCAGGTGGAAAGCGAGTCTCTGCCCCGTGCCCCTTCATCCCCGCTCAGAGCCGGCCTTTCTGCCCGAGGTTCGCTCCCGCTGCGTCGGGTCTGCCGGCGCAGAAAAGGACAGACAGACAGACGCTGTTCAAGCCCGAGGAGGCGTCTCCTGTTCTCGGGGGGATCCACCTGCTGCTCTCCAGCTGCTCTCCAGGCTTCGGGGCTCTTTCCTGTTTCCCCTTGTCTTATGTAGCCTTTCAGATTGGCAGTTTTGAGTGTGGAGTGCTGGGTGAGACCTGAGCATTGGGTTTCTGAAAGTGGTGCTGTGTTTGTGCCTCTGCTATCGGCCAGAGGCTCCCGTGTGTAGCAGGATGTCTCTTCCACCCCGGTTTTCTACTTCTTCACCACCCCACCCCCCCGGGCCCCACTGCCACAGTTCAAAAGTACGGCAGCCTTCCTGCGCAGTTTCAGATTTAGTGGTGCTCGGATCGCTTAACATCGCCTTACTTAAGGTGCTTTTTGGAGCGAATTTTTACTGTGTTTCAGAGCGATGTCTGCACGGAATTGGCATTGAAACGTGCGGATATTCATCTCTGATGCTTATGAAAGCAGACCTCCCTTAAGAGCTTGTTTTCTCGTGCTGAGTTCCAGCTGTCCCTTGGCAGGGACGGGGGGACTGGGTGCTGGATGCCACAGAACCCCCAGTTTGCGTTCGAACAGGCAGTAAGCAAAACGACGCCAGGGAACAGACAAGGAACGTGCTTGATGAATGCAAGGAATAGAAATGGGTCAACTGAAAAAGACCTTTTTGTTTCAGATCGAGCTGCCGAGGTATTGTGATAGGCGATCTCATGAGGTGACCTGGTCACTGTAGCGTGGTCACAAGTACGACGCTGTCTGGAGCAGCGCATTGCTGCTCACGGGCGAGGGCTCCTCAGGTTTGTTATTTAGGCTGCTGGCTGCGTTACCAGAATCTCTGAAAAACACCAACACAGTTGTCCTTGGAGCTTAGGGTGGGTATTCTTTTTATAAATAGTATGCAAAAAAGTAGTTCATCTTCTCTTAAAAAAAAGTAACAAATTTTTGCAAGTTACAGGCTGTCCATTTGCCTCCTTCAATTTAGTAACGCCCACACCCTGTAGTTATCATAGGTGTCACATTTCAGTAGGCAGAGTAAGTAAAGGTATCTCTGTACACAGTAGCCGCAGTCATTTGTAAAGAGCGTGGTTAGCATGTAACCTTATGCACATGTATACAACTTACGTATGTGTATGTATACACGTGTATCTCAGGCTCACTGTCAGCCTGGCTTTTCCTCCTGCCTTTGGAAGTGAGGAACTTTCCTGCTATGATAGAATGTGTCCAAGTGAACCGGACCAGAGTGGTGGTCTCTTGAAGACACCTGCGCTTTCTGTGGCTGTGTCACTAAAGGAACAAGGTTTTCCCACGTGCAGTAAGAACGCAACCGCTGAACTCTCCCAGGGATTATGGGTTTAGTGCTGGAGCTGCATCTAGACAGAAGGACCAGTCCAGCTAAGAAAGCTGGTTTATTTTACTTTGATTTGCTCTTCCTGTAGAAACACAAAAGATCACAGGACTGAGCGTGGGAGGGGGTTTGCTTCGGCTCTAGATGCCTTGTTTGTGAGGGTCCACCTTGGGGAGGTGCCTGCATAAGAAAAATAACGTGGTCTAAAATAGAAGCACAAAGTGTTTTCTGACCATGAGTTCATCTTAAGGTTGGTCTATCACGTTTTGGAATGTGTTTTATATATTCAGATTGTGTAGTTTTGAAGATTTTTAGTAATGAACTTAAAGTAACCGTTAAGTTGGGAAAGTTCGACTTCCCTGGGTCTAAAATTAGCATCTTCATCAGCAACAAAACTACTCTCCAGTGTTACCCAGCACACAAGTTTCCCAGAAGGCAGGCCTCCTGCCAAGGAATTTTCATCTATTTACTCTTGGGCAATTCTGTGCTTAACAAAGCCAAAACTGGGAAATGTGTGTGTTGTCATCCGGGTGACAGCCTTTGGCACGGCGCAGTCGTTTGGAGGAGAGCGTTCAGGTTTAGCCGGGAATCTAAAGTACCTGTCACTTTCCAGTTGCATCTGCTGGGTTTTTGGGAGGAATAATGTGCGTTTTCATAGGTTTAAGGTAGATGTGACAGAGCATGTGAAATCGTAAGAGAGCTGCTCCCCTCAAGGGTTTGTTTACATGAAATAGAAGATGTTTTCAGTAGCCTTATTTTAGATAAGTATGTGTAAATGAGTATTGTTGAAATGCTTCAAAGTTTTAAGCTACTTTAGTGGATATATTTTGGAATAAAGGTGTCCTCTTTCAATTACTTATTATCAGTGCAAAGATACAGCACTACATCAATCTTCCGTTCCTCCAAGAGAGTTCACTGGAATTACAAAACGCAGAAATAGGTGAATATTTGGGTGCTCCCCCCAGTAAAAAAACAAAACAAAACCAACAAACCAACACCAAAAAAACTTGCCCAATATATGAACCATGTTTCTCCAAAAATCTTGGAGAAGAATGAGAGAGTGTTGAGCGTAGCAGGGAGACCCGCGTGTCTTGGCACACAGGCTGAAGAGTGAACCCGCAGCGGTGACGTCTCGCAGGTTGCCCTTCCGGGAGCGTTCTCCGATGCCCCTGGGCTGGCAGTTGCCTTTCCCAAGTTCCAGCAGTGTCGTTCCGCTGGCGGGGCTGTGGGCAGGCTCCCGGCAGGTGACAGTCCCTTTGGTTAGAGTTGAGATCTTAAATTCCCCGTTGCAGCTCGGGGGGAGGCTGGGCCAGGCCAGGCGGTCACGCTGCCCGCCCAAGGTCTGCCGTGTCTGCGTCGCTTTATCACCCCGGCTTTGCAAGCTAAACCTGCCGTCCCTGTGGGGCATGGCTAGTGGGGACGTGGTCTGCTGTGGGGAAGGACTGTGTCCGTCATTGTGGGGAAGTCCTTGCCCACGCACCCTCTGTTAAGTCTCCCAAACATAACGATGACACGCAGTACTTTCCTTCAATCCCATGAGTACCTTTACATCACGAGCAGGCTGCCCTTCCTCTGGGGTTTTGCACCAGAAAATACTCGATTTTAAAATCTGAAGGACAGGGCAAGGGAGAAGGCAGCAAGCTACATACAGCAGTAATGAAGAGAGCTATTTAAGAAGTGGGTGTAACAAACTGTTAATTAGATATGAGCTAAAATAATGCTGCTCCAAATTCAAGTCAGCTTCTTGGAATGTGGAAGGGAAGCCGAATCCCTTACAAGTGCCAATTAACTTGAGTGAGCTGGTAGATGAACTCGGGTGTCTTCCTTGCTTGGATCAGCACGTCGCACTGAAATACCGAGTTCTTCTGCCAATGTCTTTTATTTTGCCACGCCAGAAGCAACCCTTAGTGATTAACAAATAGCTTGCATGACTGCCTGCATTACTGTTGTGAGGTGGAAATCACAAAATTCAGGATTTATGGTTTTTAAGCGTATCTATAAGGATGTACTGACAGTACGTGTGCTTTTTCTGTAAACTAGGTCTTGTCAAATGTAATGTCTTAAGCTCGCAAGTTGAAACGGAACTAAAATTAGATTCCTGTGAGATTTCTTGGCTTTAACTTCTGGTTGTATGTCGTGTGGTACTCAGCATGTAACTGCAGGTCAATTTTAGAGCATTGATTTCCATGCAGAGGCCATGCGCTAGAATTTGCAGTGGCATTAGGACAAGAATATATATTCCTGTAACCCTTACCCAGCTAACTGTTAGGAAGAAGCTGCAGAATTACTGCTGGCCAAGTCTGCCGATGACATCAGCAGGTCTGTTCCTTAGAAAACGCGGCCCTGTGAGGCGGGCGGTGCCGTACCTGAGGGCCACCATGGATCTTGGACAGGCTGGAGGCAGAGACTTACTGCGGATACCGCAGCTGAGGCTGTTTGAAAATACGCTGGAGAACGTGATGGCTGTTGAGAGTGTTTAAGTGATTTGTTTGTGGGAAGACCTTTTGCTTATAAAAAAAGCAATGGTCGTTGGTCAAAAACGTGGTCTGTGGCTGGTAAAAGTTGGTATTCCTGCCCGAGGCTGGGCCCTGCGTTCTCCTCTCTGCAGGTCGGGTTGATGTTCACCCCAGTGTGTGACTCCCCGTGCAGCCACACAGACGCTTCCCCTCGCACTGGGAGAGGGGTGAGCGGGTGCTTTGGAAAGAAGGGGTCTTCTGGTGGTGGTGACAGCGCGGTCTGGTTTGAAATGGTTTCAGCTGAGTGGTGCGTTTCCAGTGGTGGCTGTACTACATGCATGCGACCGGTAAATTCCCGGTGTCTTGTAATGCGTGCTAAAAGGAACAAACTCAGCTTTACTGTGGGTGTTGATTTGGCTGTTCATGATCTTCCTTTTGTAACTATATTGACATGAGCTTTCTGATTCTTTGAATAAAAGCTGCCTTTTTCGTGTAAGAGCTGCTCCTGAAACACCTCAGTCCACTCCCAAAAGCTGTGCCCTGGTTGTACAGCTCTCGCGACTGCCTCCCTGCTTACTCCAGTGTGTAAGGCTGGTGGATATGTGAGCATTCAAAGGGGTTAGATGTAAGCTGCTGTGCTTTGTGTTTGTTACCTCAACAAGTAGAAAGTATCTGTCAAAGAATCTTAACTAAAACTTATTTTGTAGGATAACTGGGATGATGAGGAAGAAGAGGAGGAAGTAAAGGAGACGGAGGTAAAACAAGGTAAGACTTAAAAGGAATCCGTGGCTCTGTATGCAGCCTCAGAACAGGCACTGGTTCTGTCTTGAGCGTGTCTGAAGAATCAAAACCAGGTAATGGGGTCGGGTTTGCGTTTGACAAAGCACGTCTTTAACTCTCTGCGTTCAGATTCCAGTAACTGAGCTCTGTGGCTCTCTCTCCAAGTAGTGTTTCTGTAGTTGCTGAAAAAAATAATCAGTAGACTTCTTGAGTGCTGTGTTGTTCAATGTTTTACAGAACCGAAAGTTTCAGAAAAAAAGAAAATAGCAGAAAAAATAAAAGAAAAAGAAAAGCTACAGAAGAAAAAACAAGAGGAGCTTAAAAAAAGGGTAACTGCTTTTTTCTTCCAGGGCTCATAAAATTTAGAGGGCAAGTTTGATTTTTTTTTTTTTTGAGGTTGAACAAGACTTGTAAAGATCTGAAGTCTTGTACTTACTAACATCTGGGGAGTGTTAGCTTTAATTTCTCTGTAATTTGACCAGGTTATTGAAATAGCGCTTCTCACTCTCTCTTTTGTGTGCACCTCATGATAAAACATGCAGTTGTGAAACTTAGAACTCAGGTGTTTCTTCCCACTTCTTGTAAACTGAACAACTTACTAAACAATGTGGCGTTGTTCTGCTGTACCGGGGTGGCTTTCAGGTTTGGGCGTGTTGAGGTGTACTGACTTCGGGCAGCTGTAAGCTACTTGAGTGGCACTGGAAAACCCACGATTTCTCGTACTGCTTGGGCTCAAGGGTAAGAAATAAAACGTTCTCCCTATATACATTTTGAATTCAGTTAGAGGCACCAGAGGAACATAAAGAACTTACACCAGAAGAACAGTTAGCAGACAAACTACGACTAAAGAAATTGCAAGAGGAGTCGGACCTCGAGTTAGCAAAAGAAACATTTGGTAAGTGTGCTGGGCCCCAAGTCAGGCCTCGATGAAGTTGTAGCATCACGGAAGTGCTGTATCCTCTAAATAGCGCCGCTACCTGTGGATACCCTGCAACAAGAACGCAGCGGGGTTTGCCTGTCGATGCACGTGCAGGTTGTGCTCCCGAGAGCAGAGGGGTTTAGATTCAAGGTGCAGGAGGCCTGTCCTGGTGCTGAGGACGAACTGCAAGAACCACAAACCACCTTTAGAGTAGAAGGAGCTGCTGCTTACTGTGCCATGGCGGGAGGTTATAGGAAAAGGATGGCTGACTAAGTTTTCCAGTGTATTGGTACTTGGGGTAGAAGGATGAGTGTGTAAAAAGGGAGGAAAAAAGTGCTGTCTTGATGTTCTGAGGTGCTTTACGACAACGGACTTAATGAGGCTTTGGGCGAGTGTGGCACAGCACGACTCATGCTTTACTTCAGGCAATCCGTAATAAGCTAGATGTTGAGAAAGCCAGCTGAGTTGGTGGAGTGAGCTTGTTTCCTGGCGTGGACGAAGCAGGCTTAAAGCAGATCATTCTGGTTTTGAGCTTTGACAGAACTAGCAAAGATACTGATTCATAGCTGCGTTCTTCAAACATGAAAGCGTGTTGCCTTGATTATAGTGAATTACACAGCTTCTTACTCAATGCAGATTCTGCTCTGCGAGTGGTCCGAAAGAGAACAGTGCCTGGGGGGGTGCATTGAATACAGTTGCAAAGAATGAACTAAATTTTGCACTTAAAAGCTCAAGATGGGAATTCTTTATTTAAGGGGAAAGGGGCTTCGCGTAGCGCACGTTGCTCCAAAGAGTAGAAATACCTGGTTCAAATTACTAAGCTTTGCAGCAAAAATCTCTTTGCGTACAGGGTAGTAACTCTGGCTGTTGGCTTTTGTGTGGCAGAAGCCAGGGGGAAGCGAGTGAGCAAACCTCAGCTTTGGTTTGTAAAGCTTCCCGTGGAGATGAGGAGCTGAATGTGAATGAGGTCACTTGTTTCCTCTGGTGTCATCCTTTAGGGATCAGTTGATGCTTTCTGTAATACCTCTGTCTTTCCATACAGGTGTAAATAACACTTGTGGAATAGATGCCATGAATCCCTCTTCAAAAGATGACTTTACGGAATTTGGCAAACTACTAAAAGAGAAAATTACACAGTATGAAAAATCACTACATTATGCCAGTTTTTTGGAAGCATTAGTTCGAGACGTATGTATTTCATGTAAGTTAAGTGCAAGATATCCTAGAACACACGGGTACCAAAACTGCGATGGAGTTGAAGTTGAAAACATGCTGTTATAGTAAATGCTCAGCCGAGATTGATCTGTGTAGCTTATGTCAAATGAAGTACTCATCTATTTTGCTCACTAGTATCCGATTCCATTCCCACAAACTTTATTACAGGTTGTGCGCTTGTGCAAGAGTTAGTCTTTCTAAGTGTCGATTAAGACAGTCATTTTAAAGTGTGAATTCTTACAATTTTCTTGAAGCCACTTCTAAAAAAAATAATAATAGTAATTCTCTGAGCCAGGTAACTCGAGCAGTAGCTCATTTGGAAGGAAGCTCTTATAAAATTGAGTCCATGTAATTCTGGGACTGCGAAATAAATGCCTCTGGAATCCAACATGTACCTCTACCCAGAGAAACTAACTTAAACTCATGTCTTTCCACTGCTCTGGTAGGCTGAAGTACTCAGTGAATTCATTGCTTGAGATCTTTCCCTATGCCATGCGCATTGTCCTTCAGGGAGGTGGTAACTTGGTACTACTTTGTGCTGTAGAAGTACAGCGATAGCTCCTGGTTGGAGCAGATGACTTCCATTTCAGAGGGGTTCCAGGTCTTCTGAAGTGAAGGACTCGCAACCTCTTGGGCCATTTGTTAATAACAATAATTTATTGTTAATCCACTGCTCCTTTTGATAGGCTTTACTGTAGTTCACTGTATCCATATTTTACTGTTCAAATGCCTTCTCGTTAAGACTTTTGTATTCCCTGTTAATTTACAAGTTTTACCTTCTACAGCATTCAAGCTGCCTTACCAGGGACTGTCTGAAATAGTAATTGTGATTCTAAGGACCCGAATTATGTACTCAGTATTTTGCTGATTTAAAGCAAGTAATTGCCCGTACTTACTGCTAATGCTTATTTCTGCTTCTTAGCGAACGTTGATGTCAGATTGTGTCACTGCCTTCTAAGAGACTGTTGTGCTGAGGAATCTTTTTTGTTGTTTTTTTCCCATGATGTAGTGGAAATCGATGATTTGAAAAAGATCACAAATACTTTGACAGTACTATGCAGTGAAAAGCAAAAACAAGAAAAGGTAAGGTCTCTGCATGTTCAGTAACAATACCCGCTCGTGGCGCTGATCTGGAACAGGGAACAGGTCTCGCACTGACTTGAGCTGCTGATGCTGTGATCAGTGGTAGCAGGAGGTTAAATGATAACCCTGGGTTAGAGTTAAATCCTCCTCATTGGGTGAGGTAATCAAGAGTTGATTGAATCTAGTGATCACAGGTGTAAATTCATCATGGTTTCACCTTTATGCTAACCTTGTTCCCTTTTATGCCACATGTAGAGTTCAGCATCGGTGTAACACCGGTCTGTGGAAGTACCTGAAATCTGTGCCAGGGTTTGGGATCCTGATTAGCAGATAATTGGGATTTCTGTGCTGCCATGCAAACTAAAGGAGCAATAACTGCATAGGCAAGGAAGGGGGCAAGTTTAACAGGTGATGTGATAGCTTAACCTATGCTCTTGTGATGTAGAAGGTTGTGGTTTATAGCATACAGCTGTGTTAAACTCCTCTGGAATTCAGTGATTAATTGAATCATTAGATAGCAACAAAAGCAAGCAGAAAATATGACTGGCAGTGCAACTCTCTTGGTACGTGTTAAATCAAATTGGAGGGTGGTTAGGAAACAAACGGCAGAGCGTTGTCAGTGGGAGTAGTAAGTGGGAAAGGGGAAACCTCGGAAACTGTTCTCCTGGGGTGCCAGTTCTGACTCCCCAGGCACCAACAAAGCACCTTAACGCAAACCAAACTTCATGGACAGTGTTAATGTGAAAGTCTGGGGTGGCAAACATGATAAACTTTTCTTTAATACAAACTGCGCTTTGGAGAGAAGCCTGGGACTTACTGAGCCAAACGAGTCTAAAAAGAAGTAGTACGTATACTTCCTGGTCTTACGCTCTTCTCTCCTGGCGCTTCACGTCCATTAGTTCAGTTGGTGATTTCACAAAACTGAGCACTAGACTCTGCATTTACTGCTGGTTTCGATCGGGTCTAGGCACAACAGGACGAATGACAAAGCGTGGGATGTGGGGATGCAGGATGCTGGCACAGCTGGACTAGGAATGGGTGGCGTTGGGGGATGGAACGCGGGAGCAGAAATTGGCAGCAGCGTGTTCACTGCATGGGCACACGAATGCTCGTACCTCAGGACTCTAATTAGAGCAATGACAAATCACTGTGGATTTTAAAGTAAACATGCTCTTCCTATTTAAGCAGAATAAAGCCAAAAAGAAGAAAAAGGGTGTTGTGCCTGGAGGCGGTTTAAAGGCTACGATGAAAGATGACCTGGCTGATTATGGAGGATATGATGGAGAATATGTACAAGACTTTGAAGACTTCATGTGACATTTATCTCCCCTTCTGTCATCTTTCTGTTGCCCATAATCCCTAAACATGTAGCACAACTTTTCTTCCTTTAAATTCTGCCAAATGCTACAATCAGAATTGCAGTATCTCTGTGCTGGTGGTTTAACTCTTGACAGGTCCGTGTGAAAGCAACTGGGCTCCCTCTCCTGTGGTTGGGGTTAGAATGAGGACGTTTAAAAGCTATGTAAATTGCAGTTACAAAACCCAAAACTCTGATAATGGTAACTGTTGCTATTTGGTTTTTATAGTAACAGCACTAAATTGGAAATGGATTTCAAGAAGGCAAAGTATTATTACCAGCACAGTTCAGTGACACGGCCTTAACTGTATGTACCTCCTTGAACGACTTGTTTGATGAACAAAAGCAGTTTGCAGCACGGGCGTGGTGTGTGCTTAGTATTCTGATTGCTTTCTCTTAAGTTAGAGCTTGAGGTTTTCAGCATATTGGGGAGGGGAACGGCTGCTGTCAGGGAGAGCGTGCTCCTCTGGGAACGCAGCCCTCGAGATACCTGCTGCCTCCGGGCTGAGCGCGGGGGTCAGGGCAAGAGTTGAAAAGAACCAACTTGTGTCTCGAGTACGAAGTTTAGTTTCCATTCATCTAAATTTCTACTAATGCAGCTGTATGGGTTGGGTATTCTTTAACAGTTAATTGCCTGGTTTAAGTGTAAAAAAAAAAAAAAAAACAAAACCAACCAAGACTTCCTTTTGGTCTTTCATGGGTTGTGATAGATTCTTCACAACTCAGCTGTTTTCTTTCATTTGAAAAAAAAACAAAAACAACTTGCTTAGCAAACTGCAACAGTTCCTACAGTTGGGCAAATTGTTATGTTAACAATTATGACATCTGCAATGTTTTATAAAGCAACTAATTTAATAAAAATCACTATTGAGGACTTCACTAGGGCTGCCTTTGGACCAGTTCTTTTAGTATCTTAAGAGTAAAGCTACTTGAAGAGGTAGAGCTGTGAAACAGAGCTGTGCTGGGTGCGTTACGAGGGCTGGCCCTTGCTCCGACATCCAGATTAACTAATGGTAGAGGGGCAAGATTTCCTTCCTGTAAAACATCTCTTACCTAAGCCTTAGCAATGCTGGTGGTAAATGCGAGCCTTCCAGGACTGCCGTACTCCAGGACTGCCGTACTGCAGGCCTTCCATGAGGAACGTAATCTTTTCTTTTGTGGGGACTGCTGAGCTCAGCAGCTTGCACTTACCTTAGGAGTGATTCAGGGGGGCCCTTGGCAGTGGGAGCTGTTGCTTTATTCCTGGTGGCAGCTGCTGTTACCACAAGCAGTCCCGCGTGTACAGCCTGCACTTTACACGTGTGCTTGGTCCCAGTGTGGGTGGGATACGCGTGTGCTTCCAGACTCTTCCTGCTGTTAGTGGTCCCAAATTTTTAAAGGACCAGGGATGGTAATTTTCAGGAGGATAGCTTGAAGTTCTCCTTTCATGCTTGGAGCTTTAAAGTTCAAGCTAAAAGCTTGTTAGCCATTTGTTTAACTTGGCCTAATCACAGCCAGCTCAGTCTAATTCAGTCTTGTGAGACTGATGAGAACTGGAATTGTAACTCGTGTTCTGCTCAGGCATGATCCTCCCTGCATAAACCATTTTCTTTAGCAGAGGAGCTGTGACTTGCACCAGGTGTACCGGTGTGCAATGGCTAGTGCTGCCATTGCTGAGTTGGGCTGAATGTTTGGCGTGTGCAGTGGTTGCCAGTGAAAAGGTTCAGCAGCCAACAGGCGACTGTGAGCTATAATCCAAGTTAAGATCTCTTTGCTAATTAACGGAGTTGCTATGGCAATTGTGGTTTTGCTAGGCTAACGTTTAGTGATAGTATGATACCACTGCTTAATTTTACTTCAAAGCTGCTGGAGGCTGGAGGCTGCTGTCAGCCTCCCCCCACCCCTCCTTTGGCCAGGAGGTGACTGCAGGCTGCGCTTTCAGGGCGCAGGATCCAGGCTGAAACTGGGCTTCTGCCTGAGGCAGCGTCCAAGTCTCATCCCCCTCCCCGGGTCAGTCAGACGCAATCTTGTAACCGCACTGATGGCAGGACACGCTGGCTCCTGACGGGGCGTCGATGCCAACTGTCTGCCCAGTAGGGCTGTCTAAGTGTGGAAAGGAGTGAAAATTTAATAACTGTAAGAAAACACTTGTACTTGATCACCTCTTTTACTCCAAGACAGTAGCACATTCAGTATATGCTGTTAGCGGTGTACAAGACTTTCACTTTATCACTAAGCTAGAAGACAAAAACCAAGGTTAATCAGACTGGAATCAAAGAACGGATTATCCTGGTGTGCAGCTAAAACTTTCTCCTGCTTATTTCACTGTCAATGTACTGAAGATCCTGCACACTCTATTTCAGCCTTTTGTTGGTTGAGCTACAATTCCTATGGTGGATCTATCACCCACACCCCTAGCTGAAAGGACTGCTGGATCTCTCTGGTTCATCGAGGCCAGGGAGCTGTTGGAGCAAGTCCAGAGGAGGCCACAGAGATGATCAGGGGGCTGGAGCACCTCTGCTATGGAGACAGGCTGAGAGAGTTGGGGTTGTTCAGCCTGGAGAAGAGAAGGCTGCGGGGAGACCTTAGAGCCCCTTCCAGTCCCTGCAGGGGCTCCAGGAAAGCTGGAGAGGGGCTGGTGCCAAGGGCAGGGAGTGACAGGCCAAGGGGCATGGCCTGAAGCTGCAGGAGGGGAGATGGAGATGGGATGTGAGGCAGAAATCCTTCCCTGTGAGGGTGCTGAGGCCCTGGCACAGGGTGCCCAGAGAAGCTGTGGCTGCCCCTGGCTCCCTGGCAGGGTTCAAGGCCAGGTTGGATGGGGCTTTGGGCAACCTGGGCTAGTGGAGGGTGTCCCTGCCCATGGCAGGGGTGGCACTGGATGGGCTCTGAGGTCCCTTCCAACCCAGTCTGGGATCATCAGCTGTGCCAGCCTGTATTTGTTGGTTAGTCAAGTATTTTGTAAACAGTAGGATTTATTATACAAAACACAATTTTAGGTTTAACACAGTCTCAGCATTTTAAATATTTACAATCACCGCCAGTTTTCTGGAGTAACTTTCACATAGCAGCACATCATTGTAAGCAGGTAACTGATAAAAGCATCTGTTAAAGAATCAGTACTGACCATGCAAGCAGCTGCAGCACTGGTACTTGTCAGAGCCAGTCTCTACTCCATGGAGGCTGGAGTCTAGTTTGATAACATATCATTAAGACAACAGCCAGTCTGTGCATCCTTCAGAAGTGTATTTACCACATCGTAGAACTTGTTATCGTAAGCCAATCTGTAGTATGTGTAGATATCTTCACAGTAAGTGAGCAGTTTCTTCAGGTTTTTCAGAGCAGCATCAGTAGGTGGGTGTTGTTTAACCCTGAAAATAATTGTACGTGCAATTGAAATAGAGAGGCTGCACAGACAATGATTATAAGACTATCTTGCTACAGAACTGTAAGAACTGTATTTCTTAAAAAGAGGTTGTGCTCCACATGAACACTGGATTCTCTCAGTTGGTTATTTTGCTCTGATTCATTTTAAAAAAGATTTGATCTGACCAGCCCTAAGGCACCTTATTTATCCAGCTCAATGACAATGGCAGATCCAGTGTTATTTCCACCACATGCTTAAGAAACTGAATGCAGACTTCAAGTCCCTACATGCTACGCTTTATCACATCAAAGCCTTTAACAGTACTGACTTGCATGCTATTAAACATGCAGTTGCTCCTCTAAAGTAGTCCATGGAAAAGAAAGTTCCAATTTGACCATACAACTACTTACTTCTTAGCAATCTCCTCGAATATGCTAGGCTTCAGTGGTCTTTGTTGTTTAAATTCCTCGAAGTAAGTGAAGTCTCCCTTGGTGATCACTTGTTGATACAGAACTTCAGCCCAGTCTGGAACAAACTCGTAAGCCTCTGCCACAATGGCTGCCTGCAGGGAGAAGAGATGCTGGAATTTCTCAGCAGGAAGAGTTTGTTCTTACACAGAAACATTCCTATACTTAGAACACTTTAAATATTCTAGGTCTTCTGTTTGGCCTGTCTCTTGATGCTGGTCTTGAGAGCAGTGGTGTTACAGAGAAATACAAGGGTAACAAAATACTGCAAATGATTTTCCTTAACAAGATGCCGGGGGGGGGGGGGGGGAGTTGGTTGTTCTCTTGAAAAAGCCCTTTTCTTTCTTAATTCCAAATTCACAAAGCAATGGACACCAATGTAGTTAGATTTCATAGCTGTAGTGCAGACTCAGGGCGACAGGAGAGGCGCTCGGTCCCTGCTGTGTGACGGCAGCAGGACCTGCTAAAAGCATCAGCCCACAGCAGGATCTGCAGCAATATGATGGGCTAATAGTCACGGGACGTGGTGGCCACGTGGAAGACCTGAGCATTACGCTCACAGGAGCAGAGTGCTTCAGTACCCGCTGTTTAAAACAATCATTTTCAGAAAAAATAACAGAGGAGGAAGCCAAGCTGACCTGATAGAATCGAGGCAAGGACATGATGGTGTCCGCCAGGCTCTGTCTGCTCAGGTTGATCAGCATGGTGCTCTGACCCGTGTTGAGAAAATGCAGCTGGAGGGTTATCAGCTTCGTCAGCCGACTGCAGCGCAGGGACTGCCGGACACAGGAGTCCTGTTCAACAAGTCAAAGACAAATGCAAGCTTCTGAAGCATGTTTCCAGAGGAAAGTAATACGTATTCCTGAGAGCAACAAGTACTTCAGAGTTGTCTAGTATTTCATCTTTTAGATCACTGCAGTTTTATCATCGATCATATTCCATTAGTTTTCAATGAAGCTTCCCTCACCACAAATACTGCTTTCGTCACCCCAGTTTTCAAACATCCTTTATATTATTCTGTTCTCGCTAGTTAAGGTCACTAAAATGGAGGAACCCAACTGCGCCCCTAGATGTTAAAGCCCGAACGGGAACAGCATAGTGCTCTTTGATATGACAGTGTTCCTGAGACTGCTGAGCACTGCTGAGCTGCCAGAGCAAGAAGTTCCTTCGCTACTCTTCTACTGGGAAGGATTCTGCACACCGTGCCCAGAGCAGCTGTTTGTTCCCCCAGTGCGGCTCACCCCTTATGTGCTCCCAATGCTGCACAGAACTCCCACAATTCCATCTCATTTTACCTTGGAATAACTTTCTGCAGCATCAATAAAAAGAGTCAGAGCTTTCATCAGCAGTTTCTTTAAATTTGCAACATCCTGAAGAGATTCCTCTGAAACAGGGGGAAAAAAGCATAACCAGTTATTTATAAAGGTCACAACATAAGTTACAAAAATACCTCCTGGTACCAAGTCTGTCCCTAGTAGCGTTTCAGAAAGCAACAGAAGACTAAAAAAAAAAAAAAAAATCGTATTAAAAAGAGCAAAGAAATAGTGATGCCTGTTCAGTTAATGGACTGAAGCTATTGCTGGAACCTAGTCAAGTGACCGAAGAACTGAAATCCAGATCATACGTTTGTGGTAGACACAAGAACTGACTACTACCGGATGAATTCAGAAAACCAGTTGGCGTAGCTTCTGGTTTAGTTGTCGTTCCAGTGCTGGCTAACTGCTCCGCAGTGAGGTCTGTGTGCTGCGCAGCATTCTCCCAGCCATAGAGACCTCACTCAGTTTAGATGTTAACAAATCATCTTGCACAAACGTAAAACCCCTGTGTCACATCTTACTGACATGAGGAAAACACGCATGTGCCCTTACCTCCTCCCATGCCTGGTGCCACAGGAAGGAAACATTACAGGAAGAGCCAAAAATCTCAACTCTTTGAAAAATACTGGAGCAGCCAGATAAACTGTTACGTGCAGGAATACCCCAAGCCTGGGAAACAGGACCCTCCTTCCAGACAGTGGGAGTTTAATGGCTGTCACCAGGACGGCATTTACCCATCCTGCCTTCCTTCTTAAACAAACATGCTCGTATGTCCTGGTTTCGGAGTATCCACTCACCCCATGGCTGAGATTCAATCAGTTTTAGCTGTATGCAAGCAGCAGCCTCATGATTCTCTCCGATTTCTCGGCACATACTGAAGCAAAGGGCTATCATGTTGTGCTTCTCACTGTCCCCTGGGCGACAACGCTTGATGTAATCCAGCAGAGCTGTCTTCAGTGTTCCGCTCTGGTCAAATGAAGGAGTATCAGATTAAGATTTGAAGAGTTTTATTTTTATTCATATTTTTAGTACCCACAAGCAAATCTGTTCTGGTACGATTTCCCAAAAAGCGATGATTACGCTCTTTGAGGTTTCCCCATACTATTTTAAAACATAATGGCAATATTATACTTGGGCTTAACTACATTATGTCAGGTAAGAAAATCCAGCACCTATGCATTTATTTATTTACAGACAAATGTCAAAACTGACATTTGTTTATGACTTTATGTATGTTAGAAGAAACCTTAAATATTTATGATTTTTAAAAACCCATGCAATATTAACTGGAAGTAAAACCAAAGCAGGATATGAAAACTCTAGGTGATATTCCCAAGCTTGAAGCTTCAATGCTGCTCTTGTTGCAGCACTGGATTAATTAAAACAAACTTGTTAAACTAAAACCAGAATAAAACCCAGAATTAATTTATTACTATGAAACTTGAATAACACTTGCTACACTGCGGTAATTAAAATCCCCAGATAATTCCACCTTGTTGTGTAAACATCAGTTTCTGATGTAGCCTCACTGACAGTTTTCTCCCCTTTATCCCCTTCCACCTACTGGGTCTAATTTCTTTCTCATGAGCACTTCAAAGTAGTGTTTTTCATGCAGCAGTTCAAATACGTAGGTCATTTCGTTGTATCTGCCAATCCCAGTGAGAAGACGAACCTGTGGAAATAATGGTGTAAGTACAAAGCTCCAATAAAACAGAAAAATCCTCTCTGAAAGCAGCCGGTGCCGCGGTGGGGAGAAGGCTGCGTGAGGCCAGGGTACCGTGCCAGCACGCGGCAGGCAGATGTTCCCTTAGTGCCACAGAGGTTCTACTTTTAAACCAATCTACTGCATCCTTTTTACCATGAGGTGAAAGAACATAAAGTTACCAAATAAAAATATGCAGCGAACCTTTTAGCAATGCCAGCGGGATATTGGGCGTGTCTCGGACTCCAGGAGTCCCCTCACGGCAGGACATAAAGATGCATGACAGCCCAGTAATACCAGTAGTTGAAGTACTTCGACATTCCCATTCTGATTTACTACAGTGTTGCCACCTCACCATTCTGCTGTCTCCAGCTCTATTTTTCCAGAGAAGTCTTCTAAGAGCCATAAAAATCCTCACTGTGCACATCAGACCAAACACCCACTTCTGGCTTCCAGAGACAGGCAGGACAAGACCAGTCAACTGGACGTGAAAGACTCTACTCTGCTCCATCACCCACCTACACACTCCCCGTGCACCGCTCACGAGCAAAGTTAATGGCTAACGTGACACGGAAACCTTCACACAGTGTCTGGATAAACACATGTGGCATCAAAGACACGTACCATGAGGCCGTACTCTTCATTAGGTGCCAAATGTTCGTCCGTGAGAAGCCGTGCTGCTTGGAGGACTCTGGTGATTCCTTCCATGTGGCAAGTCAAACTAAAGCAATTATGGGCCAAAATCAGCAATTCTGTAACTGAAGAATAGAACAACTCAGGTATTTCCATTAATAAGCTGAGGAAGTTCGTTACCGTGCCTCTCCAGAAGCGATGTGGAGGACACACAACCTTTCCAGTTACAAACAGCAGAACTGGATTAGACACTTGAGCTGTTACAGTTCTGTCCTATGCAATGTTAAGAAGTAACTGTTTCTATAACAGTGTGCATCCAGTCTGGCTTCTCAATCTGTGGGAAAATCTGGGGGGTTTGGATCAGTTTCTGAAACATTATTTTACTCCACACACAAAACCTCCAACTTCCTCCACCAAAAGCTGATTAACAAACGTATAATAACGCATCAGCACCCCACCATTACCAATCAGCTCTGCAGCTGAAAAAGGAAGGCCACAAGTATTACATCTGGCTTTGAAAAATCATTATAAATTCCATACACTAAAATAAATGAGTTAAAACAGCACATCTTAGCATATTCCACTTTCTGTGGAAGGTCTGATCTAATTCTGTAAAGCAACCTTGACACGGTGGAGTCCCAGACTCTCAGCACCATGAAACTCACTTCAGAAAAGTAGTAGTGTTACATCAACTGGTACACAACATATTTAAAAAGAACACAGTTAATGTCATAAACCTATACAACATATTTTGAACAAACCAATTATACCTCTACCTGTACAAATATACTCTAGCAGAGACTCCATTCAGAGAGAGATAGAGTTCTCCAGCACCATTTGGTAATTCCCAACACTGTTTCCTCAACGTCTTTTCCTGTAGTCGGCCACACGTGAAAATACTAATATTCATCCCTAAATTACCTAACCAGACAAAATAAGGGGCAAGTTAAGATCTGACAGCAGGACAAATGTGTTAGGGACATAAAGACTACAGGGAATATGCTATTTTTAATTACTTATTTTCTCACAGAGGTTTTCCAAATTTCCAGTATTACAGCTAGATTCTAATGGAACAGTTTCAACAGCTTTATCCAGGGAACTACAGCCCTGTCAGCCTGACCTCGGTACCGGGGAAGATTGTGGAGCGGTTCATCTTGAGTGCGCTCACCAGGCAGGTGCAGGACAACCAGGGGATCAGGCCCAGCCAGCACAGGTTCCTGAAAGGCAGGTCCTGCTTGACCAACCTGATCTCCTTCTATGACCAGGTGACCCGCCTAGTGAATGAGGGAAAGGCTGTGGGTGTTATCTACCTGGGCTTTAGTAAAGCCTTCAATACTGTGATGTGATTTTAAACCAAGTAATGCCATGGTTAGTAATGCACTAGTTACATCATGTATTATTTGCCGTTTACTTACTGCATGACAGTTCCCCATGTGGAACGGAGGAAATTTTACCCAGTAACTTCATGCCAACCGATGTATGATCCTGGCACAGCTTAGCAAGCTGTAGGAATGCCTGGCTGTCAGCTGCAGGGTTCAAAACCTGTTTCTGTCCTGTGTCCACAGAGAGAGAGTTATGTCACAAGTGCTAATGGTTCAGGAGAGATGAGCGACGTTGACAGAAAAAAACCCAAACAAACCAATATAACTTCATCCAGACTGACTTAGGACTTGGAACTACAATTCTAAGGACACTTTTGATCTTACTGCTTAAATTGAAGAATCAGATCCTACTTCTTTGCCAGTTGAATCCAATGAAATCCTACTGAACCAACCATATTGCTACTGTAATTACACCTATCATTTCACAAATCCAGTAGGCTGCTGCTGGTGAAAAAAGAACATTTTCCTCTTCCTTACACAACACAATTCTGACCCATCCCTTGCAGTGGCTCTGATTCATACTCTTCCATGAACCAGTTCAACTCATGAACTCAACAGAAAACTCTTTCTTTTGTGGATTTGTTTTCTGCTGCATTTGTAAGTCTTCTGAAGGAGGTGCACCAAATCATCTGAGCTAACCAGGTGAGCTGGCGCAAGGGGAGCAGTGGGACTGAGGGGGAGCAGGGTGGGAGACAGCAGGAGCAGAGGAGAGCACACCTCTCACGAATCTCCATCTGATGGCTCACTGCTTCTCATGGAACTTTGTTGTTAGTGCTGTGGCAAAGAGCAAGTGACTCAAATAGAAAAGTTCCCCCAGATAAATGCCTGCTGTTTTGAGGAGCATCCCTCATTTCACAAAGTCAAAAAAGGGGAAAATCTTTTGGCCATGCTTTTCACCAAGAAATTAACATGAGTCTTTCCAAGTCAGATGATGCGGGGCTGCAGAGATCACAATTAAAACCCCCAAACAACCCTTTTTTTTTGAAAACCATTAAATTTACATCCAGAAAAAATAAACCCCACTGGACACAAAAATAACTAAAAATAAACATTTGTATAAAACCTTATATAAGGTATATAAGGTTACAAACCTTATCCAAGAGCTGTCCAAACATTACTGACTATCATCAGCACTCAAATATCTTGAGCGCAAGGACTGTTTTTCAGATACATGCACACCCCACTTACAAACCAAAAATGCTAAAATACAAGATCAAGCCTCTTTACTACCTTTCCCTTCTGAAGATGCCAATAATTCCTGCGTGATTTCTTCAGCCACTAGCTCTGCCACAGTTTCAGGCTGGAGCCCCTGCGTGGTGATGAATGCCTGAGCTTTCCTGCACCTGTCCAGCTGACGGGACGACAGAATTGCTCGAAGCACTTTTTCAGGGTCGTGGGCTGACATTTCGCTGTAGGAGCAGTTCAATTCCTAAGAAACACACACACACACGCTTAGGAGATTCTACACAGCAAAAATTCCAGTCCAGAACATATATATTGACTTGTAGTACATCTTCTTAATGCTGAGCTGATGCAAGAGGGGAGTGCTGGAGAAGCAGACAAAACTCTGTTTCAAAAAATGCACCCATAATCTGTCCTCCTATCAGTTAACAGTGCCTTTAACTGTATATCTTCAGCATTAACGTTCTCCAGATCAGGATGGCAGGTGAGTACTTTGTATTTGGAGTGCAATACTCACAGAGCTGTCGCCATGGACAGAGATGCTTTCCTGAACTGAATATAAACCTTAACACTTACAATACCTAAAAGAAAGACAGAAATATTTCCTCCCAAATGAAGAATTGTGGTTTATTGCATAAGTTTTACTTATGAAGTTCCTTTTCCTCTTCTCTACATACTACAAACTCTCAGTGAAAAAGATATACTAGTTTCAACATTTGCTACATTTGGAAGAGGAGTTAGTGAGGCTCTGTAAATACTCTGCTGTAACATATTACAACTTTAAAATTTTACCTATTAATTGGAAAATGTACCTCATGAACACAATGATCACCTCTTAATTCAAAAGTATGGACATCCAAGCGTCAGGCAAGAAGCAGAGGGATGGTATAAAAGGAACAAGCCAGTCATATGACTACTTCTGAGTCGTTCAAACCTAAAGCACTCACTCTGAACATTCGAGGCATGAAAAATTCTGTAGGAAAATCTAAGACCTCTATGATGAAGATGATACTAATATATTCAGCACACATGCTGCTGTTTTTATTCAGAAAAAAATAATGCTCCGTTCCAAAAATACGGACCAAATACCATGGAAGGGGGTTCTGTACCCTGAAAGAAGTGTTGAGCAGCAGCCTCTGGAGAAGGAGCAGAGGTGGGCTGCTGGCAATCATGAAGGTCAAGGAGCAGAGAGGCAGCAAACAGCAATCTGCTACTTCTCCTATCAGTGCCTGGGTCAAACCACTTGGAAGTTATTAGCCGCTCCTCTGAGCAGCCTCTGCGTACAGAGCTGCTACTGTGTGGAGCCTGCAGAGCACTTCTGTGCCTAAACTTCTAAGGCAGCTGCTATCTCTTTGTCTACTTCTGGGTCGGTGGTGATTATGAAGGCATCCCACAGCAAAGGTCTAAAGCAAAGTGCTAGATGAACAGCATATGCTTGAAAGATTATAAAAAGGGCACATCAAAGGGACACAGGCTGAAATCTGGCTTAGTGGAGTCAGAGGTAGGGGCCTGGGGAGTCTAGGAGCTGAGTGCATGTCAACACTTCACGCCTAGGAAGCATCTGGCCATTTTTCCACACAGAGGCTTGGTAATTTCACCCTCTGAAGCTGGGTTCAGGCACCCGGTGAGCAATTTCACCACTCTTTATCTTTTTCTCCACAAACCTCCGCAGCACAGCTTGATACAAACCACCTGATTCTTCAGTAATGTTACTAGACACACACCTTAGAAAGTTCATATAGACAGAGAACCTGTCTGCAGTAATTTCTTCCATGGACACATTCATCTATGAGAGTCTTCAGGCTGACAACAACCTGATCATCTGGAGATGGAGCCCCAATGTGTGTCCAGTCTTCTAAGCCTGATGCTGGAAACAAAAATGCTGTAAGTTCCTTTCTCATAAAGACAGATATCACCAACAAGCCCTATACTTGGAGCAAGACTCCAGAAATCTGTAGCAAATACATACTACTTTCTGTCTTTGAAAACCGAACTCTTGATACCTGTGATTTTTTTTTTTTTTTTAAGTTTTAGGGTACAAACAATATGACAGAACACAAATGAGCCAAAATATCCATAATAATATCTCAGATGTAAAATTCCTAATTGTAAGAGAGCATAAGGGTCTTTCTGATGGCTTAGGCTTCATTTATTCTTTTCTATTCCTATTAAGCTTTATATATGCTAGTATTAGAAAGTAATGTTCCAGCTGACAGCTTTCTCATTCAGACTTCATAAATATGCACAGAGTACTTTATATATAAACATTGTCAGCCTTAGCCTTGCTATTAATAAGAACCTAAACTCTTTATAATGTACAAAGAATTCAGAGAAATATATTAATTAAAGCCTTTCCACGTTTCAGCTCCAGAAAGACATTCAAGATTTACTAGAGTGTGTATTCCAAAAGCAGGAACATGGATGAAGTTCAGTGTTACTTCACTGGAACAGAGTTGTGAACTATAAAAAAATGAACGGTTAAGAGACTATTGAAGCTGTATACAGAACCACCCTGCCTGAAGCACAAACAAGCAATGCACTACAAGGCTTCAAATTCCTTTCACTAGAGGATTAATGAACCAAGGAGACAACCTGCTGTCATGAAGACCTTATTTCCTGCAGAAGTTTTGGGGGAAATTAACACCGCAACAACAGAGGAGGAATCCAGGGGAACCCCAACAATGGTATTACGTGCCAAGTGGCCGAATCGGTTAGTGTTACTTACCGCTCGGGGCTCTGCTTTGCTGAGATGTACTGCTTTCAGATCTCTTCTCTCTTGCTCCAAGGAGAGTCTGAATATCTGTGTGTAATTTGTCTAGATCAGCGTCCCCTGAGGCCAGAGCTCTGCAATGCAATACCAGTGAAACATCTCTGTTGTAGAAACGGAAATACTGACACACGCGGCTGGCTTCATGCACACTTCCTTCATCAAGAAGGCATCCAATCAGAAACTTGAGTGATTCCTCCTCATCATTAGTCAAGGTCTGTGGAGACTCTCTGAATGCAAGACCCTCCAGTTTTAAGTACTGTGGTGTGTTCAGAGCAGGTAGCTTTGAAAAAGAAAACTCCTTAGCTAAGCTATCAAAGGTAAGATCCCTGTTCACTACAGCATGGGAGGAAAATCTTGTCTTGCCTGACCCCTCATCTGTGGATAATGTTTGCTGTGCAATGCGACAAATCCAGATCTGCTTCTCTATTTCTTCTAATTTGTCCAGTGACACCGAGTCATTCTTGGCTAGCCAATGGCCAGCTAGGGTAAGCAACAAATGTCTCTCCATAATGCTGTTTATCTTCTCGTGAGCTAAAGAGTCAAACACTGTATTTGCCTGATTTAAAAAAAAATCGGATGCAGCTTTGCTGGAGATTGAATTTTTCATGAAGTTGTCATTACATTTTTTCCAGAATTCAATTCTTGTCTGGTTTTGATGCCACTGTCCGATGTCTCTTAAACGATGTAGATCTCTTAGAACCTGCAAAATTCACAGAGGTTTTAAACAACTATCTTTCCAGAAAAGAAAAATCCCACTGGATGGCCAGTGGGCCATACTGGAAAACTGAATTTAGATTAAGTGTCCCAATATGCAACAAATCCATCAATTTTTCTCACCAAATAAAACTGATTGTATAGCAAGTAAAAACAGTAAGAGAATAAGGAAAGCCACACTGTTCTTTTCAGCTCAGTGCTGGCAGTCAACTTGTTTGGTATACTTGTAATTAAAATAAAAAGTGATTTGAAGAAAAAATTGTATTTGAGGAAGACTGAGAAGTACCCTTCTCATACTGCCAGCAATAGGAGTATTAAGAGGTGAATATTGTTATTTAACTGTACTGTACCTCTTGGGTAACTACATTGTCCACAGGCAATTCTGCTAGTGCTGCTACCTCCCGAGCCAGCGAGAACATTCCTTTCTCCTGCAGCTGCTCCAGAATCGATCTGCACTCGCTCTGAAATGTCTCCATGTTGTAACTGGTTAGGATGGAGCGATTAATTGATATGGAGGAATCCTTCAGGGTCTCACTGAGTGCACAGAGTTTCTTCACGTAAGGGCCTGTTTTAAAAGAGTATAAACAATTAAAGGCAGCCAGGTTTTAAACCTGAGGAAATTCTGCTACTTACTTCAGCATGCAACCCTGCCAGAGAAGGAGCACAGATTTTACACTAAAGCTTTCATGGGACTGAAAATGAGCTCTAAATCCATAACTAAAATACTTCTGTAGATAATCTGTGCACTCCTCATCAATGCCTGCACATAATCATTCTCCCAAACAGACTTACACACAGTTACATTTTCACCACTGCAATTCACCATAAGGACCAAGTCTGGTTATATAAATTCTTATACAAAAATAAAACAATATGAACACACTTAAACTAAACATTTTCGGTCACTCCAAAAACATTGGATGTGGCCTTTAGTTTAAAGCAGTAATATCATTTAACAGAGGAAGCTGTATTTACCATCAAGTAGAAGGTTATCTGCTGCAGCAAACAGTTGTAAGAGTTTTCCTAATTCATATTCTGTTCTACATTGCTGCATCATCAATTCCAGAAGGAACAATGCTTGTGATTCCAACCATGGCACAGGTAATTCTGAGGCTGCTGCTTCTTCTTCAGTTTTAAGCTGTGTAGATAAAGATTTTCAAGTGTTGGGTTTTTTGGTTTTTGCAAATATATTCTGCATTTTGGTGGGAATCGCAGTAGAAATGGAAGGTGTACCAGATCTACCTCCTTCTTTAAGAAAATATTAACTGCCGTTCCCAAGGGGGCACTGATCCATCACTGATGTATGTTTAACTTTGATCTGAGAGTAGTAGATTTTATGACAGGGTGACCACCTACTACTCCTGATAATCATGGAAGAGATAAAAGATGCAAGAAGGATCAGAAACGGATAGATAAAATAAATTGCTAGATGAATAGCTCTTGTCATACAGCTGTATACTTGATAAGCATATCCACTATGTGAGTGGCACATAGGGAAGGGAAACTGATCTAGCCTTGGCTTGAACTGCAGGAAGGAAAACACTAATGACATGGAATCTCAGTTACCAAGATGTTCAGGGAACTAGAAAATTGTGATGGAAGGAACTGAAATAATTTGTGAAAATACCTGTATGTGACAAACAAGGAACACTGCATGAAAACGCTTTATTCCTCTTAAAACCAACTGCTACATCAGTGTTTTAATCGAAGTAATTCAGTTCACTGAGTAATTTTCAAAAAGAAGTCTACACAACTACCAAAACTAAAGCAATATCACAGACTTTTGCAGAAACTTGGAAACATATTAAAAAAAGTTGTCTTTCTTAAATAGATATTCCCTGTAAGTCACTGCTTTATCAGCCCTGGCCAGTAGAGAATAGAGAATATCCCACACTTACCACAAATAATTCAATTTACGAACAGTGGTCCTACCTGAGTCAATGCCAACCTTCAAAGAGTAAACTGCTCACACAAGGATGACATTCTATTTCAATCTGCCCATATCAACTTAAACCAAAATGATTTAGAGAGATGCATTGTGGGTTCTGGATTGTCAAAAACATTTTTCCATCAACTGCCAGCAATAAAAAGAATCTACTGAAACCCACTGCTTCACAAATCAGCTCCTAGGTCATTCTAAGCATACCCTTTTTCAGTATTTTCATATATGACATTACATGCCAATCACATTCTAATAAGGGAAGACCTAGGCAATGACATTTAGAGAAAATGAATTTGCTTACTTTTGTGAGACTTTCTTGAAACTTGTCCAGTTTGGTTTTAGCTTCATTGTATTTTTTACAGTTCATACATAGTTCATACATCTCCAGTATATACAGTAAAGGGGAATCCTTTAAGACACAAAAATAGGTTATAATTCTTTCCTAAAAATGCTTCAATAAATGTAGAATTTGTCTTCCTCAGTACCAGAACAATAAAGGTCTCATTTATTAAAATTGCATGCAAGGCTAATATATGATCTGCAAATTTGTAACAGCTGGAAGAATTTCCATTCAAAGACTTTCTTACTTCACCATGATTTTCAGAGGATTACACCCAGGTTATGTAGGCCACAACTAGCAAGGCAGAGGAGGAATCTAAGCCATCTCCTCTCCAAGACAATCTGAGATATACTCAAGTATACCTCTACAAAGACATTACCTTACCTTTAAAAAGAGCTGGAAGCCATTTAGAAGTGTTTTACTTTTTTGCTTTCTTAAAAAGACTTTCCAGATAACCGACAGGTCACGAAGATCCCATTCGTGATTTTCTGCTGAGCTCTGAATATGGTTTGTTGCTTCAGCTCTGGTAATATCATCCACAGTAGTAATTATCCAAACACAGAGACAACGAATAATGTTTGCATCCTATCAAATGACAAAAATGAAGGTTTTATAATAACCAGAGACAAACATCACCTCATTATGTATCACTTGGCCAAATGTGTCATACTATTCACAATTACTACAAAAAAGGAGAAAAAACCCTGATGAATGCAACCTACATATCTACCATTTAACATAGTTACTTATTCCTCCACAAGATAAATAACTTTGTCAATACTCACTTGGAAACATGCTGCTAAAACACTCAGAATGGGAGCGTGCTCTCTCAATCCTTCAGTCAAAAGGTAAGATGAAGGGTTGGAGTTCCCCTGGCACTGAAAAAGGATTTGAAAGAGACTATCTGCATATTTGCTCTTGCACATGCTGGCAGCACTGTTTGCAGGACTCCCTGCAGCAGGACACAACAATGGCAACTTCTCCAATGCCAACATCAAGTGATCTTGTAAAACAGGAGAGAAATCTTGAAGGATAGAAACGACCTAGGGAAACAGAACCAAAAGCATCTATGCAGAGTGAGATCCAACGAGAACGAGGGGGAAGAAGGACTGGAGCATTAAATACACAGAAAAGACAAACGAAACATTCTTCAAATTTGATTTTTTAGAATGTTTTTGGAGACCTAGAGAGGAAAAAGTGTTCTGTAGGTGTGAATTATTCTAATAAAACACTGAGGCTCATCCTTTAACATGAAGCTAAAATGCCTCTTAGAGACACTCATTTTTGGCATATCTCTCGTACTGCTACCAGCATATCATGAAAAGCATCTAGTTAGTTGCTGTTGTGTAATCACATATTTTTCATTTCAAGAAAACAATGAAGAGATCCAAATTAAAATCCTAGGCCTGGAATTTTCCAGTTAGCTTTTTCACATTACTTTTCCCAAATTGCTTTTAATTTTTACATACTGGTAATATTTTATTAATTTTTAAATTACGTTCAAAATTAAAAATAGAAGATTTAGACTCTCAAGAGTTTAAGTATCTTCACACAAAAATTGATTTAAGTTTTGAAAGGAAAGATGAGTGGCTTTATTAAAACTTACACTGAACATATGGTAACCATTCAATCAAAAAAACCCAGTAACTAAACGATTTTAAAAACCAAATTAAACTTACAAACAGTATGTCATAATATTAATTAAATTTAAAATGAAAATTAAGTCCCTTCTTGGCAAATACTTTTGTGCCCAATTCACTTCAAAGAGACACTCAAACCACTCCTCTCTGAAAACTGTTTTCTCCACTACTGATAAATAACAACACATAAGATTTTTCAAACAGAGAATTTTTTTCCTCATCTTCTCCTTTAACAGTTAGCTTTCACGCTCTGAGAAGCGTATTTATCTGCTGAACAGTCAGCTCCCTCTGGAGTCAATTTCCTTTGTCTCTGTTAGCTTTCCACATACCAGCAGGGAGAGAAAGTAGAAAAGTTGGGAAATCCGGTTGTAAGAGAAGCGCTATCATAATCAGAGGATATCGAGCAGTCTGAGACCACTTCTAACTCCCTGGAAACTGATGAGGCTTCAATTTTATGTTGTCTCCACAATGCGATATTCTCTTGTTAAAAGAATCTATTTTTTCCTTCCTCTTTTTTTTTTTTTTTGAACATCACGGACAAAGCACATTCTTGCTAAGCTCCATCTTCACTTAAAACCATACACAGATAGCTTACCTCATCTGGCTGGTAGCTGTACAGCTGGGTTTGGATGATGAACTGCAGCCAGTCGTTGGATTTGGCACATTCCTTCAGGTAAGATGTACTCAGTCCGAGTTTATGGAGTTTACAGAACTGCATTACCAAAGACCACTGCCTTCTAGAGTCACTAGATGTCCTGCATGGAATTTCAAGAGCTTCAGCTGTAACAAACTGGTATTTATACCAGATGTTAATGCATACACTCATCATGTGGCCAGAGACCCATTGCCTGCAAATGGCAACACCAGCACTTCCACTGACTTCACTACAGGTGAAGTCACATTCCACCCCCTGTGGACATTCCCACCCACCCAGGCAGGTACACCCGCCTATCTTGACAATGGGGGCTTTGAAAAGAAGTCGATAATCTTCACTGCTAAGTGCGCTGCAAGAACTCTGTGGAATAGTGAGTCTGCAGTGCCTTATTCTTGCCAATACACGTCTATTACCTCTGCTATTTGAAATACCAAGACTATATTCTAAACTCAAATGTTGTTCAGTTTACTGCAAATGGTAAAATTCAGTGCTCAATCTCAATTTGCCAGCATAAATCTTTAAATCATGTTTTACTCACTTCTTTATTCCTTGATGCTCAACTGCATCCCAAAAGGCTTCTTCTAAGGAGATAAGAACTGCCGCTGCTGCTGCTTTATCACCATCAGCCAATTTTGTTAACTTTTCAACTGTTTAAAAGAACGTATTACTATTTCGGAGATGCTATTTGGGATTCGAGTAAGGGTAATATTTTCAAAAGAACCAGAATCAATAAGCAGAACAAATCCTATTAATGTAAATGTTTCGATATCTATGCCGAGTCTGGCACCAATGTGGCTACATGATTTTTGAAAAAGAATTTCAACTGTCAAATCACAAAACCTTTTTTTTTAAAGAAAAAGCTCTACCTATAGATTTAAATAACATATGCATTTTTAGAATGATTAGTAAGATATAAAGAAATGCCAGTAGTTTCCTAGTTGGGACGAAACTATTTCTAACTATGTGGACCCATAGTTAGAAATTCAACTTTCCATTAAGTTATTCCTAGGAGAAATTTGATTTCCTTACAGCTTTGAACATCTAATTTCACTGCAGCTGTAAGACAGTTTTCAAGTACAATAGAGAAAAGAGATTTGGTAATGTCCCTTTGTTTAACCCTCTAGTTATATCGTTACAACATTAGGCTGAACTTTCTAAATATTACACTGAGCCTTGGGCAGCTGCTCAGCAGTGTCTATTACATTTCCCTGCAATTCTGGCTGCATGTCATGTTACAGTCTTCCTGCCTTATTTGATATGCCAGGTTCAAAATGCACCTTCAAAACTAGTAAGGAGCAGGAGTAAAAGAGCAGAATTCTTAGCTCTTCCAAGGACAGGATGCTTTTACTGCATTCCTGAGATGTCAAGCACCATCTTCCAATCCATCTCTGCTTCTTTTCCCAATAAATACGTAGTACCCTATTTTAAAACAAACAAAAGACACTCTTACCCAAAGATTCTCTTATTTGATTGTGCTGAGATTCTTCATTTCTAGTTCTGTAACTGAAAATTATGTTTGCGACTTTAATATCGACCCTGAGTTTGAGGCTGTCGAGACCAAGCAATTCTAGAAAGCACACACACGCTGCTCCTACTGAAGGGACGCTGAAGAATGAAAGAGCTAAAACATAGGCTTCATTTCCTGCTTGCTGAATCCTGAAACAAAAAGAACACCAGTTAACACATATGATTGTTAACTAATTTTCAAACATTAATATTCCCCATGTAAACAAGTACCTAAAAGGTTTACTAAACTCACAGACTTTCTTAGCATGAAGATATTTACAACCCAACAGTTTGATATTTATAAAAAAATGCAGGAATGAGAATAAAGCCTCACACGTGACAAGCACAGAGTTTGCAATTTCATAAACTTTAACAAAAACTAAAGCCAATGCATTTTATACTGTAATTAATAAAAAGCACCTGTCAGCAGTGTTAGTGCAAAAAGTCCCATTGCAGAGTTTATAACCCCAGCACTGCAGCACCGAGGGCCTGAAACAGATCTGCGGGTTGCAGGAAGGGAAAAAGGTACCCTAAAGGCTTCTACAGTGGCTGGTTCTCTGGTTAGCTGCAATTTTCCAGAGTACTAATGGGAAGAATTATGCACGCTTGACCATCTTTTAAACCATTCAGTGCTTCAGTCTACAGTAAGGAATGTTTTCCTTTTTGCCCAAATCAGCTGTTTACACAAGAGAGACTGATTTGTATAGAAATTACAAAAAGAAACATATAGTGACTCATACACAAACAAGATATTCTAGTGATTTTTCTGATGTAACTCCTACTCATTTTGAATATACTTAATAGTAGCGAGATGTGTAATTTGACCGTATCTTTTTGAACATGATTTTGAAGCTTCAGCCCGAAAATTTAATTCCTTCAATCTCCAGTACATTATTTGTCTCATTAATTGAATTAAAGAAGTGTCATCCTTAGGAAATGTCAAAGAAAAGGGGCATCTTTTTTCTACAAAGTGATCTAGAGGTTCCTAGAAGAAAAGCCTACCCGTGTTTGATATGACTGCAACATTTTTCATTCCTTGCTTTCATTGTGTAGATTTTATTTAGGTAATTCAAAATAAGGATCACCTTCTTTTAGGTGGTATTTGATTTTCAGCCTACTCGATAGACTGAACAGACTCCTAGGACACCTAAAATTTCAAGTGATGCCAGTGCACACCACTTGCTTGCTGTTGGGGAGGACTAATGTTACTCCATGTGCTAGATTATAACTTCAAAAGAACTATGCGACTGTCATTTTTGAGAAGACTTACAACTGTTTGGGGGATTTGCTCTTTACTAACTGCTGGACCAAAAATGTACCAAAAGCAAATGATGGACGTCCATGGTGCAAATAGTACAAAAAATCCAGTCGTTCCATTACAGCATATTTGTTCACCAGTTCAGGGGATGAAAAATGAGGAAAGTCACTTGATGCATCTAGAAAGAGTATCATCATTATTATGAGCTGATAAACAGTTGAATTAAACATAGAAAATGGCTTTCAGCTACAAAACATGAGATGACAATCAAATACCTCTCCTCCTCTTCTAATTCAAATCACAGCATACCCAAACCCTACTGAAATTCCAATTCTCATTGTATAATCAGAACTCTAGATCACTTCTTAGGCCCTCAACTTGCTTTTAAAAGAAAATACTGCTTTTCTATCTCATAACACATTTAGAAAAAATTATGTCTGTGAAGAGCTTAATGGAGAAAGGTAATCTACCTAGGGTTTAGTTTCAAAACAAAATTTTAGTAAATTACACTGGGTTTTTTTTGTAAAAGAAATGCCCTTTTAAAATAAGTTTATTTGCCAAATCTTTCCACTGGAAGGTATTTCATCAGAGGTGCGCAGGCTAAAAAAGCATATCAGACTTGAAAGTAACATACCTGATACAGCAAGAGTATTTGTTGACTGCCAGCCAAATAATTTAGTGGGATCAAAGGGCACCAATGACTGAAAGATCAGAAACAAAATATAATGAGACAGCTTAAGATTTTCACATCAGACCAGAATATAGAATGTTTTAGGGAGCTATAGTAGCAGACAATCAGGAATGGCCTGCACTGCCATCAAGCAGTGGTGGATTTTGTGCAGGTCTCTCTCAAAGGCACGCATTTATCTACTCGTAGGATCAGAATGCAAGCAAGTGCAAGGAAACGCTTTGACTTTGGTCTCAGGAAAGAGGGACAGAATGTACTTAAGCGTTCTACTAAACTGTGATCTTAGCAAAGTTAACACTTTCCTAATAATGAATAATCCGTAGCATTTCTTCCAACTTTCAGTTTATCTCATACCACAGATCTGAAGTAAAAGGCGTTTACCCAGAAGTGTGTCATGCCATTCCACGAGACACTATCTTTTCATTCTAAATTTCAATTTCCCTTAGACAATTAAAAACATTTTAATTTTTGTAATACTAAACAACCTGCTCACTGAACACTGCAAGAACATCACATCTCTGACATTCCAGAACTGCTGAAGTTAAACACTGCCAATGTCTTTACATGTCTGGGGGTATGGGGGGAAGCCAGACTCACAATATTTAGATACCATTTTAAAAACCTGTTCAGCATGAAGCGATAAACTTCAGCTCCAAATGAAGGAATCCAAGGAAATAACATATGGTCCCCACCTTCCAGGCTTTAGCTGAAAACAAGCTTCTCTTAGTTTACCTTTGTTCTGCTAAAAAGCAGTTTGTGTACCTGAACAAGATGGTAGAGAGAGATGTCAGGTGGCAAAATTCCATGAGAAGTACACGGGGGAAAGAGAGCAGCTTTGAGTTTGGGGTAAGGAGTCAATGCCATTTTTAAGAGCTGTGGATCAACTTTCTTTAGAGGTTTTTCCATATCTTCATTCTGAAGAACCTACATTGCAAGGAAGAAAAATTATGTCATTAGGAAGCAGCAGCTGCATTAAGATAACAAAACAATCTTTGAATGTGTCAAACAAACTACTTCATGGGAATTTGACGTATGGCGACAACACAGAACATATAATTTTTTTCCTGGAAAATCCTTTTAGTTTATATTAGACATATCTTCAACAGTACTGGATGTTTTAGGTTATTGTGCTATGTATCAAAAAGCTATCTGAATTGATAAATTCTGTTCCAACATGTGGTTCATTGAGCATTTTTCTTTTGAAAGTATAATCATTGATAATGTGCTTTTTGATCTCTACAGCACAATGCAACTGGTTAACACAGTGTAATCAGTAAGCTGATGTTTTTGGTATCTGTCTATAAGATTTTCAGCCTTTAAAAATAAAAATCTGGAAGCTGCATAACAGCTGTACAGCTCCAAGCAGAAGAGTGGTCCAGTTCCCCATTGCTTCACTTACTTAAAAACTACAAATGACCACAAAAGGGGATAGTCGTCTAACAAACACAGGAACACCAGTTTAAAAGTTTTTTGAAAATATTTTTGCAGACTAAAACTATTTGAGGAACACAAGTGTCTATAAATACTCTGTCCTGGTTTCAGCTGAGAGGGTTAATTTTCTTCATAGTAGCTAGCATGAGGCTGTTTTGGATTTGTGCTGGAAACAGCGTTGATAATATAGATGTTTTTGTTCTACGGACCTATTGTTGAGCAGTGCTCACACAGAGCCAAGGCCTTTGCTGCTTCTCGCGCTGCCCTGCCAGCGGGATGGCTGGGGGTGCACAAGAAGTTGGGAGGAGACACAGACAGGACAGGTGACCCAAACTGACCAAAGGGATATTCCATACCATATGATGTCATGCTCAGTTTATAAGGAGCTTGGGGGAAGGGGGGGTGGGTGGGTGGGGGTGGCGGCATTCACAGTGATGGCGTTTGTCTTCCCAAGTAACCGTTACGTGTGACAGAGCCCTGCTTTCCTGGAGATGGCTGAACACCTGCCTGCCCATGGGGAGTGGTGAATGAATTCCTTGTTTTGCTTTGCTCGTGTGTGTGGCTTTTGCTTTACCTATTAAACTGTCTTTATCTCAACCCACGAGTTTTCTCACTTTAACTTTTCCAATTCTCTCCCCCATCCTGATGGGGGGGAGCGAGCGGCTGCGTGGTGCTCAGCTGCCAGCTGGGATAAAACCACAACACACTCTCAGCTGTAACTGCTATGAAGGAGTTAAATACTCCAGCTCGCAGCCACTGTGCCTTGCTATTGCTAAACCACGTAACCTCAAACCGCTCTACTCGCTTCAGTTGGTCAACACTGAAACACACAACACTGAAACCAGATTTTTATGAGAGGGAATTAAATGCTGGCATTAGTATATTTATTTTTATTAACCTATTCCTTTGAGTTTTCAAGACCACATGAGAACTTCTCTGAAGGCTTAGCAATAATTCATTGCACACAGTACCTGATCGATACCGCCAGGTGCATACATCGTAGTAGCAAGTGCTAATAGTGTACGTCCTTCCAGTAGCATGCTACTCACGCTGGCTTGATTACTAGGAATCAAGATCTGAGCATTTGCTAGACTAGCCTGAAAAATCATCTTTGGATCTTAAAAAAAAAACAGAAGTGAGATTTAATTTCATGCAAAACCAATATTAAATCATTAAATGATGCATTAAAACTGTTCTACAACTATGAAAAATGCTGAATTTTCTATTTTTTGTTGTTAATAGTGATTTTTCTGAATTTACTTATAAATACAGATAAGCTGTTCTAAATTTTACCAAGCTTTCCCCAATTTCAAACCACAGTTTTACCTACAGAGATTGATTTGGATTGAGTCCCACAGTCTAGCATTGTATTGGTTCAATTCTTTATACGATACTGATCACACTTTCTGAAAAAGCTTCACTTGGGCTTATTTTTAACATTTGTTAACATGTGACTCTACAAAAGATGAATTTTTTTTTAAAAATGTGAATTAAGGGCATAAATTCTACTGACTTTTAATGCAATAACAACAACAAAAAAAAGCAAACACATTAGCCAAGGGGCAGAGAAGTCAAAATGCACCACAAGAACTATGGGAAGCTTTAATTTTAATTGTATATGCATTTTCTTATGAATTCTCCTTCTGTTCAACCTGTTGGGAATATAATCAAATTGGAGGTAATGATGATCATACACAAAATATTTCTCACATATCTACAGCCTCCAAATGTTTATGTACAGTTTAAGTAGGAATTATACTCCACATTTTAGACACGAGGAACTGATCCACATGTAAGTGATTTGCCATGGTCAAAAAAAAGCGGCAGAGCATAAGATTTAAAGCCAGCCGTGCCAAGTACTCAGCTAGCAGCATCCACGTCCGACCACCTCTCGAGCGAGGCCAGACTCTTACCTCGTGGGTTACTGGCAACCCCCCGACACTGCACAAGGAACTCAAACCAGGGATGTGCTTCATGCAATTCCTTGTTATCCAAAATAGCACAATTTGAAGGAGTTAAACTGGAAAGAAGATGAGCAGCAGCAGTGAAAACACAGTATTTGTAACCATCCTCTGCCCCAACATCACACTGCATTGAAAAGTAAGAGCATCTGACTTGGTGTTACAGTGACTTATTTCATCCATTCTTATGAAAGAGGCAAATCACATCCCCCTTCGCTACAAGATGTACAGCTTTAGCTGATACAGCTGACAGTTCCCTTCTTCAAGATTATGTTTCTGTGCTTGCTTGCTTCCCTCAATCAAATTCATAGTTTCCAGACCTGACAATCCAAACACTTTCCAAAGGGACCTGATTCACAAACACCGCTCTGCATAGTCTAAATATTTTATGCAAACTGAAACTGATTATACAAACAAACAAACCAAACCAAAAATATTTGTTGGCTTTTCTCTGGTCCATTTTTACCTTCTTAATAATTACACTACGAGTTACAGCTAAGAAATTTGAATGGCAAAGCATTCATTACGTAGGAAGTATTCATACAGTTCGAATACCTAATGTTTCTTTCTCCTTCAAAACCCAACTAATCCTAATTTAGATGGAAACTAGCAATTTCTTTATTTGTGAATGTATCAAGAATGAACTCATACTTGTGCTCAAGTGAGAGTTTCTGAAGAACAAGCTGGTTTGGCTCATTTAAGATTGTATTGCTTATTATACTAGTACAACTACAATCATTTCCTCTGATGACTGACACACAAACTAATCTTGACAAGACAACCTGAATAAAGCTTCAAAATACAGCATGAAACCTAATACACTGCCCCACAGGTTTTCTTTAAATGACACTGTTGTGACCCAAGTAGTCTTTCTTGCCAAACAGCAAGGGCCATGGAAAACTCTTACTGCCAACTATTAAAACTGCGTTTCATTATTTAAATCCGCACAAGATCTGAGCGATGAAAAACATTCATACCTGTAATAGTCTAAGTAAGTGTATAACAGATACTGCAAATTATGTTCTAAACAGTGAAGGACAAAACGAGCATGGAAGTCCAAACCACTTGCAGCACTGTATTTTGGAACAGGGTGAGGATTTTGCAGCACGCCCCCTAGGTAAGATAGTCTTTGGAGCAGAAGTTCAAAATCTTCCAACTCAGAAGAGACAAAAATTCCATTTCTATCAGAAAAGAGAAAAACCATACAGACTAATTAAATAGTTATCTCTTTCAGAAGTTATGAAGGGTGTTTTCAGTTCAAAATTATAAAGCAGATCTTTCCTTCTAGGGTGTTCCTTCACTACTGAGGCAAACAAAAAATGCAAAATACGTTTGATACTGCTCAAACAATATTGCGGTTACTCCAGTTCACTGCAGAGAATGAGGCATGAGGAGCGCAACGCTATGTGTTTAGAATTTTCTACCTTACATCAAAATGGGCATGGAAAATATAATAACTATGAAAGTTCAAAAGGCTCATAGAGGATTTCTGTTGCTCTCACGGTTCTTACTGTTTTCAGATAACGGAGAGTGCAAGTACAAGACTAAAATTAGATTTATTAATGGATTTGTGCTGTTTCAAAAAAGGGCACTAAATACAATATAAAAATTAATATGTATCCAATATTTTGTTAACATGTACTTCTCTAACTATCTGATTTTGGCTTCACCTAAGATAGAAAGTCAGTATAATGCGTGGAGGGCACATACCTAGCCAGCTTGTTTAATATATCGTTTCTCATATAGCGACTACATAACATGTTTCGGTCAATAACGTCTGGAGTAAGAGGGGGCCAGTTAGCTTCTCCACACAAAGTCTGGTTGGGCTCGGAGTCTTCAATCCATGAACAAATATTAAGCCAATCATGCTGGGCTGTCAGGTGCATCCAAAGAACTTCAGGATTACATCCCTGGAGCTCTGTGTTTCAAAAAGGAAAACTGATGAAACCAGCACAAACAAACACTACTTAGGGAAATACTGGCGTTTCTTTATACATGTACGTATTTTTAATGAATGGTTGCAAATATGATGTTGAGATTAAGTATACTGTTACAGCTTGCTAGAACTTTATGTTGGAAAAGCTAAATATAATACTACAGCGTAATAAGCTTTACAGAACGTAGCAGAATATGACATCTACAAGTGGCCATGCATCAGACAAGTCCCTTTCAGCTAGTTCCAAATTTTTTTCTACAGGAAGAACACAGATCCCTGCCAGAACGCGATAGGATGAAAAGACATTGTTTATCCATTTTTACTGACAAAAAATCAGTGACCTGCTGCGGTAGCACATAATTTTAGTTCTATCAATGTCACTCCTACACAATTGCAGTATACTACGTCAAAGTCAGATTTTGAATTCACCATTTCTTTTAAGTCCGTAGTACCAGAATACTTGCCTTGGCGTGGTTTTCTGGGGAGAAGAATCATTTCCTGAATAAGCTCATCCCACCACTGAGCCCAGTTAAACATCACTCTGACTCTCCTATTGTGAACCCGATGTCTATCACAACGCAGCACCGAGTCCAAGACAGCTGTGTGTCTGGAAAAGTCTTGTTCTTTTCTCCAGGTCTTGAGACTGCAATGGAGTGTTGGATTAGGGTGTTCCCTAGTACTCTTTTAAAAACAGTCCACAATCTAACAAATAGAAGATGGTGAAAGGATCAACAAACTTTGCTAGACCATTTTAAAGAGAGTTCTGGAAGTGGCAAAGGGACTTACTTCAGCAAAAAGTCTGAGAGTGCATGTGAGAGCAATGGGCAAAGAACTCACTTTTGCAAAACCGACATAGCAAACGGTAAGTATCATAACATTTTTACAATTATTTAACTGTAAAATGATTTTTCTAGGTTACGTTAGTTTGCTATATTATAGATATCGTATATCAAAAATAGAGCAAATATCCCATCTGAATGTTTCATTTGATCAATAATTCTAATAATAGCCTTTATTATTAAAAATATTTCATTCATGGTGATCATGACACAAACAGAAGAACTCTGATACACTGACAATGGTACATCATGACTTAGTCTAGAAAGAACATGACAGCAATTGCTAGATTAATGAGAGAAATAATCAGTCCCCACACTGACCCTTATTTCTGCAAATGAAGACCAGTGTGAAATTAATGAGATTACAGAAGACCATATTTGTTAGTGCGGTAAATCATAAGTAATGTAGAAGCCAGTATATTTTAAATCCTATTAACATTATTAATTAATAATTAAAACTGATAACCCACATTACCTGGCAAGAGATTGAATCTCTTTATTTTCCTGGAAGGATTCCGAGTAAAAGCTTTCAACCTGATGCACAAAGTCTATCATTTTCTTCTCTTTTTCAGAAAAATAATTTTCTTCTTGTAAAACTTTCACCTTTAATTCAAATTAAAGTATTACCTCCAATTACAATTTTTATCTAATTATAATATATTTCAGTTGTAAATGATCCTGCAAGTGTAAAGAGTTAACTAACTGTAGGAAAAAATGCTGGAAGCATTGAGGTCAGTACACTTAAATCTCAAGAGGGCCAAGACTTCATACTGTGTGCAAGCAGATGAGAGAGAACTAGATCAGAGCCAGAACAAAGAAATGACATTTAAATCGATTTTTACATTAACTGCAAATACAAAAGAACATAGGCATGCCAATGACATCTTTCAGCAACTACACGGAAAGGACACAGGGACAAAACCTGTTTGTTCCCATTCTGAACGTCTGTTCAATACAACGCTTTCTCTCAGCAGAAATGCACATCAGACTTCAGACCTGAGAACACCAGCTAGACAAAAAAAGCCTTTTCTACACTTACCAACAAATCTCGCACATGTTTATCAACTGTGTAGAAACATATCTTATGAAACTCCTCCTTCACATCAAAGCCCTAACAAGAAAGAAGAGGCTCATTGTATGCAAAGTGTACAAATGCAGCTGTACATTGACAGAATAAATGCACCTGCTTCCTTTCCAAAGCACACAACCTTTTACGCGCATGCTTGTGATGTTCCCTTCACCTGTTACTAGAGATGTCATAATAACCCAGTGATTTGCATGACGTCTCCAGCACGTATGGATATAAAATGTGCACCCCTTAATACCTGACATGCCAGAATCCCCTTTACACTTTGCTGATCATTACCTCAGTCAATACACCTTCATAAATAGGCTCCCTCTGCATTCTGAAGGTACAGTAATAATCAAAGTAGTTCTTTAAAACAAGTTAATTTCCATTGTAATACATGTATCTGGTACAATCAATGCATCCATAAGACACCTAAGTGCTACCCATACTCTTAGCATTCATTTATTTCGTTAGTCATGAAGAAGTGCTAAGAACTACCAGCATGCTTACTGAATGCTTCTCACCATATTTCTTAAAAGTTCTGAGGCCTCTCTGGTGTTGTCCTTCAGAAGACGGTCATAGGCCAGATTCAAACCTATCTGAATAAACTCTTGAAGATTCTGAGCAGGATGCTGATGCATTCGGAAGAAGGTCTGGGCCTCTGGCATTTTGTTGCTTAAGATGGCATCAGCAATGACTTCCTAAAAGGGGGGAAAAAATGGAACAAATTGATCCCATTAATCTTCAGCGTTACTATCTTTATGATCCCTATATTGATTTTTTCCTAATAGTTTAAAGAAATTTCCATATTAATAATTTCCTTAATATATTCAATAAGAATAGTAAAAAACAGATTACTCATTTTTACCTCTGGTGTCAGTTTTTCCCACATGTGGCTTTCTTCCAATGCAGGTAGGTCTTCATCAAGATCGCTTCCTGTGTATACTGTATTTATTTGCGGTCGAGGATATTTTCTCAGAAATTTTCTAAGCCTTATAATGTAATCAGTTAAAATATCTGCACTCTTCTGCAGGAATTCATCAGGTTCTGTCAAGAGCATCCAAGATATCAGTTAACCAGAAATGAACAACACAGCGGTTTTAACGCTTAGCGATGTTGAATGCATTCTCCTGACTAGCAAACAGAACACGCCTCAGAGTGTTCACACCAGCTCTGCACTGCAGTTTGACCTGTACAAGTACTGACACCATCCGTCACTATCAGCATATTGTCAGGGTACAGTCACAACCCTACCAGTGCTCCCGAGGCTCCCTGTCCTCACTGATGTGTGTTCCCTTCAGGGCCAAGTAAATGAGAACTGAAATTTTCCATTAATCCAACCAATTATCAGTCAGGTAAGTCCCATTGAAAATGCAGGGACATTGAAACATAACATTCATGTAGTAAGAAACAAAGACTACTAAGACTTCATATAGAAAAAACAAAGACTTAATGTAGAAAAAAACCAAGTAACAGTTAATGGTCTGCACCTTTTACTATTCAGTTCCACTTTAACATGTATAACATGTTGGTCCACAGACTGAAAAGCACCACTGAGACAGCAAGGCAACACACTGTATGTTGGGACATGTCATCCCACTCTCTGTAGCGTTCTCTAGCACAACAAAACTGTCCTCTGGCATTCTGTGATTTTATTACTTCGCTAGTATACCAGCTGTTACTCTCTCCTTGTAGCTTTTAGGCTGTATTTCAAAGAGCAACTTCTCTGCAACGGTGCCACCGTAAGCAATCACACGCTGCCGCATCCAGCCTGCAACCCTCACCAGATGCTGCGTCTTGCTTCTGTGCCACCCCACAGGCTATAACGGGATGTGTGGCTGTGTTGCCACACAGTAAATCAGACTGGGGAGCGCTCCGGATAAAAAAAAAATAACCTGGTAGGCTATTTTTTCAGCTGCATCGGCTTCTTAAACTAGTCTATACATTCCACAGCCATATAAATATTTGTGCCAGAATATTGCAAGTGGCAGCCCTGAGAAAAGAACGAGCAGCTGAGGGCTAAACTCAAGCCATTTAACGGCACTGCCATCAAGTATCCAGCAGTAGCCAGGAAGTCTCCTTCTGCCATTCCTATGCATCTCAGTCCGACCCTGTTGACAGTATCCTGTCTGATCCGAGAGCCAGATAACCGCTGTTTGGGCTAACACAGATACTGTATTCAGATTAATTTCTCATGTTTCCCCTTAACTAATGTCTTTCCTTCACTTAGCTCTAGCACATTTTTTTGTTAATTCTAGGTAAATTTAGGCTTTTAATTAAAAAAAATAGTTGCTCTTGCTTACCTAAACAATGACACATTACTACACGTGATTCAAAATGAGTAATCTTACCCTCTGTGTGCACAAAAACATCTTCCAGTTGCTTGCTAAGGAAAGTCAACGTGAGGTTTAGCAGCTGCTCAGAAAAGTGTTTACTGTGCGGCTCCATATCATTTTCTTTGATCGCTGAGCAAAGCAAGTTTAACGCTGGTCTCAGCTCTTCCAAATCTGCAATATTTACATAAAGAGTTAAAACATCTGCACTCTACCATTTGACTGATCACATAAATTTAAAATTCAACTTAAAAATCATAAAGGTATGCTACAAAAATCTTCTAAAATGTGTCAAGCATTATATGTATTTGCCTTCACATCAAAATGCTTATCATGCATATATCAGTATCAGAACACAACAAAACCCCCACACATTATGCACCATTTCTCTCTTATTTTCCAGAAGTAGAGAAGTTGCAATATAGCATCATCCAAACATACAAGAGCATGGGCAATTCCATCTCTTTTTACAAATGCATAGCCATAAATAGAAAGGCAATTAAATTTAAACCTCCGTGTAGCTGAACATATTTTACTCACTTTTCAGGTAAGCCTGGGATGCACTATCAGAAGCCTGTTCAGGTCCAGAGCACGTTGCAGACAGATTGAAAAGACTTTCTTTGCTTTTTAAAAATAAGTCTACCGTGTCCAGTTGACGATTTTCCAAACCTGCCTAGACAAACATGCAGCAGAACAATTATGCATGTATTCTAAAAAATATATATTGTACGCTTACTGCTAGTATTTTTAGGTCATACTCAGTGACAAAGTTTACACACAGAAAAAAAGTTTAAAGTATGTGTGCAACACCTGTAGCCTGAAATAACAAGGTGACCTGTTCAGTACCTGCCACGCTCCTTTAGTAGGCTTTGCAGAAACCTTGCCCCGTATCTTCAGAGACAAAATGTTAATTCAGCAGTTTATTACAGAGTTTGATCTGGGATATAAAGTAAGTACCATGAGAATCAGGACTTTGACTAAGCTTATGACAACTGAAAATTGCTGTGATTCTCCCCTCCATCAATTCACTTTCCATCACACCCTTCGAATAAACCCCAAGAACCCTACCACATGTCTTCATCTAAGCTCCCCCCTCCAAACACGATGGAAAACACAGACTGGCAGTGTACCGAACGATGGTGTGGACAGGCTGTTAGAGTCCCAGGCCTCTGGAACAAGAGTTTTATTTAAACAAGGATTTCTGTCATCTGAAAGTAGAACTAGAGCACTGGAAAACTGCAGAGACACAACATTTGTTTTGTGGTCTGGTACATTACAAATATTTTATCACCTATCGTTAAGGGATATCAAGCAACATTTGGTAGCTTTAAGTTCTCCTCTTGGCTTCGAGAAGTGCTATGATAAAAACAAAAATCTAGTTCCAAGGACTTGTTTTAACATCTGACATTTTGCAAGACGACAAAAAATGATGCAGAAATTGGCAAAAATGCTTTTGGGTCCAGTTAAGAGGGAGTTTTGAGCACTGCTTAGTTTAAAAAAAATATTTTTTTTTCACGTGCATTAACTTTGTTGCTGTATTTCTTCTTCTGGGTTACTCAGGGTTTTTACTGTTCATTTAATAACTAAATCACTACTTTTTGCCCCTAGATTACTGAGGCATACTCTTAATTGTGTCTAAAAACACCATTAACATTGCTGAACTGCATTCATTACTTTAAAGAAGTATTTTTGTTATCTGTAAGACATGAAATGGATTTCTTTACCTCTAGCGCGTGTATGGGAATTGAACATCGTTCCCATCCATTGAGATGACAAACAGAATCTACAACTCCAGCGCTGCCATAGATCATCAATCTATTCAAAAACTCTTCTTGAGTTAAACCAAAGAGAACTAAGGAGAGACCATGCTCTAAATAAAAGAATCAAACCATAATTAAAAATATATAAGCAAGTTGCGACACAGCAACATTTCTATCTACTGCCTCTCCTCCAAAATAATGACACAAAAGGCTCCAGTTGGATTTCACCTCAGCAAGAACGCATTAGAAATTAGCCACAGCAGCCAGGCAGACAGGAAAGAAGAGCACTACAAAAAGACAACAAAGCTTTTATCAGAACAAATGTATCAAACCCCTCACCTGTCAGAAGCAGACATAACGGCACCTCTTCACTGCAATCCACATAAACGCTGTTTTTGCCAAAGTGGTGATATGTCACATCTTGCGACTCAAAATCCCAGAGAGCAAGAGTCAATCCTTTGTCATCTGTCACTACTACAAACAGTGCTTTAACTCCAGTTACCAATTTACACTCCAGTTTCACCACTTCTTGGGGTGCTTCTCTGGGGATTCGTTTCCATTGCTGTCTTGCATCACTGAGGTTTGTACCATTGCTTTGCGCTGGTTTGGAAGGAACCCACGTAACAGCCCGTGGAAGAAAAGCCACCATCCTCTCAGAATTTTCATAGATTTCAGGATCATGATCTTCAAGATGGGTAAAAAACTGATACCAAGGTAAATTCAAGTCATTCACCAAATGTGGAGAACCTGGTCCTCTTCTCCTTATTGTATCAGATAGTGAGGATAAGTGTGCCTTCCAGGACCTGGGGTGAAGAATGAAGCTACCTCTAATACCAGGCATTACTCCAAGAACAATGCAGATAAATAAATTTTCAAAGTTTCCTCAGTTAAATAATATGCATTTTAAGCTTATAGATTCCATCCAGCATCTTGCATTTTAACCTTAACGTGTCCTGTTTATTTCTATTTAAATACAACAGCCAAGCTGAATGATCACAGCTGCATTAGCTGACAACATCCATGAAGCTGAGCATTTTTAGTCGAAAATTTTCTTCTCCTCCCAGAAAATGCCCCCACCAATTAAAAAGAATGAAATTCATTCCAGAATTGAGTATTTATTACATTTACATCAAGTTAAAATTAACATATTCTACTAGTATTAATACCTCTAATACTAAGGGTCACAACGTGGTTAAAATGTTCGACACGAACACAAAGTATTTTTGTTCACATGCACTCATCTGTGCTAAACACGCAACAAACTGCAAAGTACTTGGAATACAAAAATCTATTAATACTGGTTCAAACTAAAGGTAACACCCTAAACAGTAATTACTGTTTGGAAGCTGTTCAATAACACATGCCAAGTTGTCTTGGCCCATCTCCTAACACCATCCTAACATTCAAAAGATTTAAAGCAGGATGAGCTGATTTCACTTGCCGCAACTACAATTAAAAAAAAAAAATCAGCAGTTTTATTAATCAATGATCTAAAGGAGGCAAAATCCAGCCTGTTTTAGAAAATATTTTCATTATGTACCTGTCTGTGCGAAAAGGCAACGACAAAAGCTCCATGCTATAATCAGAACTAGCAAGGTCATCCTCATCAAGTCCTTCAGGAGGCTTCACCGGAAGATGTTCAGAATCTCTCTTACAGAGCAAATGCCCAGGGAACCGTCTGTAAATAAAGAAATATTAAATTTCACCTCCCTCGTAGAGATGATTTGAGATTTTTTCCTTCATGTCTCAAATGAAATTTGGGAAAATGGGAGCTATCAGAGAAGCAGTTTTCTCTCAGATTAGCAACCCCCACAAAAATGTATCCAGAGAATCCATCAAAACCTGATGCTCCTTCCTTTAAGGTGGACAACACCTCTCAATTACAACCTAGTCCTAACGTATCGAGCAGAATCAGTAAAGCTGTGTCAGAACAGGTTAACAATCCCATACTCTATAGTATTTCTAAAAGGTGCCACCAACCACCACTGACACTCGTTGACAGCACGTACCCCAACTTTCCTAGAAAAGGTATAAAATCCAATTCAAAGTTTTTCTATTTGTTAAAGTGACAGAGCATAAATTGGAGCAAATATTAATGGGCAATCTTTAAACAAATACAAAATTTCTGCTCTACCACGGAATCAGAACTCAAAATAAAAAGCTGACAGCGTTTCAACTATTATAGGACCTAGATTAGGTGGTTTTTAATGTCAGTTGTACTCAAACTTTACTTTAAGAATTCTGCTGCAAACGTACCTGAAGTACATGTTTAGATCCAGAGAGATGGCGTCATTGGAAGAACTGACGATCACAGCAACACTGAGATCATGCGACACTTTCACCGCAGTGAGTGGCAATGGGATGACTGGACTCCTGCCCTCATCCTGTACATCTGCCTGGCACAGTGCTATGTTGATGTTTGCTAGATTTGCACCATCCAAAGAGTCAAACACATCTTTAAACAGCGTCAAAGAAAATGTCAGACCTCATATCATCCAGCAAACAAGAAATTACATAGAAGGGGAAGATGGTGAATGTCTGTTAACTTTGTGGTCCAAGCCAATCTCTGCACAACAAAACATTTAGAATTGTTTGGTTTACTAGAGCATTCTAAGCCCAGCTAGGATCAGACGTGAATCGTGCTAGGTGCTGTAGAAGCACACAACTTGTGCCACTTCAAAAGAACTAATTTATACTTAGAAGTGAACTGGGACAACAATATATTGACAGTTATATAATTAGGAGGAAAAAATGACCTGACTTTACTGCGCTTTTTACATACGTCAGAAAAAATTGACAAAGAATAGGTTAAAGTTGAGCACCTTGTCAAACAGTCTGCCAGGTCTGAGATCCTGTTTAGAACACAGACAGCTATCTGTTTTCCAAGTTGTGATTCCCTGCATATCTCTAGATAATTTCTAAAGGCTCTAACTGAGAAAAGAAAAGCTAGTGACGGTAAATGAAAGCCTGTTACACAGAGATCCACGTATCAAAACCAGTGTGAAACAGATTTCCAGTGGCATGTTGAGAAACTACATTTGATAGATGACCATGGCATTTTTTACTACAATAACTAGCATTTCGCTACACAACCCCTTTACCGAGAGCATCTTCAAAACAGATGCTTGAATAGCCTACAAGAAATTTCTGCTTAACCCTGACAGAAAAGAAAAATTACTTTGTTCCTCCAGATCATTTATGCTGAGAGCTAGTCTCTACTGCAAAGGATACAAATCCAGCCAGAACTATCTAACAGGAACAGGATCCCCCTGCAGAAGTGTGTATCTGTTATTCTTTCCAAAACTTGCGGAGGCAAATCAAGGGTAAGGCAGTCACATGTCTCTATGGGTGAGTCTTTTCCAGGAAAGGTAAGATGCACAACAATAAACTTATTGAGCAGAAGTATGCATTTGTTGTTTTCAAAAGACAATATCCTCAAAGAAAAAATTGAAGACAGACCTGTAAATTTAAAGATATTTTAGGATTATAGCAATCTGGTACTTTTGATTTGTAAACATAGCCCAAGAAAATTACAGCTCAAATTCATTGCCTCTGCTACCATCTTCGTAAGAGTTGAGACTGGGGAGTGGGGAGGCTTGTTTCAAATCTCACATTCTATGTCAGGAGCACTAATTTTAGAAGTTTCCTAAAACAGTGCAGACTTTTTAAGTAGACAAAACTATAAGAACACACACAAAAAAATCATCACAAAATAATATTTCACTCAGCACTGAAAATAAAAGCCACTATCTTTGGAAATAAAAATACTTTAGCAAGGGACACTGTTTAAGAACATGCAAAACATCAAAGGACCACATTCTGCAAAGTCTGTGCATTCTAACTGAACACTACGTTTGCTAATGACAGAACATAAGGTTAAACACATAATTAGTCTTTGTAGGATTAGTGAGGAGCCCTACCTTTCCATTTTCTTCCCACGGGTTCCAATATTAAAGGGAAAGTTTGAGATAGCAGGGTTGCATGAGTATGTTTTATTAAAGTTTAACTTTGTATCATTCAAACACCTTACGCTACAGCAGTTTCATTCCCTCTAACAATGTCACCTTTGAATACAGAAATGTCACTACTATTTTTCAAGTTCATTAATGCTGCTACTGACCGCGTTAAATCAGCGTGGAAGTACTTGACACTTCCCTGGTGTCCAGTCCTACTGCCTCAATTTGTTTCACCAGGTGAAGCAGACTTAGGCCTATAACCATTTCAAATACAGAACACACATGGAAATTTACTCACTAATGTTTTTAACTTCAAGGAGCTTTTTAAGTGTATCTTCCTTACAACAGTGCAGGGAAATCGGGTTGTATTTTCCATCTTCTGTGGTGAATTCATAGACAAACAGTTCATGACTTTTACTAAGAGCCAGTATTTTTGTCTTGCCTGCTTGCAGATCATCTTCTGTATTGTCCCACATGAAGCTGAAGATACAACATTCGGTATGTTTATTGACCTTACTCTCTTTCCACATTTCATAGATTGCACAATTCTGGCTGTGTGCTAATGATGGGCAGTGTAATTTTAATCTTTTGCAGTAAAGATTCTGCCGCCACCCCCTCCCCAATACTCGAACGTGTTTCATCCCTGGCAGAGGCTGCAACGCAAGACAGCACTTGAGGAATCCCTACTTCTCTTCCTCTCAAGAACAGAGGGGTTTCTATCCTCATGTGTTTCTTTCCTTTAGTCATCGGTGTCATGTGAGGGACACTCTGCTTCAGGACTTCTTTTAGGAGGAGGAACACCAGCGCTGTCAGCTAGGGAGAAGCAGAGCATATTGCCCATTTCTGGATGTTTTGCCTCCCCGTTTCTCACGTGAGAAACTCTTGCGGTGTCTGTCTCCACACCTGCTCTCCTACGGAGAGGGGCACAGGGAACAGCTACAAGGCCACTTGGGATGGTGTAGAGTGAGACACAAGACTAGAGCACCACAGCAGTGTCAGTATTGCTTGACACTGCAGACCTTTAGAAATGCAACGTGACTGTGGTTTTGACTCAGCATTAAAAGCATCTCATGTGATCACTGAATGTCCGCCCCTGTCCAGCAGACAAGGAAGCCAAGCTGTCAGGACACTCTGAAATTTTAAGCCAGCAACTCGACAAAACCAGGCAATTTTTCTTTCTTTCCTTTTCTTTTTTTCCTCTACTGTAATGAACACACCCACACCTACACAGATAAGTAGATATAAATCAACATCGCCTCCAGCAAAGGAATTTTAAGTTGAGGGCATGCTATTTCAAGGCAGGGTTTGGAAGTCCCCCTCAGTCTCCTGCAGCTTTCAGGGCCTGCCCTCGCCTGTGCAGGCCTGCTCCCTTTCGGGGAGCGCTCTCAGCCCCTGGGGTACACCCGGCGCCTCTCACCAAAGCAGAGTGACGCCGGGGGACCCCTCCCAGCCTCCCCTTCCCCTGCTCACCCCCTGCCACTTACTCAGCCCAGGCTCCCGGGAGGACGCTGCCCCGGGCCCGGCCGCCTCCGCCCGGCACCAGGGACTCCAGGTAGATCCCACCAGGGACCAGGAGGCTGCCCAGAGCGTCCTGGCCCCTGCTCAGCCGGACCCAGGCTGCGTCCCGCAGGGAGCCCTGCGCCTCCCCCGAGAGGGACGCCAGCAATACGCGCAGCTCCCGCTTCGCCCCCTCCATCCTCCTCGGGGAGAGCCGTCACCCCCGGCCTAAGGGCCTCCCGCACCCCGGCCCGCCGCCATCTTGGACGTTGGACCGGAGCAGCTCTTCCTTCCGGTCAGCTGACAGCGCTGACCAGTGCCGGGGTGCGACTACAACTCCCAGCAGGCCTCGCAGCCCACCGTCCGCGGGCGGAGGCGCAAGGCGAGCTGGGAGCTGTAGTCTCCGTGAGCGTCCGCTGCGGCGGGCAGGCATCGGCCTGCCGCCACCATGGCTCCCGGCGAGACCAAGGGAGGCGACAGCCTCAGGGGGCCTTGGTGTTCGTCCCAGCACCTGGGGACACGTTCTGAAGAAGCTCGAAACCTACAGCAAACCTACTCCTAATTCCCATTATCCAACCGGTTCCTCTTCGTGCAGCTCTAGCTTGGAAAGTAAATCATGACGGCTCTCTCTCGCAAGCTCCTTTAGAAGCTTAGCTGCTTATTTGGAAAGCGTGGGGTTTCTTGGGGCAAAGCCCGGCAGACCGGGGGTGTTCGTGCGTGTGCGGACCGGCCTGCCGGCGCCACAGGGTGCAGGCACAGCCCGGGTTACCCGAGAGGACGCAGCAACCCCGGACCGCGCGGTGAAACCCGAGCGCAGCCACACAGCGCGGCACCGAGATCCCGCCAGCGCTGAGGGACCTGCTAACCCCGCCCTCGCCCCGCCCCTGGGCGGAGCCTCCGCAGCATGACCCCGCCCATAGGGCCACAACCCCCCTGTTCCCGCCTCTGGGCGGGGTCTCGATAACCTAGACCCCGCCCCCCAGAGCTGGCCTCCTGGCCCCGCCCCGCGAGGAACTTCCCGCTGGCAGCGGCGGACGGTGGCTGCGAGGGTCCGGTTTGCGCTCTCCCATGGCGGAGCGGGAGGATGTCGCTGGTGCTGGGGCTGCTGTCGCACACGCTGAACAGGGTGCTGAGGTACTCCGGGCTGCGTAGGGGCTGCCATGCCCCCCGACACCAGGCCATGGAGCACGACAAGGCGCTCGAGGTTTACGGTGACTGTCGTGGGTTCAAGGGTCGTCCCTGAAGGGGAGGCCTGGGGTGAGAGGCGTCAGGGGCCGTGGGGCGGGTTGTGAGGGGCCGTGGTGGTGCTGTGCCCTCGGGGGTGTGCGGTGGGGGAAGCCAGGCCCCGGGCCAGCCCTTGGGGGGGGCCCAGAGCTGTGTCCTGGGGCTGGGGGTTGGGGGGAGCGCCCCTGCGGGGTCCCTGAGGGGCTGGAGTGGAGGTGGCTGCTCTCGAAGAGGGGCAGGGAGGAAGTGTATTTGCTTGAGAACTGGAATCACTGCCAGGGATGTAGGGCGGGCAGGGGTTGCCCTTGGGGTGCCGAGAGCCCAGGAAGCGTTAAGGGAAGGGTGAGGGCCTGCCTTGGGTGCCTGCTAGCTTCCCCACCCGCACCGCCGGCCCCGGGCTGTGTCTGGAGGTGGGCTGGATGCCGTGACCTTGGGATGGAGCGGCTGCTGTGGTCACTGTTAGGACCCTGAGCAAGGCGTGCACCCAGACAACTGTCTTAACGCGCCGCTTGAGTGGTGGGTGATGCTGCTGCCTCCCAGCCCCTGCGTCTGTGGGAAGGGACTGGGCTGCTGCTGGGCTGGCTCAGCCCCTGTGCGGGGGGGAGTTACCTCTAAGTTACCAACTACCTTGGTGTTTCATCACCTGAGACTGAAGAGGAGCTGGACACACCTGGAAAGGCAAGTAATTCCAGAAAGGTCAGCCAGATAGTCCCGCGAAGTGGAGGTTTCTGTTACTGAGTGATTGAGTTTTCCAGAGGTGAAATCTCTCTGTATTTTACAAAAATGCTGCATGTAGAATCTTAGAGGATTCCAAAAACATTGTCAAGCTTCAAGGCACTGTTATTTTGTAGGCAGTTAGGAGTAGTGTGAGGATTTTATGCAGCACTGTACAGTTTTATCTAAAAGGAATAAAAGAGGAAACAATGTCAAACTCAATTTTAAAACTTGAGTGATGTTAAAATATAGGTACTTTAAAACATCGGTTGTTCTAAGTAATAACTACAGTTATGAACCTTAGGCATGTAAGTCATCCTGCTGATTTCGGTTCATCCATAGGGCTATGCTTGTGCATGATCTTTGCAGAACTAAAGCATCTGTCTGTGTAAAATTTGGATTTAAAAGACCAGAGGCATCCATGAAGTACTGCTGAACTAAATCAATTTCAGTGTCCCTCTCGCTGCTTGGGGAAGTAATTGATTTCCTCTTGGGCCTTTTCATATAGAAAGAAGATAAAATTTAAAAATAGAGGGAAAAAAAGTATCAGAAATTACAAGGAACTGTGTATGCAAAGATACTTATGTTGTATCTATATGTGAAGTAATTTCTGGTTTGGCTAGATTTCAGTAGTTAGCTAAGAATTTAAGCATAAAAGTGATACTAGAGCCAGAACAATGGAAAAAAATGTGAATGTACTTTTTATTGGTCTGACAAATGAGACTGGTAATCTGTTTGCTGGTAAACATACTAATAAAGCTAGACAGTTTGTTTGCTTATTACCGTCATGATCCTTAATGTAATCGAGGGGACAGTTATCCGTTCTTTGGGACCACAGAACAAATAGCCTTGTGACATCTGCTGTGTCTCCCAGGTTTGTAATTAGGCAGCATCACACCCTTCTGATGTAGACAGAGAAACAGGCTGGGGGCTTCAGAATGGTTCAAGCAATTGTCTGCTTCCCTGGAAGTCAGGGACAGGGCTCAGTTCTCTCATTCATCCCAAGTTTTGTTTCGTGGTATGAGTGATGACAACTAAGTTTGGAAAGCAAGTGCTTCCCAGCCCTGCTGGGAGGATTACCTGGGTCTTGAGAGCCATTTGAGTAGCCCTTGCAGGAGGGTGACAGGCTCTGAGAAGGTGAGGTGAGTACCAGGAGTGAAAGCTTATACATCTCTACAAATACAAGTCTCTTCCTTGCTCACAGGTTAGGGTACATCTCTGACTTCAGGCATACCCTTCTGAGACGGATGGAGTCCAGACAGACATGAACCATTCCTGCCCGCTGGCTGCCTGCTTCCTTCCTGCCTGGAAGTAATGCAGCAGTATTAGTGCCATGTTGTACTCGGCCTGTGGTCCCTGCCGAGGGGCTGGCCCTATCGGCTTAACGGCAGGAATGCACTGCGAGCAGCTTTGCAGCTCTCGAGCTGGGTGGGTCTCTCTGTACCTGAAGATAGACGGAAGTCATTGGCCGTAGTGAAGGCTGGTGTCACGTTGGCTTCAGCAGTAGAGTTAGCTGTTGAGTAGAGCTATTGGTAGGCCTCCACTGAGAGGAAAATCACTACAACTAGCAAAAAATACCTCCCCCTTTTTTTTTTAACCTGTTTGTTTTTTTTAAACTGATCTTAACCTGTATGCCTTTAGCTACCTTATTTAAACCAGAAATGCTTGTGCTTGTGCTTGCATTTCTAAGGGGCAAATAACTGCATACAAGGCAGATATGAGTGAGAGGTGACAGCTGGGAACTTCCTAGGTTTGGCCTTCACTGTCAAAATTAGTGTTTCTTCAAGTTATGCCATGTACATGGCGCAGGCATGAATAGGCTAGAGATCTCATTGCCTTTCCTTCCGCAAACATTACTCAGCAAACACGTGGAAATGCAGAGACTTATTTTTTTTCAGGCTCTTAAGAAATTTACTGAATTCATATACTCTCTTCTGCATTATTTTTTGGTGTCCTATAATCAAATATTGTAGCTTTTGAATATTACTTTAAAACCTTTTGCTCCATGGAGAAGCAACGATAAATAGTTCTGCTTCACTGTATGATAAAACCTCCTTAAGCTAATCCAGAACACATTGCTTCTATAAAGGCAATGCTGCTTATCGCTTTCTATACAGTATATTAAACCTAGTTGATCCCCCCATTTTACAAGCTATGGAAGTGACCATTGATACAGCTAAATATGGATTAGGGTGTTATTTTTGTATTGGCTTTCTTTAAGAGGGCTTCAAAATCTTATCTGTGAGGCCCAGGCTGGGAAGTGGAGAGAAGATGATGAGAAGGAAATCTGACTTGTCTTCTTAATAAGTTTGATTTTGAAAAACCTGAAAGGGAAGCAAACCTGTCTGAAATACTCCCTCTATGTATGTCTTTTGGATAGGCTAATACTGTATGACTTGTAGTTCTGAAGGTAATATATAGCCTTTGAGAGGCGCATTTTGCTTTCTATTTATTATGATGGGATTGTAAAAATAATAGCAAGTTTAGAACTGGAATGTGAAAAATACGTGCACCGTGAACAACAAATACCTCTGTTTCCCTAGTTCTGAAGCAACTCGCAAGATAATGTATCACTTATATTTACAGCTCTGCCTTTTCGGAGGAGGAGCAAAATAATGCTGGGAAGATAGTTTCTAATAAAAGTACTTGTATTAAATTCAGGAAAGCTACTTTATTGTTCATCACTTGTCTTCTGCTTTAGATATAATTCGTACTATCCGGGACCCGGAGAAACCTAATACTTTAGAAGAACTGGAAGTGGTAACGGAAAGCTGTGTTGAAGTACATGAGATAGGTGACGATGAATATCTGGTTATCATCAGGTTTACACCAACAGTACCTCATTGTTCTTTGGCTACTCTCATTGGTAAGATTTCTATTTCATTTAATCTATAACAATGAGCGTAAAGTTAATTTTAGGTTGTCCGAATAACATCAGTCCTCATTAAAATTCAGTATTGCTTTGCCAGCAGTTTGACAAGGAATTTCATCTTGAGAAACCACCTAGGAATACAAACAAACAAAAACCACAAGAAACGTGGGGACATCCATCTGTTTTTATCAAGTTAGGGAAACTCTCCAAAGAGAAGCTCTCAAAAAATCTACTGGGAAGTGGTACAGAATTCCTTCTTTATATTTTCCAAATTATTTTAGTAATGTTAAATTGAGAATTTGTCAGCTCTTAAATTAAAAAAAATTTAAAACTTTATAATTGTTTCCTTTATCTTTCCCTTACGTTATGGGCTCCATTCCCACACACGTACAAAAATACAATCCAAGAATACCAAATATAGAGTTCTAGGTTGTTAGGAGTTTGAAAGCAAGTAAGTTGAATGAGAATCTACACCGACTTATTTTGCATTTTTCTTCCTTAACATTTGTGGTAAGATCTCAGACGTGATTTTTCAGATGAGATCTCTGAAATGATTTGTTTAAATGCACCAAGGTTAGCAACTCTTACCGTTGTATATGAATATAAGATTTCTCAGTCTATTTTGAAGATTTAAGGGAAAATAAGTCTTTAATGAAGAAGTACATGTATTTATGCCCAAATAAACCTTTGCAGCTTTATTTAGAAAGTAAAGCATAGATCGTAAAGCATTAGCATGCTGAACAGTAATAATTTACTTATAGTTTGACCTAGTTATGAATGTCAGTGGGTTAAGGCTCAGACCTGAGGATCGATAATGTACGTGTCAGCTCTTAAACTTTGTGCCAGTCATGTTCTTGGCACTGAAACGTCAGCCGGGCCTTTCATGTCTGTTTGATTGTGCAGTCGTTATCAGTATTGGGTGACCTCTGAAGCACAGTTCCTCATGCTGCTACCGGAAAGGGTTATGGTAACTCTTTGAAATAGCTGGGTAGTGTATGTAAGAATGTAGGCAGGAAGCAGGGGTTTTCCAACCTTCCTTATGTGTACAGAGTACTCTAAGCTGGGAGTTCTTCTGGGAGTATTTTCTCTTGCTGTTACCACTGGCTGAGCCTGAGGACAACCTGGGGCTGTGTTTGGCTTTGTCCGTGTGTAGCTCATCGCAAAGCCAGCCTTGTGGGGAAACTGCCAGGGGCTAGTTGTAGGGGTCTCCCCAAACTCTGATCTCGCTCCCAAAGATGAACCACAACACTCCTCTGCTCAGTCTCTGTGTTAGACATTAAATAGTTATGACAAAAAGTTATAACAAAAAGTTACGAGCTTGAACGGCCCCCAGGTCATTGCAGGTTTGGGTTCTTCAAACAATTTATGTTGGATTTTTTAACAAATGTTAGAAAACGAAAGAAGCATTTTTCTCAGTACAGATGCAGCCACAGTGACAGCTGGGAAGCTCTACCAAAAATATCGAAGAAAGCTGGGAATGGAGGAATGTGTCTGTATTTAGTGTTTCTAGGAGGTGTTTAGAGACCAGAGACGACCTAAGCATGCAGGCAGGTATGAGCTTAACCGAGAAGCTACATCTGAAGGGTCAAACCACAAGTTATTTAGTCTCCTCTGCAGCTTGTGCTGCTTGGAATGCAAAAGGAGAAGGTTGTTGATTTTACTGGTGGTTTTTGGTTGTTAAATATGGATTCTCTGAAAACGCACCTCAAACCTTGAATTTTACAAGAAAATCTCTTATCTGTTTTGTTTAAACAGGCCTCTGTTTAAGAATAAAACTTCAGAGATGTTTGCCTTTTAGACATAAGGTAAAGTATCTGGTCTGGAACTTGCTTTAAACTACATAAATGTATGCCATGTTCTCTTTAACAGAGCGTGTGCTGCAGGACCAAGTAACTGGCAAGCTGTGGTTAGGGATGGGGTCATCTTAAAGCTTGTGCTTTGCCTCGGGAGGGAATACGCATGGCAGTACAGTGTAGCACCTGAAGGGATCGGTGCGTAACTGCGGTTCTTCCTTTCCTTCACAAAAGACTCTTTATTGCTGCACTTCTGAAACACGCTGTGTTTGAGGGATTTCTTCACCAGCTGTCATTCAGGCTCCTGCTGGGTGGCAGAGAGGGTGTTTCCAAGTCCAGCGTTACAAAGATTCACAGTCATACTCTTGCCTTGGGGAAAATGAATTTGGCCTTCTGCAATATTTGAAGATATCTATGCATCATAAATATAACATATGAATAGTTACGACTCTGCTGTTCTGTATGGAGTATCTGAGAGTTGTCTTCAGTGGACCAACCCTCAGTGAGCGAGCAGCCCTGAAAGCAAGAGGACTGCTCTGTGGTCAGTTAGAAACCGGTTAAAGGGAGTTCCACAACTTTATGTAGGCATCATCTAGGAAGTAAAAACTTCAGAACAGGTTCATTAGAGTTTAGAAGAACTGCAGAATTCAGAACTGGAACTGCATTGAGGGAATGAATCTCTTGGTGACCTGTGTCTTAGGAACTGTTGTATGGGTGCTGTGCGGTCCTGACCCTGGTCTACATGCTGTCCCTAAAAGGAGCCAGCCCTGGCTGTGCTGCTGGAGTGTAAGAAACTATATAGGAAATGGGGTCCTTAAAAAAAGCTGTTTGAGTCTTGGCAGGAACCAAGAGTAGATGTTTAATGACAGACATTGTCTTTTATAGACCTTTAGAAACTTGCCCAAAATAATACAAAATATAAATTCATTAGCTTAGGTTTTCTGGTGTTGATATATTTTTGTTGTCTTGTTTTTATAGTTGCTAGCTTCATCTTTCCAGTTCAACAGCGTAAAGTGAGACTTGCATTTCTAGAAAATGAGGTAGACAGTGATTTGTTATGTTGGACACGTGGTAACAAATAGGTTTAGCTTCAGCGAGGTAAGATAAAAGGCATAGGATTTGTTTACTTGGTGTTCCTTTGGTACACCAGTTTTATGAGATCTCCTTGCAGTTCAGTGTGTGTGTGGGGGGGTTTGTTGTTGTTTTCCCAGGCCTGTTAAATGCATCAAGGTGATTTAGGTCTGGTTAGATTCTAGTCTTACAATCTGTTCCCATGCAGGAAATAGATACTGCATTACACTGCCATTTTCAAATAGAATATCTGTGATTCTCATCATTGAGCAAAACTTACTGGGAATATCTTATTAGGAATCTCTTCCTAAGGATATCTTTTCAAGAGTACTTACCTTATGAAAGTGACACTTGCAATTCTGGTGGCTTTTAAACGAATTGTTCCTGAATTGTGGCCTGCAGAGAACTTGTTGGGAAAGTAGTGCCAGTTCTGTTTCCAGTAGCCTAACTGCAATTACTTTTTCACAAGAGCAGTTGGTATTAGTGAGGAATGAATGCCTCCACAATTTTGAAGAAAGATTATTGGGGCCTCTCTGCAACAGGGGAGGAGGAGATTGTCTTGTAGTAGTGTTGCAGTGAAGTCTATGATCAGCTCTTGTCATTGATCCCCTTGGCTGTGAACACTTTTAGAAGTCTGAATTCCATGCATTGTATGTGTACTGTACAACTTTTTTCTGCCAGTAATGAATATATTCAACTGTTGATGTATGCATCTAACACTAACGATCTCTCCTCTAGCTGGAAATCTACATATCTGAAGGTACACATTCCACTGAAGAAGACAGTAAGTAGAGCTTATGAATGAGTACAGCTTTAGCCTGTGTGTTTGTGTTCTTTTGAGAAGTCCTTTTCTTCCCCTACCTTGCTAGCCTTTTCAGAAATGAATACACTGTTAAAGCTTTAAAATTAAACATGTGGTTGAGGCTGTTTCAAAATCTGTATTGGTACTGTGTGGGTATGCTTGGTTTTGTTTTGTTTAAGCAAACAAAAACCCCCACAGTTCTTGTAGGTGTTGAGTTCTGTTTATAACAAAAGAAGTTGCTACTGTGCTGCTGAATAATTAACATGAAGAACTTCATGACTGGTTGATCTTGCTATCTTAACATCATCATAACAAAAATGCATGTTTCTCAGTCAATGTTTAAAATAAAACTTGCAGGACATCAAAATTCTTTCAGAGCTATACCCAATCACTGGCTTAAACAGCTGTAACCCTTTGTCCAGGCAATGTCCCAGGCTTGTTCTGAAGCATTAGATATCTTCGTATGGGGAAGATCAGTTCTTTTGATGAAATTACTAGAAATTGAACCTGGAGAACTTGGACTACTAATTTGTCACAAATTTCACACTTGTGCTAATGACGTGTCTTAAAATCATCTTGCAGTCTTTTCCTAAATTAGAAAAGTAACAGAAGTGTTTGGTTTCTGATGGTTGGTTTTTTGTGACTGAGCTTTCATGTGCTTTGTTCCCAGTTTCCTATTAATCCTCTGTCCTTTGACTACTGGCTCTTGAGCACCGTCATGTTCTTCTTGTCATGTCGTCCTTCTATTGTGTCTGGCACAACGTTATTCTAGGCCATGCAACTTAAACGTCTGCCTGTACGGTGCTTTATTGGCCATTGTACAAATACTGTTGGGTTTTGGATATTAGGCAAATGAAATTTTCCACATAGAAAGAAAATTGAAAAGAAAGTTGACGCAATGTCCTGTTACTGTACAGCAGCACTTTCTCAGTCTTTGAGCTGGCCATTCACTGGGTTTGGAAAATCTTCGCTGCACTATAATTGATTGATTCACATTACGGTATGTGTAAAGTCCCCCTGAAAACTGCTTCTGACTTTACTTTTTGTGTCATATTTTGCAGTCAACAAGCAAATCAATGACAAAGAGAGAGTAGCAGCTGCGATGGAGAATCCAAACTTGCGTGAAATTGTGGAGCAGTGTGTTGCAGAGCCTGACTAGTAGCTGTAATACCCACAGAGTTATCATTTTGATACATTTCTTAAAATATCTTTGTTTAAAAAAAAAAAAGGAAAATAATAATAATCAAGGCCTTGAGTTTAATACTTGAGTTCTTTTTATCTGCCACATTTTTTAAAAGAAATTGTTTATAAGATAGATTTAAATTATGACGAATTAGTCTCTAAAATAAAGTGAAGTGTATAGTGTTAAGAGTTTGTAATTTCTGGTGTCCAGAGAAATATTTTATGATTAAAAACAAAACAACGTATATGTATTGCCTTCTGATAGACATTGTGCTATAAATTCAGTTTTGCAAGTTAAATTTCTACATTGTTTCAATCACTGCACTGTAAAAATAAAACAGATTCTTGTACTGAAATGATGCTTTCTGAGGTCAGACATCTTTTAATTTTTTTTTTCCTTTAAGCTTAGGTTTAGATTTCTGTTAGAGAAGGAAACATTTCATGCAACTTCTTCGTTGTTGGTAACACATTAAAGCTGAAATGAATTCAGAAAAAGAATTCAGAACCAAGGGACTGGAGTGGAGTTTTAACTGGGACGCTATTCCTGATAAATACTTGCTTCTTTTTCTCTGTAAGTACATGTTTCTGATTCTGCAGGCTTTGCTTTATAATTATCCCAGGGATAAAGTTTTCCTATGGCCAATATCTTGCCAGTTTGATCCTGGTTTTTTGTATGACTCACCTGCAGCGTGGAAGGTGAGAGAATCGCACCGCCCTTCATCCCTGCGGTTCCCTCTGTCCTCTTTCTTTTGCTGCTCCCTCGCTAATCTTATCTGGGATGTCCGTAAGGTTGCCAGCTGTCCTATGTTTTCTCACTGGAGAAGTTCCCTCGGATTACTTTCCCTTGCAGCTGTGGATTTGACCATGGATTTACCTTTTCCTGAAGAATTTTTTGCTCTGCTGTCCTCCCAGGGGCAGGGATGTTTTGTATCTGCCGTGCAGCCGCAGGAGGGCCTCAGTGGTAAATGTATGTGCAGGGGGAGAGGTTGGTGCCGCCCATCTCATGCCCCATGGCACCCACAAACTCTTTGAGTGTCCCACGGGTGTGTGATCTGCTCAATGCAGTAGTTATCCCCCGCAGTGGTTCACGAGAGATTTAAGGAGCCATTCCTCCATGAAAGAGTGATGACTCCAGTGGGCTTGTGTTTGGTTAAATGGTGAGAAATCCTTGGAGTTCAGCGCAAACATCTGTTGGGATTTCAGGGATTTGTAACCATTTTAATAATAAGCCAGATAAAGCTTTCCTGAAGGCATGGAATGATTGAATGGACTCCAGCTAGGCTGTGCATTATAAACAGCGGGAGGAATTTTTCCCTCTGTAAAACAGTGTACTGACACACATCCCAGCTGTGCCAACAAGGGCTCGTAACCTCCCTGCTTGCAGTGCCAAAGCTATCTGAAAAAAAAAAAGGGGGGGAACAATGCCCTTTTTCCATATGTTACTGCACATCTGCAGAACTGTCAGTTCTAGTCTATGTGTGGAAAATTACTTTCCTAACTCTAGTTACTTGGCTTCAATTAAATTTTACTTAAAGTTCAAAAGCCTCTGTGCCCTCATTGCTCACCTTGAATTTAGCTCGAGGGAAGTATGTATGTCCTTAAGCAGCACTTTCTACAGATGCTTCTGTAAAGTGTAATTAGATGTAAGCTTAAATGTGGGACACTCTTATGTGCACTACCTCAGGTATACAGCAGAATGTGAAGGGAATCGGCCACTTGATGTTTGCATGGAAAACTAAAAACTTGGTAGTTTCCAAAATAAATAACCTGTGGACCAATTTTTTAAAAAATCCTACTTTGGGCAAACCCTAAACACTGTGCATTTAGACTCCTGCTGGAATGGTCTATCACGAAGTATACTGAAAGATGTGTTTTGCAAGGTTCTCTGGTGGTTGTGGGTGGGTGGAGGTTTTTCAGCTGGTAAAACTCATTAGATGGTAACTACTTCTGTAAAAAGATTTATTTTCTATGAAAAGCAGGTGGAGATATTTTCCTATGATAAGGTTCCCAGTTTTTCTGTGACATGCCATTAAAACATAAGTATAGAACAAGAGCAATGTTTTTCTTCCCCACTGTTTACTCTTTAATAAACTAGTTAGATGGTAACCATTGAAAATTGTAGTTTCAATAAATGCAATTAGCAGTTCAATATAAAGGATTTATTCTGTATAGTTACTTATCATCAGCTCAGCGCTTCTAACACAACTCTTCTTCCAAAAACCTTTGAATTGCTCAATCATGATGTATTGTGGTGCTTGTACTGTTCCTTGCAACTTCTGTTTTCGTTTATTGCTTCGTACGACTTGCCGTCACGCATCGTATCCAAAATGGCTTCGAGGCAATGCCTGCAAGTCTGCACGAAGTCAGTTTAACAGAGAATACTACTTCATATAGAAGAGTATTTCCATTTTAAAATGAAATCTAAACTGACTTTGTTTCTATTAAGTAGAAGCAATCTGTCATATTTTTTTCCTTTTCAAAAGGACGAAACCAAAAAGCAAAGGATCTTTTAACTATTAATGATTCTGCAGAGAAGGAAATGAGCAGAGCTGGGAAGTGTTTTGGAAGTGTTTTCCCACGAGGGGGAGCATTGAGAAAAGAGCACAGAATCCCAGCCTGGTTTGGGTTGGAAGGGACCTCAAAGCCCATCCAGTGCCACCCCTGCCACGGGCAGGGACACCCTCCACTAGCCCAGGTTGCCCAAAGCCCCATCCAACCTGGCCTTGAACCCTGCCAGGGAGCCAGGGGCAGCCACAGCTTCTCTGGGCAACCTGTGCCAGGGCCTCAGCACCCTCACAGGGAAGGATTTCTTCCCAATATCTAATTTAAATCTACTTTCTTTTAGTTTAGAACTTACCCCTGGTCCTATCACTTTGGGCCCTGGAAAAAAAGTCTCTTCATCTTTCTTCTAAATCCCCTTTAAGAATTGAAAGGTCTTCTTGGAGCCTCCTCCAGGCTGAACCACCCCAACTCTCTCAGCCTGTCTCCATAGCAGAGGTGCTCCAGCCCTCAGATCATTTTTGTGGACCTCCTCTGGACCCGTTCTCTGTGTTCAGGAGTTTTCAAAAAGCCTGTGCTCATGTGCCTTCTCTTTATTTTCCCTTTTTCGTTCCTTAAAATCAATTCTTTTCCCGTCGAAGGGAAGCCTAGCACACCCACCAGCCGCCAAACCCAGGGCTGTATCCCAGGTCCTGGCCCGGTGCCGGTGCAGAGGATGGCCGAGAGCACGCGGGCTCCTGGCAAGGGTGAGGGTAACCGCAGCTCAAAGGCTGTTATTATTTGCTGTTTGTCTTTGCTTTTTGTGGGCTGTTTAATAATGGTCCAAGATGTAAATACATGGGGGCAAAGATATTTTTCTTTATCAGGGTTCCAGGCTACACTGGTTTAAAGCTGCCATTACAGACTGGGGAGTTGTCCCTCAGAGCCGTCTCTTTATCTTCTAATTCCACATTTTACATTTTTTGCCTTTAAGCAGAAACCTTCTCAGAAAACTTTTATCCCTCGAGAAAACTTGTTACCGCCAGACATCCCAAAATCCCACATACATGCCTTTTTTCTCTTTGTCTCCTGCCATACTAAGACTCCCAGGTTTGATCTGTCGTGCCGATGCTCAGGAAGTAGCTGGAGAGGTCAGTTTTCAGGAGCAAGACTCAAGCGAAGAAGAAAAACCCTAAACTCTCGTCCATGTTTGTAGTAAGATAGATCTGGATTTGTATCATCCAAATTTTTTATCTTTCTCATCTTGTAAAGCATTGTTTTAAAATGTTATTAGGACAAGAAATGTAAACATAACCGTTTGCTTCGGTTGGTATTTATTAGATGAGAACATTTCTTGTCCTGGCTGGATTTGCATGAAAGCACTCCCTTCAGCATCATACGAGGATGCCATTTAAAATGGAGTAATCAAATAATGTCCTGCTGTAATAGGCCTATAAATTGAATGGATTTTCTTTTCCACTTGATAACAGTTGGTTTTTTAAAAGCAAGATAGTCAGTATTTTTGCAGCACAATACAGCATTTTCATGACATTTCCATGAGCTGTTGCAGCTTCTTTTCTGATGGATCTACTCCCACATAGAAAGCATCAGGAGAAAAATAAGAGAATCTTGTTTTGATTAAATGTTCCTAATGTCAGGCATGTATGTCCTCATGCCTTTGCTGTGTAAGGAGAGACACTGCTTGTCAGGATTAGTAAAAGGAAACAGGCAACAGGTCCAGCCGCTTTACACTCAAATGAACACAGAGCTTTAATCGTAATGAATCTGGGGCTGTCTGCTTCCACTGCCGCCCCCAGAAAACAGTTACAGGAGGGAAGTATCTCTAAAGTAATGGTTTTACACAGAGTGGGAGGATGAAGAGAGGTTTCCTCACCAGTGCTGAATCGTGCCCACGTGGCTGGGGCTGTACGCTCCTCGGAACGCACCGGGTGAGCTTATTCCCTGGTTGGGATGAGCCCTGACATCTCCTCGCAGGGGGCTCACCACGGTGTGGGAGAGCAGCTGCGCACAGCTGTCTGCACGTGCGCTGGGCTTCGACGGTGGTGGGCACAGGGGCTGCATCCCACCCCATCCCCACCCCATCTTCATCCCACCCTATCCCCTTCCCCATCCCACCCCATCCCCTTCCCCATCCCATCCCCACCCCATCCCACCCCATCCCGCCCCATCCCGCCCCATCCCCTTCCCCATCCCATCCCCATCCTCATCCCACCCCCATTCACATCCTCATCCCACCCCATCCCATCCCCACCCCATCTTCATCCCACCCCATCCCCTTCCCCATCCCATCCCCTTCCCCATCCCACCCCACCCCAGCCTTGCACCAGGTTCATCACGCTGATGTCCGTAAAGGTCCATCTTCGGACTTCCCTGCAAAATCAGCAGCAGGTCCCTGACAGGTCCCGGAGTACCCACCTGACAGAGCCAAGGGACGTGGTGTCTCCGTGTCGGAGGGAAAGGCACAAGGGCTGGGGGGGAGGCTGGCATCGCCCACCTGGGAAGGGATTAAGGGCAGCCCTGAAAGGTGCAACTGCTTTTCCTATTCCCTGCTCGGGTTTGCCACGGTCCGGACACAGCTGTTTGACAGATTGGTTTTCATTCGGGTGATATGTCCCAGAGGAAGCTTCTGCTGAGTTCGTTTTCAAGGGATGAAGGGCTGTGTGCAGGAGGGAGGGCTCTGCCCGTACCCAGGCAGTTCGTGTTGCAGAATTACGGTGCCGTTCTGTGCTTAAAGCCTATTGACCACGGCAAGGCCTCCTGCAAAACTCAGCAGGCTCCAGGAGGGTAATTTCTGCTCAAATTACACGAGCTTTGTTCCAATTTAAATGTAAGTGTATCCTTCAAAACACCATGAGAAAGACCCGAAATACCCTGGGAAAAGGAAAAAGCTTTTCTGGGGCGGGAAATGGCAATGATTCGCTTTATTTCTCTAGAAATTTAATCCCAAGAGGGTTATCTTATTCCATTTCCCAATCCGACACAAAAATGCTCCAAGTCATGCTTTTGGAGTCTCAGCCCGTTTCAAATAACCTTTAATTTAACTAAATGGCTTCTGGATTGTAATAAGATAAGTGAGTGTGAGATTTGCACGTAAAGGTCGAGGGAGGTGACCGGCTGCTGTTCTGGATCTCTCTGAACAAAAGCCCTTGGAACCCGTCTGTAGCCCCCACGCTGCTAAAGGTATCGGGCCAGAGACGGCTAAAATATTTTTAAATGCCAATATGGGACTTCAAAGCCTTACTTCTCCAGCAGCAGTGCTGGTTTCAGCTGCTTTTGACACCCCCGAAGCTGCTGGCCCGGCGGGCTATTTGCCTCCAGACGAGCCCAGCAAACCCTTACGGCTTCCCTGCGGGATGGATTTGGGTTCCCAGAGTTTTACGTAAAAGCGGGAACCAGCTCGTGTTTCAGTTGCAATTGCTAACTCCTGCTTGGGCACAGTGATTGACGGAGCTTGTGAGCTGAGTTTTTAAAAAAACAGCTTTACTTTTGTAGGAGGACGAAACCCCTGCCCGGAGGAGATCTTCAGCTCTGAAGAGCCAGCGGCTTTCGGAGCATTAGGCAGGGCAGTTTGTTGGTGTTAGTGCCTCCCAGATAAAGTGCAAAGCGGGACGTCTGCAGCCTGTTTAGCTTCTCGAGAGGCAGAGGTCTATTTCAAATTACTAAAATAACTAAAAAGGATTTTCCCAGATTATGTTTTGCTTGACAGATGATCAAAAGATGCAATTTTTCTAGAAATACCATACAGCTGAGGTCTAACCAGGCCAGCAAACGTAGCCGCGGCAAAACGTAACTTCGAAGACGTAACGTCGGGTCTGGTAACGGCTTTGCCGTATGCCCACGGGGTTCCACCGCTCGCCAGCACAGACCTGTGCCGCCGCCGTGCTCGTGTAGCAGGCCTGGAGGTGCCAGGGACGGGCTCTCTTGAGCAAGGGACGTGAGGAGACCTTCTGGCACTGGCAGAGGATGCAGCAGCGAGTTAGTCCAACCAAGGCCTTAGGAAACGGTTCCTTCAGGACTGAATTTGCAGTGGACCAAAAGTGAGCAAACTCCAAAAGAGAGAATTGGAGAGGACGCAGGCAGGGATTGCCCCTGTGCCTGTCAGACCTGGAAGGGCTTTATCAAACTCTTAACCCTGGGTCAGAAAAAAAGCAATTCAGGAAAAGCAAGCTTGTGTTTTAACTTAGAACTAGATTTAACTTCCCTCTCTCCCAGGAGGAAAACCCACCCCTGCACGGAGGGTGTGTTGCCGCCCAGGCAGCTTGGCCGCCTTTCTGAAACCCGAGGGAAGGAACGAGCGTGCATCACTGTGTCGGCACAGCAGGGCCACGCGTCCTGCGTTACAACGTGGAAGAGGTTACTACAGGCAGGTAAATACCCTTCCGGGATGTGTGAAATGAACCTGCCAGCGTGAGCTGGCATTATCTGTCAGCTGTTTTCCTGGAACTTGCTTTTTTTTGCTTTCCAACGAGGGAGTTGATATTTTCTTTTCAGAATGAAGATATCTGCTGGGAGCAACGAGGCTTTGTGAAAAACTGCGACCATGAGATACGCAGCTCCTCTTCTCGGATGGGTTGCTTGGTAATTTGCTGGGTGCCTGTGTACAGCCTCAGGTGGCACCACCGAAAGGTTAGTGGGGTTGGGGGGCTTCAGCCGTTCTTCTGAGATGTCTACTAAAAACCCCCAAACCCTGAAGACAGCTTCTATTCTAGATTTGATTTTTTTAAAAAATAAATATAGAAAGCACACTCTTTTGCAAAATAAGATGAGGTTAATTGTTCTTTGCTGAAATAGCCTGATTCTGCCTTTTACATCTTCTTCGTCCAGCCTCATCGAGAGCAATGGTGACACAAACCAACAAAAAACGGGCCTTCTGCAACACACCCAGAGGAAGGCGTCCCCAGCTCAGACAACAGCTTTGCCCTTGGTGGACAGGGAAAAGGATGCTTTGAGGACCGTGCGAGGACTCTCCCTGTTTCTGCAGTGCCTTCAGATCATTAGCACGGAGGCTAACGTTCCTCTTCGGAGTGGCAATTCGGTAAAACGCACCTGACCTCAAAAGCAGGTCTCTGCCACCAGGAATAGTCCCAGTTCCTCAGGGAACGGGTTGCTGCCGGGGGCACGGGGAGGCGGCTCCAGAGCCGCTGCGCTTTTCAGCGTTTCCACCTAAACTGGGGTTTGGAGCTTTGTCCATCCCCGTTGCTGCTGCTGCCCCGCAGACCGGGGTGCGCAGAGGCTTCGCTGCGCTCCCACCACAGCCATGGGGTTTTGGGGTCACCGTGTCGGTGAAGCAGTACCATGCAGCGGCAGAGAAACACCCGGCGAGCAGGTCACACCGGCTGCGTGCGAGTGGAGGAACAGGTCAAGGAGGGTCGTGTCGGGCAGGACATCAGGTGCCCGAGGACCAGGCGACGTTTCTCCAAACCCGGGAAGACAGGCACGTGTCGCCTGTCCTCACTGGCTATCATCAAGTAATACAATTGTCCCTTCGTATTAATAATATTTTGCATTTACAATAAGGAGAAACAACTGCAGAGGGCACCAGCAGGCCACAGAGCAATATCACAACCAGTAATTGTCTGCTGGGTGAGGAGCATCCCTGGGCTCCCGCTGCTCCATGGTCTGCACGCTCTCCCGAGTCCCCGCCGGGCTGCCCCGCTCCCGGGCAGCGACCTGGCCCCAGGCTCACGTCTCCTGTTTGGAGAGCGGTCCGGGCGTCTGCTGGAGAAGCTGTGGACAAGCTGGGAAGCGGAGGAGCCGACCGTGGCGGTGTCTGGTCTGAGCCGCGATGGTTTCTGTCGGGTTTTGGCTCTCTGCGCTCACGGCCACGTTTCATGGCAGGAGCGTGGGCACCCGGGGTTAAACCTCTGCCGGAGGCTCAGGGAATCCGGGAAACATCTGCAGGGATGTGAAAGGGAGCAGAGCAGCCCCCCCAACCCTGCGTGGAGCCGTGGGGACCTCAGCCAGGGGGGTGCTAGTGTGGCCCCATCCGTCAGATCTCCCTCCCGGCAGGAGAGGAGCTTCCCGAGCCCAGCTCCTGCCCCGCGGCTCTGCCTTGCCCAGCACAGCCTCAAACCGCAGCACAAGCACGGAGCAGGCCATTCCCCCTCTCCAATTCCTCCACAAAAAGCCAGTATCATCCTTTTGCCCTTTTCCTGGGCTCCTTTTGCACGCAAAGGGATTTATAGCAGCTTCTGTTTTTCCGGGCAGGACGTAGCAGATTTGAAATCGTTTCCCATCCCAGATCACCGGGCTGCAAGCCCTTGCAAGTGAGGTGTAAGCCGTGAGGTAAAGGGACTGTTCGCTTCCTCTCTTACTGCTTACACCCGGGAGGTCTCACCTCACCTTGAGGGCAGCCGGGCTGTATAAATGGATCATGGGGCTCGTTTGTGAAAACTTTACGTGGGGGCGTCACTATTAGTCGCTACAGATGGTGACGGAGCGGTTGCATATAGGCACAGAGGTATTTTTAGCATATAGACCTTTCTAAATATTTACATCCAGTCACGCTGAGCTTTCCTTAAAGCACAAATGGAGGCGAGCGGTGGCTGCATCAGCTCTGGCTGGGGCTGGGCAGGCCCTCCCCCTCCTTCTCCCCTCCTTCTCAACGGCGGTAATTTCCTGACAAAAGGGATTGCTCTGGGTGAGCGAAGCATGCCGTGGTACCAGCTATGTGGCCAAGGAACGAGGCAGCTGATTTCTCTCCCCTCGCTTTCCTCCTCCTGTTTTCTGCTGCTCTGCCTACCCGCTGCCTGCAACGGGCAGCCCCGGCACGGCCGGGACCTGCTGGGGCGCTTGCTGGCGGTGCCGGGGTTCGGCACCCCGAAGTGGTTGGATGATGGCTGTTCCTGTCTGAGCTTCACACCCCGAGCAGCCAACAGCGATCAGCTGCCATATAAAAGCCAAAAAAAAGATAAAACAGCTAATTTCTGCAAATCCTTTTCTTGCTGTCCTGCCTTTGCTTTTCTGACCCTCGAGGCTGTGCTTGTGAAACCGTTCCGTGTAGCACCAGCACTAGAGGTTTTAAGAACAAGAGAAAATAAAAACGTCTCTCATTCTTAGCTGAAGAGGCACGGACGGATGTTGTGAGCTACTCCTGGTCCGTCTGGACTTCGCTGCCTCCTCGCGTGCTCGGGTCACCGGTGGGACCACATCCCTCACCGGTGCTGGCAGCTGATGAAGGACCGATGGCCCCTCTGGCTCTTGGGGATTAAAATGCTCCAGCTGAGATCAGCTGGTCGGGGCAGAAGTACTTGGGCAAGATTTGAGAGCCTGCAAAACACAGGTGCTCTGACAGGGTGACCCAACTGCTTCTCGGGATGCGGAAGCGTTTTAAGTGTTATTGTTAATGAGACACAAACAACCTCCTCCATAAAGTGCCTGCTGCTTCCCAATTAACGAGCTCTCAGTTCCTTCCTGTCTCCAGCTCTGGAGGTGACTGGGGGAGGCACAAGGTCTGGTTTCTAAGCTGAAGCCAAAAGCCTCCAGCTCCTCTCAGAGAGGCTTTCGGGAGATCCCGACGAATAAATAGAAGCAACAGCAAAACATGAGCTACAGGTTACTGCCCTAACACCTCCCCTGTGCAGGTTCTTCTGCGGGGCTGCAATCAGGAGGAGTCTCAAAGTGTTTGTGAGCACCATTCTGCTGCTGAGTGCCGGGATGCTGCCGCTGGTCACCCATCTCCCGAGCACCCATCTCCTGGTCACTCATCTCCCGGTTGCCCATCTCCCAGTCACCCATCTCCTGGTCACTCATCTCCCAGTCACCCATCTCCTGGCCGCCCATCTCCCGGTCACCCATCTCCTGGCCGCCCATCTCCCGGTCACCCATCTCCTGGTCACTCATCTCCCAGTCACTCATCTCCTGGCCACCCATCTCCCAGTCACCCATCTCCTGGTCACCCATATCCCAGTCACCCATCTCCCAGTCACCCATCTCCCAGTCACCCATCTCCTGGTCACCCATATCCCAGTCACCCATCTCCTGGTCACTCATCTCCCAGTCACCCATCTCCCAGCCACCCATCTCCCAGTCACCCATCTCCTGGTCACTCATCTCCCAGTCACTCATCTCCTGGTCACTCATCTCCCAGTCACCCATCTCCTGGTCACCCATCTCCCAGTCGCCCATCTCCCAGTCACTCATCTCCTGGTCACTCATCTCCCAGTCACTCATCTCCTGGCCACCCATCTCCCAGTCACCCATCTCCTGGCCACCCATCTCCCAGTCACCCATATCCCAGTCGCCCATCTCCCAGTCACCCATCTCCCAGTCACCCATCTCCCCGGCACCCAGCTGAGGTGTCTGTTTAAAACACTCCCGTTCCTTCCTTTCCCCTGGAAGAAGCAGCCCTGCAGGACAGCCCTACCCAATCCCGGTGCTGGCTGCGGGGCCGGGGAGCGCCCAACGCCCCTTCCCACCATCGCAATGCCGATGCCAATGCTGAGCACCTGCCCTGGCCCCGCAGCCTCTCCCCGCCGCCCAGGCTGCAGACACCAGGACGGTCGGTGTGTCCCCAGAGCTTCAGTTTCAGCAGGTCCCCATCTCATTTGGTTTTCCAGGTCTTCCCTCGCTTGGGGAAGCCTTCCCGGCGGAGCTGGCCGAGCTCAGCACCAGTTTCCAGTGATGAACATCTGCGAGCTGTTTCCTTCGACTGAGCCGTGCTGACGGACAAGACCTTGGGCTCAGCTTCTTTTAGAAGGCCTCGTTATTTTAGCTACGTCTAAGAGTTCTGCTTGGCACTTGCCTTTCTAATTCTCTCCTGTCCCCTGTCCCACCACCCCCGCACGGGCACAAGCCTTGCCCAAAGAGCCCAAAACACTGGGGCGAGTAACGATGCAGACTTTGCAGCTGCAGGGCAGGGTGTTTGGTCCGACCACCCTCCTTTCATCTTCCCCTGGTTTAACACCAACCACCCTCGGTCTCCTTTTATAGTCACAAGCCTTCTTCACAAATTTCCCGCTGGATCCTAGCCCGGTTCTTTCCCACGTTCTTTGTTGCCCACTAAAAGGGAGCTCTCGCATCCTGAAAAACGTTTTCTGAAACCACGCCTGCCATCTGTCTCCAGAAACTGGGCTGGATCCAGCTCCCCTGATGGATGCGGCGTGGTGATGGCCGATTTAATCCTACCTCTGATAAAGGGGGGTGAGAAAAGGCTATTGAGAAGATGCTGGATGGAGGTGGGAGACGAGGTGTGGACGCTGGTGCCTCCCCAGGGCTGAGCATGGCCAGCCTCGAGGCTGTCTGGATGGCCATGGTTTGCATGGCTGACCTGTAGCAAAGTCGGATGTTTATAAATGAAAGCATAAACTGAAAGCCTACGGAGAAACAGAAAAATTTTCAGGGAGGTTTTATATTTACAATTGGTCCTGAAAAAACCCAGGCAAAGTCTTTTGGAAGTTCAGTTTCGTGGACGTCAGGACGGTTTGAACAGGAGCTGCAGCTGCAGGCTGCAAACAGCAAAATTTGGGAGGAAATGTCTTTCATTAAAGTCAGTATTTCTGTAATGTAAATAGTCAACTGACCAGGTTTAAATATTACTCTGAAGGAGCAAGTGGCCTGGCTAAGGGCCTTAATTCACCCAGTATTTACACTAAACTTAAATTGTCTTCTGGTTTGGTCTGAGCTGCCTGTGCAGCCCCTGAGCATCCCGGGCTGCTCAAACAGCCTCCAGCTACCAAACCGCTCAGCAGAGCATCTGAAACCTGCACTTTAGGGTTGGTTGGCTCCAGAACCAAATTACTTTTCAAATTAACTTCATCCACAGTATCTTGAGAGTGAAGCCTGCACCACGTGAGGGTTCTCCATTGTCCCAAATCCGCCTTCTGTGGATTTATCATCTGCTAGTCCAAAAACCGGCAAGTGAAACCTGTGAGCAATTCTTTCCCTGTTCAGTAATGACGAGCTGCAGCTTACAACAGATGTCAGGAAACTTAGCTAAAATCCTCTTTTAAAAGTGTATTGTTTGTTCTGTTTCCTCTGTGGAAAATATAGGAAAAAAATACTTAGGAGTGTCTGTATGGGGGGGCTGGGTCAGCGAGGTGCCCTGGGGGCACGGGGAAAGGACGGCTTGCACAAAGGACGGCTTGCACAAAGGACGGCTTGCACGAAGGACGGCTTGCACGAAGGATGGCTCGCACGGCTCGCACGGCTTGCACGGCTCGCACGGCCCACGTCTGCATTTGTTTACTAAAGCAGCTCGGCCCGACCCCCAGCGCAGTTTGGGAACGGTGGAGCGGATAAATCTGAAATCGCGAAGGTGAGGGCAACCTCTTCGGCAATTTTTGGAACGGCAGCTCTGTGCTGCGTATCGCATTGCACGGTGTTGCCCAAAGCGGCTAGTTTTCTCCTCCATCCTCAACGTCCTGGTGATTTCTGCTCTTTTTCGGTGGCGGCCCCTGGTCCCCTGCTCCGGTGCTGTGACACGTGGAGCCCAGGGAGGCTCCAGCCGAGCTCACCTTGTGAAACATCACCCACGTGCTTTCGATGCCCCTCCTGCAGTGGTGACAGCGAGGGGTCTCGCTGAATGTGTACCCGTATGTGGGTATATGTATGTACCTAGATACGTGTACGCGCAGAGACGGGGGCCAGCAGGTCTCCGTCAGCCTGAGCTGCCTGCCGAGAGAGGCACAGGCTACACCGCACACCCAAAAAGATTCTTCAAGGGCACAAAATTTTAAGAACAGCTCATTTGAGAGAGGAGACATAGCGCCGGTATCGGTTGCTGTTGTAATTAAGCTCGCCTACATTTGTGTAAATGTACATTCCTGCCTTAAAAACCAGCCCTCGGCTCCAGTGAACCCAGTGCCGACATCCAGCCGGTGCTGGGAGGTGACCAGGCTGCAGGAACAAAATTCCCTGTTGCCTCCGACAGCTTAGCAGAGAAACCAAATGTTTTTAACTGGGCCAAGTAAAACCGAGCGGCCAAAGGTCGGGGAGACTTCAACCCCCCCCCCCCGCCGCTACGGTTCACAATGGGAGGGAATCCCCCCCTTTACTGTGTGCCAAATGAAGCATGCGAGGTTTGCAGCGCTGGTCCTCAATGGGGGCTTTCTGAAGTAATGAACCAAAAGTATCTTAGAATGACAAAGGGAATGCCCGCCGGTCACCACGCATCCTGTATCGCTCGTGAAAAGCGTGATTTAGGGCTTTCCGTCTGTCTGCGCCGTCGTAGCCAGGGCTCTCGGGGAGGCTCGGAGGGGAAGGCTCTGCCGGCGTCTCCGGTCAAACACACGCGTGTTCTCGGCGTGAGCGGCGCATCGCCGGCAGGGAAGCCGGCAGACGATGGCTTCCTTCTGCTCCGCCGGAGCCTGGCTGGAGGACAGCGGCCGTGGAGCTCGGGGACCTCTGCGCTGGGCACTGACATATTCTGGCTTTTTCTCTTTCATACGCTGCTCTAATTAACCTAGCAAAAAAGATAAGCTTGCTTTCCTGGCCAACCGTCCTTAGATACCACAGGGAAAAGCATGGTCCAAACATCTTTTGATTCATCATTCCTTTCCTGCTTTCCTTCGCACACTGCTGCAGCCGTTATTTCTAAAGTAACATGCTTCTCGTGTCAACACATTAATGAAAGCATCCTTAAAAAAAAGAAAAAAAAGGCAATTCTGGTTAGTTCCTGGGTTACAAGGAGCAGGTGAACACGCGGATACTAACGAAGCCGAGCAGTAAATGCCCAGACCTGCTCCTGGAAGGGTCTGGCTTTGCTGTGAGAGGAAGCGAGGAGCTCTGCACACCCGTGCTCCTGCGTCCCATGGCTTAAAGCAGATTCTGCCATCACGTGTCAGAGCTCACAACGGCAGGACCAGAGAGTCAGACCTGCACCAATTCTGGACAGTTTTTCACTTACAGTTGCAGTCCATTTTCCAAGCTGTGGGTGTCTCACTGAAAGAAAATGTTGCAGGTATTTAAGCAAAACCAGCGTGATTATTACTTACAATGCAATTTATGTGCTTGCAGGAGGCCTGGCTCATTATGTGGCTAAAAATCAGATGAAATGCCCTTCCAGTAGAGATCCCCACGCCGCGATACAAACTCCTCCAGCCTCAGCGCCCACCAGAAACCTCCGCGGTTTGGAGCCCTTGGGCTCGGGGGCTGGCCACGCTTTCGGTTTACATTAATTCCTGCTGCTCCCGGTCTGAATGCTTGGGAACTGGCTCTGCTCAGCCCTCCCCAGAAGCACGCCCCGGCCCCGCCGCCGTGTTGTGACAGCTGAAAGCCATCGCAGAGCCGGGGCGCCCACCTCTGCTCTGCACACCCCGAGGCTTCAGACGTGTCGGGGTTGGCCCTTCTTGAAACAGAAAGCTCCCTGGCTTGAAACAGAAAGCTCTGCCCTGGGTGCTGCGGTTCCCTGTGCCGCAGGGACCCGACGCGGTCGGGGCTGCAGGGACACAACGGTGCTGGTGGGCATCTGCTCTGGCTGGGGGTGCTCAGGGACCGGCTCCACGCGAGGGTGCGTGGCACGTCGCCGGGCTAACAGGAACACCCGCGTGCCGCACAGCACAGCATGCGGCACGCAGAGCTCTCGCAGACGCTCAGTGCCTTTGAGTTGGGGCCCATTTCATTTCATCAGCGGAAACCCCAAGGTTTGCGTTTGGCCAGGCTGAAGCATTTACCAAACAGCAGCTGCTGTTACGGTCTTCCCCTCGGCTGCAATCGCTTCTCCGGCGTTCCCGACACCGGTGCCCAGACGGTGCAATGGGTTTGGCTGGGTGTCCCGCGGGACGGATTATCCCGCGCCCTCGTCCCGACCGTGCCCCCACGCGTGGGCAGGGACGGTGGCAGAGGCTGGCCAGGCTGGGTCACCACTGCCAGGATGTGACCGGTGCTGGCACCTCCGCGCCGCAGAGGCTGAAGCCTTTCGACCTGCGGCTCACCAGCGGGCTGCCGGCAGCCCAGCTCGCGTTCCAGTCACACGAATCCCAGCTGCAAAGGGCAGCCTTGAGTGACGTTCAGATGCAAACTGATCGCCCCTTTCTGCTGCAGCTGAGAGAGTATTCACCCCCCCCCCGCTGCTGCCAGTACCTAAACTGTCTCCACTTAACTGTGTTTTCAGTGAAAAATCCCTCGAAATTCCCCAAGGGGAAGAGAAAATATGAAACCCTTCCATTTCCTTCAGTAACTGTTTAATTTAACACACTCACAAGCTACGGCCGTTAAGCCCCAACACATTTAGCGTCTATCCCTTAGCAAAACCTGGGAGTGTGACGAAAGCACGGGACGGATGGTGCCGCGGAGAAGGGACGCAGGACTGACCACAGGCTCTTGAAACAAAAAAAATTTACACCACGTCGGAAAGGAATGAAACACAAATAGTGAAATCACGGCTTGTGTTTTACATACAAATTACAGGCAGGAATTTCCCTTGTTCTGGGGGTGGACGTTGCTCCCGACAGCGCAGGTGAAGAAGGAACTGTGTGACCGCATTGCGCGGCACGGCCGGGGCTGGGCTCCAGCCTGTCTTTGTTCAATGCAAGTAGGGTTGCCTTCACGGTCCCCCAGTTTTTGGGCACCCTCAATCACCTGAAGAGTAATACGGAAAAGAATTCCTACCGAAATGCTCCTGACCCTCCTCTGGGGACCAACCTAAGAGCAAATCCTCCCTAAGACGGGGGGGGGATTAACATACGACACCCCCGGGCCGGGCGGTAAGGGCTGTGCCGGCCGAGTGCCGCTCCTCGTACAATATCGGATACGCTAGTTAAAAGAATCAACTAACCTTAACAGAGGTGAATCTATATAAGCAGGAAAAAAAGGGTTTTTAGCTTGTAAGAACACAGAAAAACACCTTAACCAACCATTAAACTGCTACGCCGTAACTGCATACAGAAATCCAGGTGCGTAAATACTTTGCTGCTCCCGAGGAAGGATGCAGCGAAGGGGATGCTGCTCACCGCCGGGGCCAGAGCAGTTTTCCCTCTCCTTCACAAACACACGCAAGGGAATGCAGTGCTGGGCTCCAAACCCGAGGTACCATTTCGCTCGTGCCTTGGTGGCCCTGACATCCCCTCCGCCCCAGCGTCATGCGGGCAACGGCTTTGGCAGAGGACGCCAGCAGCGGGGAGGCGAGGGCACGGAGCCTCTGCACACGCTGCGAGCCCACGACTTGGGGGGTAACTGAAGCCGATACTTTATTCCTCTGCCCTCTCTCCATTTCTTAAATTACCGCCGTTTAGCTTCAGCGCGTAAACATTTTAATGAAAATTACAAAAATGGGTTGCCAGCTTCAAGTCCCTTAAGGAAAGAAACAACTAATCGGAACGGTCGGCTGTACTGGTGGAACGCTAGATGCTCACTTGGTGTATATAAAAATAATAATACAGGTCAAGAGTTTCGTGCTGGCCTGCCAACACCATCAAGAGGCTGAAAATGTCAAATGATAGCACCATAAGCATTTCTGAGAGGTCTCCCCCCGAATTATTGCTGCTTTCGATTTCCCTTCCCCAAAAGGTTTCCCTGCCGGTCGCACAGCGGCAGCGTGACCCCAGTGAAGGGTCCCGGCTGCCCTGGCATCTCCCATGGGACCGGCAGGACCTGCACACCCTGCCCACGCCAGACCTTATTTTTCAGACCGATGGTTTGAGCACCGTTATAGTGTAGCACAAATAAAAGAAATCAAGCCTTCCCCGTGTTTTGAAAGAGCACCGCGCGGCTCACGGGCGGCACCGTCCGGCGCTGCCGCGGGACGAAGCGGAGCCGCAAGTCCTGGCTGTGACCCAGCTCCCTCCTCCGCCGCTCTGGGAGCCGCCGTGGGTCCTGGCGCTTCTCGCCCTCGGGGACGGTCCTGTCACCTCCGGGAGGCCCGCTCGTCCCCGCGGTCCCGGTCAGACGCCGTGCGGTGCCCGTGCTGGCGGCAGCTTCGGCAGCACTGGAGGTGGACCGTCGGGAGGTGGCACCTTCCCAGGACCCGCAGGGTCTGGCAGAAGCCGAACGTCAAGCGGTCGCGCTCGCAGACGAAGCCTGGAGGGGAGGCGAGAGGGCAAGGTCAGCGTTATTGCCGGTGTCACCGGTGCGGTTATCAGGCGTTTGATGAGAGAATTGGCGCGCGGTTGGCAAAGCCAGACCTCAGCAAATGCGGAGCCCACCCTCAACTGGCTACCGAGCATCCTCGTTACTTCTAATTGCCAGCGGAAATAACACCTCTGCTGTTGTCTACAGTTCTGCAGCATCTTCCCAGGGAAGAGAAACCACGTGGGGGAGCGGGGCTGAGCCCAGGACTCGCTCCCCGGGGGGGGAGGGTCCGTGCTGGAGGCCTGGGAGAGGCGACAAACCTCCCCCCGATGCCATCTCCTCCCAGTGCCCAGACCGTCCCCACAATGCCGGCAGAAGGCGGCAGAAAGGTGATAATTAATTTTTCTTTGCCTAGTGTTTAGATTATTTCGAGAACCCGCATCATCCGGTTCGCTTCCTGCAGGTGTCTCACAAACCTCAAAACAACATTGGTGATGCTTCGAGGACGGGCTTTGTCTTGGGAACCGCTGCTCCAGTGCCAGCACCCAGCCCCGCTGGGGGGGCAGCGCCCGGGCCAGCTGCAGCGGCGGCCGTGATGGCCACGGGTCGCAGCCCGGCCGCCCCGGCTGAGTCACTCGCAGGCTGAGCAAACTGTTTGCAGAAACTGTTTCCTCTCTGCAAACAGTCTGGAAATCACAAATCCCTCTCCGGGGCCGGGAGCGCCACGTCGGGGCGTTTGGTCCAGCGCTCGGGTTCACAGCGGGGCGGGGGGGAGATGCAAGCGCTGCCCCAGAGAGACCTTGCCCTTGGGGTGCGATAGGGCGAAACATCCCACCACCCCGAAACACCCTCACGCCTGCCACCGCACGCAAACCACGGTGCCGTGCATCCCGCGGGATGGGGCGAGGAGGGGACAGCCCTCCCCTGCGCCGGCAGCAGAAATCCCGGCTCCATCGCCCGCCAGACCGGGCTCAAACAGGCTGCAGCTCGGCTTAGTTACAGCGGCAGAGACCCATCACCAAATACACACGGTTTACCTGTTGATAAGCATATATAGTTGGTTTGCTTTCATTTTTAATTTCTTCCTTTTCTACTTCATATCGAAACGTGCGTGCGCCTCATTGAGCCTCCAGCGATCGCCCAGCTGTGTGAGACTCATTTAAATCCCATCAGCTCTGTCTAATTTTACCTCTGTAAAAGCGATTAAAATAAATGACGGCTCTTCTCTGAAGAAGGGCAGAGTCGATGCTGCCCGGGGCAGACGCGCAGGGCTGTCACCCCCGGTCCCCTCCGCTGCCTCTCCCCGGGGCACCCTCTGCCCGAGACCGTGCTGAGCAGACACAGAAATGGGGCAAGAAAAGGGGCTTTTCTCTTTCTCAGGACACTTTTCTGCTGGGGAAACACCGGGACTGAGCCGGGGGAGCTCTCGCTGACCATTGCCCCTCACCATGTCCCCTCTGCACACAGAAGCTTTGCTCAGGGAAAGGCTGCTGCCCCGATTCCCGCCGGGACGAGCCGACCCGCAGCGGTTAATGCAAAGGACGCAACAGATGCAGAACAGAGACTTTTCCCCCAGTTTGGGATTTCAATCACAGCCCTCGTCCCCCTCCAGCCCGTCAGTAAGGAGGTCACTATACTGCTCTAAAATGTATTTTCTGTGTCAGTAGAGGCATTTCCTCCCTTCCTCTGGAGCAACGGCTATGTCTGCCCAGCAACAGCGTCTCTGAACAAACCGTTTCACACAGAAGCTGCTGCCTGCCCGCGCTGTCGGACCCAACGGCTGCTGATGGACTGGGACCGAGTGCTGGATCATGGAATCGGGGAATCCCAGACTGGTTTGGTTGGAAGGGACCTCCCAGCCCACCCAGTGCCACCCCTGCCACGGGCAGGGACACCCTCCACTAGCCCAGGTTGCCCAAAGCCCCATCCAACCTGGCCTTGAACCCTGCCAGGGAGCCAGGGGCAGCCACAGCTTCTCTGGGCACCCTGTGCCAGGGCCTCAGCACCCTCACAGGGAAGGATTTCCCTCTCCAGCCCCTCTCCAGCTTTCTCACCAGAGCGGAGCAGAGTGGGAGAATCCCCTCCCTTGACCTGCTGGTGAGCCTGGCCCCGTATCACACTCCCGGGCTGGGGGTTTGGTCCGACCCCCTGGATGTGTGTGTGGGGGGGTGATGCAGGTTTTTCCTGCTGGTTGAGCAGAGCGGACGAGAAATTGCTGTGAAGCCCAGAGAGGGCCGGGCCGGGAGCAGCGCACGTCCCCAGACCCGCTGTGAGCAGCCACACCGTGCGAGAGCACCAGAGCCGGCGGGGAAGAGGGAAGCGTTTGCTCGTGCGATGCTCCATCGGGGTCTCGGGGATGGGATTCCCCGGGAGCAGCCCTGCGGCTCCCCACGGCATCCCCTGAACCCCCAGGCCCTTTCGCATCAGGACACTCGAGCACGGCAATACACGTGTTCCCGTCGGCACAGGACAGGGCTGTCTCAAGCAGGGATCCTGGAACACCTCTGGGGTGTGCGACGAGGGCGAAACACCTGAGCGCGTGTCAGCCTGGGGAACCCCCTCTCCTGCCCCCAACGGCTGGCGACGGCAATACCGGGGTGCACCAGCTGAGCCGTGCCTTAAAACACACTGGTTTAGCTCCGGCTCAGCATGCTCATCTCAGCCTCCTCTCCCCTCGTGCACGATTCGGTGATCACTGACTGTTCCCCGGGGCACGACCGCTGGGTACCCCCACCTGCCCAACACACGCGTCCTGTGGGATTTATAAACTCGTGGTGTGTAAGTTGCCGGTTTTGGAAGCGATACTGAGTAGGAGAGATGGAGAACACAGCGATGGCTCCCGGCAGGCACAGACGGGGCTGGCGTGCTCTGGGGGGTTAATTACTCACGGCATTGCACGGAACAAGTGTAACAGCAGTAAAAACTCCAAGGCGTGTAGAACCACTCAGCTAAAAATACCAGATGGATGGATGGATGGGAATGTCACCCGCGTTTCGGAGGGTCAGCGCTGCAGTCCCGGGGCGATGCTCCTGGGGGATGCTGTGCTGAGGCAGACCCCCGCCGAGCACCTCGGTATTTTTAGCGTGCTGCCGCTGCGCCTTGCTGGGCTTGTTTCTGTTCACGAGCCCTCTGCTTATCGCAACGCTCTTCCTAGAAAGCTATTTATGGATCGCAACCAAGTTGCCTCCTGCCTTCTCGTGAAAGAGCTGTAAAGGCTAGGCTTCTGGAGCCTCTCCTGAAGGTGGCTTTCCACCCAGATGTGAAGGTTGAGCTCTTTCCCGATCCCTTTCCAACGGTCGACACCCTGGGCGCTGGTGGGAAATTCCCATACCTGCACTACCCAGAGCCGACCCCAGGCATAAATAAGCCCATCGGTCTCCTGCTGGGAGTTATTTCTCTTTGTACTGCGCGTTATCTGCAAAGGTACGAGCCCGCTGCGGAGTCACGGCTGGGCTGGGCTGGGCTGAGCGGGGAGAAGAGCCAGCGCCCTTGGCTGGAGGCATCGCCGCAGCACTCTGCTGACCTTCCGTGACACCCCGCGACGGGACTCCGGCTTCCCAAAGCATTGCAATAAAATGAAGTCAATGGGAGTCGTTGAGCGCTCATCATTTTTCCAGACCGGGCCATGCTTCGGGCTGATGTAGCGTCTCAGCGTGGATGCGTGCGCGGGGTCGAGCTCAGGTCTGAAAATCTTGGCTGAGCTCGTGATTCCTCCCTGGAATTTGGTCTTGGGCAGAGGAAGCTGTAATAAGCACTTAATTTGTCAGCTCTTCAGAGAGGGTCCCTACAGAATTGACCCAATTTTCATTTAATCCCTTTACTGTTATTTTTTTCTATTAACAATTTTTTTTTTTATAATCCTAACACTTCATTTGCTCCAGTGTTCAAAACTATGCCAAATTTTAGTCTAAAGAAATAGCTTAAAGCAGGGCTTTTAAAATCCAGGCTAAGTCAGCACATTAGAAACTGAAAACCCCCACTTTTTGGGGTTGTTTTTTTAAGTTGGCGTGGAAGTCGCTTTAAATTTCATTTAAGCTTCTGCCATACAGACCTAAGCATTTACTTTTATGCTTGGGAAAAATAAACTTCCTGGAACAGGTTTTGTAAAAACAAGGAAAGGTTGAGCTTAGAGCTGAGCTAGCAAAACCAGAGAATTAAGCCGCTGACCTCTGGCCTTCGGGATGCTCTCAGAGCCAGTGCCGAATTTAACGAGCATTATCCCAGGGTCCTGCTCCGGGGTGCGCGGTGCGCTCCCCCGGGAACGAGCACTGGCGAAGGCAGTGCGTTCCATCGCGGGCAGCGCCGGAGCCACGGCGGCTGCTCAACATGGACGCGGTGTGTGCTCCGCTGCCAGGTTTGCCTGCGCAGGCAGGCACCGACATGGCCGCAGCGTGGAAAACTGGGGGAAAAGCACTAAAACCCACCAGTTTTCAGGTCTCAGCCTGCTGCTCCCGAAATGTCTCGCTCAGCCCCAGCACCGTCACGCAGCTCCGTTGACGCCCCTGAGCATCCAGCCTGGGAATTAGAGACCAGAGGGAGGAAAATGCCGGTGCTCTCTAAGAGGTTCAGAGGGATTATCCATTTTTCAGAGTCTCTGGATCCCACACAGAGAAATTCTCATTTCCGAAGAGCTGCGGCAGAGCCAGGACTCTCCCTACGCTCTGCCTCGTCTTCCCCTTCCTTCTCACGAGCGCAGGGAGGGGGAGAAAAAGCCGCCTCTGCTGAAACGAGTCGCTGAACATGACCCCTGCCTTCCTCTCCAAAACCCAAAACCGCTTTAAACGCGCCGTGTCCGGCGGTTCCCACAGCCAACCCTGCGAGGAGCACTCGGGCTTGAGCAGACAGCCGTGCCACAGCCCAGTCTTTGCTTGTTTGGCCTTTTCTTACCAGGAAGCTTAGGCAGGGTAATGGTGCTTGGCGGCAGCGCTGAGCCCTCCTCCATTTCAACACAGAGGGCAACCGAATCCAGGCAGGACCCCCCCGCGCACGACTGCATGGCCGAGCACCGGTCTCCCTCCAGCCATGGGTGAAGCACCTTTCTGCATTTTTTGTCCTTGCTTTCCCCATTTTTAGCACTCCAAGGCCAAGACCCTCTCTGCTGAAGGTCTTTCTTCTGCATGGAAAAATATGTCTTTGATGTATTCTGAAGAGTTTTTAAAAAGGTTAAGTAAGGGTTAATATTTTGTCGTTGGGATTAGGCTTTGCCTCCTCCCTGCCAGGCCCTTATGGAGATGGTGGCAAGAGGCTCCTGGCAGAGATGCCCAGGCTGCAGCTGCCGGGTCCCTTGGGTGCCCGCACAGGGTGCCCCGAGCCTGCACGCCCACACCCAAGGCAGACGAGCAGCAGATTGCTGTACCCTCCTAATTGCTTGCACTGGCCGCTGAGGTCCATCGCGATTTATGCTTTCTAAAACTTAAAGCAGTTGCCAAGAAGAAGGGAGGAGAAACATCTCCCACCGCTGGAGAAGCAGCATCTCCCACAGCCGGAGGAGAAACATCTCCCACCTCTGGAGGAGAAACATCTCCCACCGCTGGAGGAGAAACATCTCCCACCGCTGGAGAAGCAGCATCTCTCACAGCCGGAGGAGAAGCATCTCCCACAGCCGGAGGAGAAACATCTCCCACAGCCGGAGGAGAAACATCTCCCACCGCTGGAGAAGAAGCATCTCCCACAGCCGGAGGAGAAGCATCTCCACCACGGCTAGTCCAGCCAAGGTCATTCACACCACAAGCGTGCAGCACCGCAACAAGGAAACCCCGCTGTTCTCATGGGGCGAGGAAACGTGCCTTTCTGCTCCACCTGCCCGGCGGTTCTTACGGGTTTTTCTCCCGCTGCCCAGGTTTTCGTGGGAGCCCCTGTGCAGACTCGGTGTGGGTTGGCCGGGCTGTGTCGGCACCCGGGCGCATTGCAGGGGACGTTGCAGGGGACGTGCACGGCCCCGTCACTGCTCGGACCTGGCGGTCGCATCGACCCGCTCAGGAGGAAGGGCCAACACGGGGACGCCTGAACGGCCTCTGCCAGCCCGTGCCATTGAGAGCCTGTGGCTCCGTAAGGTTAAAGTGCGTAACATTCATTTCACCCACATTTAATAAAAACGGGGAATCCTTTCCCAAGCACCCATTTTGCATTGGCAGCTGTGTTAATTAGCAGCGAATAAAGGGCACTTAATGACTCGCCTAGCAGCACCTCCCTGTCTTGCCACTTGCGTACAGATTTACATGCTCAAATGACAGAGAAAATTGGAATTTGCTGCAATTATTTCTAGTGTGTATCCCTTGCGGACAAATTCAGCTACGTGCAGCACCATGAATAATTCCATTTCCCTACTCAAAGCAAGAAGGAATATAACATTTAATTGCCAATTAATCTTGAGGCAACCAGAAATACAACCAGACCCTGGATAATGAGCCCGGAGCGCTGCAAACGGCAGCAGGAGAAGAGGGTGCCGACCACTCTGGGATCTGCCCCAGCACGGCCCTGGTGCAGGGGGGGCTCTACCCCTCGGTCCCCCCCGAGGCATCGCCCCTCTCGCCCCACCAAACACGGTTCCCTGTGCTGGCTGAGCTCCATCCCGCTCCATCCCTTCCCGCTGGCTGGAAACCTTTGTCCCGTTCCCAGAGAAACTGTACCCGTGGCCGGTTTATGCAGATTTGTCCCTGGGCCAGCTGAACGCTTTACCTTAATTCCTTTCCCTCGCTGGCATTTAAAGCCTGAGACACTTGTGGGGAACAGTCGCGTTTGCTAAAGCGCCTCGGCCAGAGCAAAGAACCAGACCCATCACCAGCTTGGTGTGAATCTGGGGAACTTGCACACCCACCCAGTATCGGATCCGGAGAAAGAGGCACAAGGAAAACTATTCACGTTAGGGTATTTACCACGATGAGCATCCCGTGGGCTGCCCGCATTCAGGGTTGCCTCACCCATCACTGACGAGGTCTGGCCAAAAGCCACCGTTCAGGCACAGCCACTACGTTTGCAGCAGGGGGGTGACTTTTGCTCGGTTCGCCCATTGGCGTCCTCCTCCAACACAAAGCAACCCTGACCTGCTGGCTAAACCGGCGCTGGTGTCCCCGAGCTCTCAGGTGGGACCTGCTGCTCCAAGACGGCCACAAACCAAAGTGTAATACTTAAACACAGCAATAAACACGCTGCGCGGGTTTCTGTCCAGCTTTCTGGGCTACAAGAAGTGATCCGGTGACAAGAGCGGCTGGCGTGGCTGTGAGAGCACGGCTCGGGCTCGGCGCTAGGCAGGGGTGGAAACCAGAGGGCACCAGGCTCTGCGGAGCCAGAGGCTGCTCTTAGCTCCCCGGCAGCCCCCAGCAAATCTCTTCCCGCTCCTATCGCCCAGACCCTGCTGGCAGGACGGGGATGTCCTCCTCACCTCCCCGGACGCCAGCGAGGAGCCGCAGGGCTTTCCCGGCTGCCGCCGGCGTGGGTGAGAGCGATGGCGCTCAGCCTCCACGCAGCTTGGAGTTGCATTTGTCGGAGTTCCTCGTCTCAGCACGGAGTAAGATAAATGTCCCCAGCCTGGCTGGGGCATCGCACGGAGGCATCTGGGCGCCCGACGGGCTCCGATGCTCCCTGGGAGCCATCTAAGGACACGGCCAACCTATCTTCTCCGCTCAGAGCTGGATGCAGCTGTAAAACAACAGGCACATTTAAAAATAACCTCTGTGTAATCATCAATTAATTTATAACCTGGCAACAGAACAGGGTTCTGGTTCTAATTAATTCTGCCCTCCTTTAATTGAAGAGAGCTGATTGCCAGTGAGATGTTTGTTTATGCTTAATCTGTTCCACCTCTGTTAAAAATTCATCTGATAATGGTTTTAACATTGAAACTCTACCGGGGTTATTTGCATTTTTGCGTCCAGCAAGAACACGACCGCTCACAAAGGCAAGACGTGATTTTTCTGGTCTCCATGCACTTCATGTTGGAGGAGACGGACAGAGGCTCCTTGTGCTTCTAACGTAAACACATGAATCACTCCAGCCTGCATTAATCTCGTGGAGTAAAGATCCTTTAAAACACAGGAAAGGGCTGGAGTTTACGTTCATGCCTTCTCTGGGAGCCTCTGCCTGCGGATTTACACATCTGTGATTTCCTGCCATGTGAAAGTTTTGTTCCCCTTCATGGTTTGGCAGGAAATGTTTGTATTTCCAAGAGGCGTTTCCTGCCCTGGGCTACAGCCAGAGCATTTATGTCATTTTTAATCCAGGATTTTAACATTTATTTGCGGGCTTCCTACACATCTAAGCGTTTATTCTGGTACAACCTTGGCTACGCCGCGCAGCTTCACGGCTCTCATCACCAAGCCCGGCACGGAAATTTTCCCTTGACAAAAATAGCCGGAATCACACATCACTTCTTGAAGAAGCCTGACTAATTATTTCCTAAATGCTGAACTGCCCAACAGACTCGCAAATGCAGGAAGGTCGCGCGGCCACCAGAAAGGAGGATTTAGTGGCTAAAAGCATCCCAACGGCCAGCGGTCACAGCCTCCAAATGCCGGTTAATCAAAGCCAGTGCTCCTGCCCTCCCCAGACCGGGCGTGAGGAGGAACGCGGCTGGCCGCAGGACAAACACCAATAGCTGAAAGCATGAGAACGGGTGTCCCAGGCTGCCAAGGGGGACCGGCACGGGGCGGGGGACGAGGCACCCTGGGCACCGGCCGCCCGCTGCCCTCCTGCCCGTCCCGCTCCGGCTCGCAGCCCTCTCCCGGTTCAGTAAACCTCCTGAGGCTCTAACGTTTCTCTGGGCAGACAAAAAGGATTTTTTTTTTTGTCCAAGCACATGAAAAAGATAAGGTCAATTAATCATTAACATGCTAATATGAATGACACCTGATCCCCTCATTCTATTGCTTCTCCTTTCAGTGCCGTTAACCCTCGCAGCCCACAGATTTCTGCTTTCCAGGGAGCTGCCTGGTGCCGTGGGATGCAGCTCTCCGAGCGAAGGTGAGAGGAGAAGCTGAGCGAGTGCCTGCGGCACGGCCGAGCACCGCAGCCGCAGCCGGGGCAGGCGACTGAAGCTGGAGGACACGCTGCAGGGCTCAGGTTAAAACAGGATTGACTCGCTGGAGCATCTGCTCAGACATACCCAAAGACGCTGGGAACTGCTCTTTTACCTGGCTTTCTAGGGTGAGCCCAGGCTTGCTTCAGAAGTTTTGTGTCCTGGGATTTTGTCACTAAACAGCTTTCTGATGGTCAGAGAGCTTAATCGCTCGGTGCTTCCTTCTGGCTTCCTTTTCTGAATTTCACCTTATTGCTGAGCCAGGTCCCTCCGCCCCACGCCACCCCCGGCGTGCTCCCGCAGGCGGGTGCCGGTGGTCCCTTTGCTGGGCGATGCTGCTGCCTCCGACGAGCACATCCCAGCTCGCGTCTGTGCCAGTAAAACCACACCCGGCCCCTTGAGAGCCGAATGCTCTGGACGTTTATAGGAGATTATAACACTCCCACTTAATCATCGATTAGCCAGGCCAGCCTTACACAACTCGTGTATAAAACGCCCCCTCCATCTTCCCGCAGACGCAGTGCTTTTTAGCGGGCTGACTGGTTTGTCCTTCCTCCCCCATCACTCCCCTCGCTGCAGCCGGCGCCAGCTCCCAGTTCGGCAGCGCCGCCAGCACCACGCGCCCATCGCCCTTCCCCGTGCCCGAACCCCCGGCTTGCCCCTGGCACCCAGCCCGTCCCACCCCGGGCGCTGCTGTGCCGGCGCCGGCCGCACGGCCCTTCCCGGGGTCCCTTCCCGGGAGCAGGACAGCGTCGCGCCGCCGGCCAGCTGGGAGAGTGCGGGGCACGACCTGCCCCGGAAAAATTAATTGAGTGTAACTTGTCTTTCAGCACGGCCAGTTATTGCTGGCGCCCAACTCCAGACTATCCGGGGGGACCAAGAAGTGAAAGGTGGGGACAAGAAAAATAAAGATTGTGTCTAAACTCGGTTAGAAAAAACATCTCCAGTTACTGGACCCAGAAACGGGTCACGTTCTTACAAGTCCTTTTCTTTCTTTGACGGCGCAGCTCCGCAGAGACCAAGCAGACCACGCGGCGGTGCGCAGCACGCCCCCCGCGCCCCCCCACACGGTGCCATTCAAACCCCCCTAGTGCACAGCACGCCCGGCGACACGGTGCTGCGCCTCCTCGCATTGCGACCCGCAACCCGTGGCAGAACCGCGCGCACCCCAGTCTCTAACCGGGGGTCGCTGCGTCAGCCCTGACCAGCGCTGTGCAATGGGAAAGTGTCTCCAACCACGGCAGAGGATGGCGATGGAGGGTGATGCATCACTCCTCCATAAAACTGATGATGGAGGAGCCGCCCGCTCTGCAGGTAATATTCCTTAACTGAGAGCTGGGTGGTTTTCACACCGATCTCCACAATTATTGCCATGTCCTCCAAACGCAGCGTGAGCCCCAAACAGCGCGCACAGGCTCTCGGGGAGCGTAACCACTGAGGACAAAACATTCAGCTTTCAGGAGGGGCAGGACGGTCGCTTACCCGACTCGGAGCTCTCGCAGTCCTGCGGGTTGCACTTCTGGGTGCTCTCAGGCCAGGGCTCGTGGTCGCAGAGGCTGCTGTCCTCCTCGGCCAGCCCCGTCTTGGTGTTGATGCACTTGACCTGGCGCCGCTGGATGCCCCCGCCGCAGGGAGCCGTGCACTGCGGGAGCGGGGCAGCCCCGTCAGCCCGGGGTGGGGGGAACACCCGTCCCCGCGCCCCACAGAGCCACCCCCCAACGCTGCGCTATGCCGGTAGCGCCAGACCCCGGGAGGTTTTTATTGCAGTAGCCCCCAGTTTGGTTTTGAGGGTTGGGTTTTTCCCCCGCCATCCCTTGCATTTTGTGCAGAAGCCCCGTGGAAAGGAGCGGCGCGCTCCCGCCCGCGCCCGCTCACCTCTCCCCAGGAGCCCACCACCCAGGTGGTGCAGGGGTGCGTGTTGCAGGGCCGGGTGGCGTTGGGCCGTAGTGCCTCCTCGCAGCGGCCCAGCTCCGGGCACGTCACCAGCCGCTCCTGCTCCCCGCCGCCGCACGACTCTGAGCACTGCCGAGACACAAGGCATCGAAAGGGGAAGCCAGCGGCGCAACGGAGAGGCAGACAGGCCCCGTGCGTTGGTGCCTTGAGGAAATACACTGCAAACCCACCCTACGAATGCACGAGGACACGCAAAACCTGCTTCCCAGGCGGAGCCCCCGCTTCGCAGCTACCCCTGCCATTAGCGGGTGGTTTCCTTCTCGGTGCTTGAAACTGGCTGGGAGATTCCCAGAGGCAGGAGGATCCAGCAGACCCGCTGCAAATATCTGCTCAAATGCGGGAGGCGTGTGAAGAGGCAGGCTGAGCGCGCTGCCCGCCCGCCGGCAGCGATGGGGGGCTCCAGCGAAGCACGTCGCTGCAGGCAGCTCGGCCCCCCAGCCACACGCTTGCCCAGCTCCGGGCAAACAAACGCCGAGTGCTGGCCGAACGGGCTTCCAGGGACAGAGAGGAAAGATTACGCGGGTGTGAAACACCCCGTCACAGGCACGCACGCTGCGTGTGCCCAGCCAGGGTCGGAGCCCTGCTGCGATGCTCGGGCGTCGAGCGTTCCCCCTCCCCAGCAGCCCCTACCTCTCTCCAGGAGGACGTGTACCAGTCCAGGCACGGCGTGCTCTGGCAGGGGAGCTGTGCCGGCGGTTTGTAGAGGACAGCCTGGCAGTGGAAGGGCCGTAAGAGCCTCTGGTCTCTGGTGTCGATGCAATGCACGTCCCGAACCTTCATCCCCCCGCCGCAGCTCCTGGAGCACTGGGAAACGACACGAGCATCACGCCAGGGAAGGGTGGCAGGGGCCGGGGAAGGGGGGATCCTTCTGGCAAAGAGAGGTGACCCCAAAGACACGCTCTGCCTTGGGCAGGATTGAGCTGATGATACTCAACCTCTTGTCACCTCCTCCTCTAGTCCCACGCAGCTCTGAATCTGTCACAACCGTCCCTCGGTTGCAATATCGGCTTCCAGTTGTAATGGAAACCAAGTTTTTCCTTCAACTGCCATTTCCCAGCTGCGCAGCCCAGAGCTGGTGCCCACCCAGAGCAAGGCGGGTCGTTCCCACCACTGAACCTACTGGCTTCACCCAGCTGCAAACACCGCCCGGTAGCGCAGGTCGGCAAGAAAGTTTTCCAGAGACTTTCAAACCTCTCTTCATTTCGCTTTTGCAAATTCCTGGCTTTTTAACCAGCCCAAGAGCTGGAAAAATGAAATTATTATTGTGGGGTGGAGTAGTTTAAACCCCGTGGCAAGCGCAAGCCTTTACCCTCTGCCTCCCTGAGCCACGGGCAAGAGCACGCCCTGAGAGCGGGTCACCCCCCAGCCACAGCGCGGGCACCACCCGCCTTCATTTTCCTGGGGATTTTTCGGGACCCTCCCTACCGGCTGCGCGCCCGTTTACCTTACTCCAGTTCCCCACGCGCCACGACGAACACGGTCTCAGGGAACACCTCCGAGCAGGGACGGGTTTGTTCGCAGCGGCGCAGCCGTCGTCGCTGCCGGTGCTGCAGCGCACGGTCCTCCAGATCGCGCCCACGCCGCAGGTGGCCGAGCACTGCAACACACGAGGCGGATTCCTGCTCCGCTCCTCCCCGGCCGGCCCCGGCGGGGCTGTCCCCTCGTCCCCCTGATGCCGCGGGTCCCTGGCTGGCTCTGGCCAAGGACGGAGCCCGGTGGCCCAGCAGAAAGGTCCCCGGGGACTCGGCTCTGAGCGCATGGGGAGGGGTGTCAGGAAAACAGACGTGCGGAGGCAGGGCTGCGGGATGATGCGGGGAGAGGAGCTTTCCCCGAGGCTGTGCTCAGCACCGCCTGGCAGGGGACCCAGCCCCACGGAGAACTCCCCATGGCGAGCGGCTCCTCTCCAACCAGTCCCACATCAGGCAGCCCTGGCTCCTCCGCAGCCCCTGCAGCCGCTCCTGCCTGGAACTGGCCCTTCTCTCCCGGTGTAGCTTGTGGCTTCCGGGAGGATTCTCATGCCGCGGCCCCGGCACCGATGGCCATCGCCCTGTGCCAGCGTCCCGGCCACGGCTGCCCACAGCTCGGTGGGAAACGGGGCAGCGCCGGGGATCTCTGCAGCTGGGGGTGCCTTCAGCTTTTTTTATTGCGAGGTCTCTCTTAATTAGCACTAACGGCTTCAACGTCTGACTGCTGTCTCAGAAAGCTCCGTTTCATGCCCTTCTTTCCCAGCACTGCCTGTCCCCTCCTCTGTCAGTGTTAAAAGCTCCGGTAAAGGTTTCTCTCCACCTGAAAGGCAGTGCCTCTACCTCCTCTTTTGGATCCACCCCTCGCTGCCCACACTGACCCGAGTTATTTCGCAGCAGCCTTGCCATCTCAAAAGCCTTTGCAGGGCTTTCACAACACACCCGTGTGCCTCCAGCACGGAGCTGCCCCCGGTCTCGTCCCCGCGGCAGATCTCCCCCCCCAACGCCCCAGCTCAGGCGATGTTCAAAGCCCTTTTATAAAACCCACATGTGGGACTGCATTTTTGCTGATACTGAGTATTGTCCCAACAGTTCCTGGCTCCTTTGTGCTGCCTTCTCGAAAGGCTCCCCCAGCGCTCGGTCTCCGGTGCTCCGCAACACCGAAGGCTTGTTATTTTTGTGCTTTCTGATAAAAGCTCGTTACTGTGAATTGCCGCAGCCATTTGTCTGTCGCTGCAAAGGCGACGCAGCGAGCAGCCCCGGGATGGCTAGGCAGTGAGAGGACAGCTGGAATTGCTGCTCATCCCCGCTCCCTGCTTTCAGCACAGCCCCTTCCCTTTGCTTGTGTGCAGCCCTGACGTGCCTCACGCTTGGCATTGAAATCTCTGTCGTTTCGTGGCATATTTTAAGATACTCTCTCCTACACAACGGCAGGAGCTTGCTCCCGTGCCAGGGGTTCCCCCGTGCACGGCGAACTGGCCCTCCTGGAGCAGGGAGCTGCGCCAGGGCACCGAGGGGGGGCTGCTTGGAAACGTGCCTGGACGGGGCGAGCCGGGCATCGCAGAGCACAAGGAGCTGCCACCATAGCTGGTGCCCGAGGGAGCGGGACAGGACGGAGCTGGGGCACGGGCTGCTGACCCACGCCAGGGAGCGGGTCCCAGCCACCGCGGCCCACGGCGGGACCAGCTGCGCGCCTGCTGTGCCCCACGGTGCCGGGGGCTTTCAGCGTTCAGCCAAAATGCAAAAATGCCCGCGTGAGCCGTGCGCGTTGTCTGCACGCAAAGAGCAACGCCCCAGAGACCAGCCAGGGGAGGGACAGGTCTGTCACCCCCGCACCGGCCACGTCACACTTTTAACGGGACTCAACACGTACCTCGCTCCAGTTCCCAACCTCCCAGCTGGGCAGCGCCGCCGTGGCTGCCATGGTGGTCGATGGCGGAAGCAAAGCCTCCTCCTTCTCCGTCTCTTCCTCCTCCCAGAGCGGTGGGGGGGCAGGGGTGGGCTGGGACAGCTCGTGCTCCCCATCACTGAAAGCAAACATCCCTGGGGCTGCCCACGGCGAGCGCTGCCCTGGCGCGGTGCTGCCGAGCGCGGCCCCATGGGAGCTCTGCTGCGCACGGGGCGACGCCGGCTCCGGGTGGTGGGACACCCCCACGGTCCATGGGGACGGGGAGGGCGATGCTCCCGCTGGGTGCGTGGGAGGGCTGTGAGCCAGGGCCGTGGGCACGGCTGGCACCAGGGCATCTTGCTGGGTGAGGCCGCTGGAGGTGAGCTGGGTGGCTGGCCCGGGCACGGCGGGGGACGAGGACGCTGCTGCTGGAAAGGCTGTAGTGGCCACCAAGGGGGTCGAGCTCGGGGATGCAGGGGTGCGGGGCTCTGGCTGGTGCCCTGCCTGCCCCACGGGGCCCCCGTCGACACCCGCGGGATAGGGACTCGCCGCGGGATGGGTGCTGCCAGCGCTCCTTCCCATCTCCCACGCCGGTCCCTGCGAGGTGGGGAAGGAAAGATCTGCCCTCTCTGTCCCATGGACTTGCTCATCGGCCGCCGGTGCTGTGTGCGTGCCCGCCGTCCCCTCCGGCGCCGGCATTTCTGCCCACCCTTCCTGCTCCTTGCTCTCGGGGGCAGCACTGTTGGCGTTACTGGTGATGACCAGACCCATTTCCCTTGAGTCTTCACGGCCTCTCCCTGCAGAGCCGGCCACGTCGTGCTCCTCGCTGCCGGCGTTACCCGGCCCCTCTGTGCTCGCACGCCCCTCGCCGCCGCTCCCCAGCTCTCCCAGACTGTCAGAGGCGTCTGCGCCAGCGCTGCCCCTGCCAGCAGGCAGTGGTGGGGAGGGATCAGCCGGGTAAGGAGCCTGGGGAGTGAGGCCACGAGCTGGAGCATCCTGCCCAGGACCGGTCCTTGTCGGCACGGCTCCCCAGGGTTCATCCGGGGGCGGGTGGTCGTGGCTGTTTGCAGAATCGTGACTCGTGGTGCTCCGGGTGGGCAGGTGGTCCTCAGAGCGGGGCACAAGCGTTGCGTCCTCCTCCTCACCCGTGAAATCGGGGACGGCATATTTGGGAGCGGCTGTCCCCGCATCCTCAGGGACCACGCTCCGGAGGTCGTTCATGGCTAAACCCCCAGGCTCCGTCTCTCCTTCGCCATGCACAGGAGCAAAAGTGTTTGCTTCGCTGGTCACCAGATGGTCCTTGCTCGCTCCTCCTCCCGGCTTGGCAGTGTGCAGGACATCAGCGGGCAACTCACGGGACCCCTCCACATCGTTGGTGCTCAGCTCTGGCTTAGGCTCCTCGCCTTTGTTCTCCTTCTCCGTGAAGGGATAGTAAGACAGATCCTCGTGGAAGTTGATGAAATTATAATCGTAGTAGAAATCGTCAACAAAGACATTTCCCTTTCTGGCTGAGAAGTCCTCCTCAGTGATAATATTGACATCGTTGGACTCTGGAATACTTGGAATTAAGGGGTTAAATTTAGCGATGTGGTTGCTGGGGATGTAATGGATTTCATTAAATATCTCTCTGCTGGAGGACCCGCTGCCAGACCAGTCTGTGTTGGTATTGTCTAATTTCTTCTGGCACGGCGGCAAGGAGCAAATAGTTTCCGAGCTGGGTCTTTCTGCAGGGTCACAGGCAGCTCCAGTGCTGTTGCTGCAGTAAACAGGGCGCCTCTGTGTCCCGTTTCCACACGTCGCGGAGCACTGGGAAAGGAAGAGAGATGCAAACGTCAGGGACGGGAGCGCGGGCGATGCAGGCTGCAGCAGGAGGAGCGGGGAAGGGGCCGGCAGCGGTGCCGCAGCAGCGCCCGTGCTCCCCTCCGAGACACCGAAGCGGGTGCTCGACCATCCCATGCACCGCGATGCTTTGGGTGCAGGGAGCAGGGGCTCCACATCTCTCTGCCACGCTCCCACCACCCACCCGGGTCCCGAGACGTCACCTGTGCCAGTCTCAGCTGGGACACGGGGTCCCCTGTGCCAGGAGGCGGGAGCAGGGGATACCGGTCACACCAGTAAGCAGTGCTCTTACCGGCCAAATCTACCCCCGGCGCTGTCTCCCCATGAAAGAGCGTCCCAGCGCAGGGCTGGTATCGCAGGGTACTTTGCTCGGGGTGATCCCTGACCCGCACTCCAGCCAGCAACAATTTTCCCGGGAGACGGCCATTGTGAAGGGCGTTGGGTAAGATGACCTAAGAGGTCTTTCCTATGACCTATCGCCATGAATTGCATCTCTTCTAGAAGCGAAATTTTTGAAGCAGGGGCTAATTCCATGGGTGTTGTCCTAGTAGGGAAAAGGCAGCTTTGTTGAGGGCACCCCCTCCTCCACCGTAATGGTCTCTTTGAGATTGTTCAGTATAAAAGAAACCCACAAGCTGGAAAGAAGGACAGAAAAATTTTCTGCTGGGTAAGTAAATAATGGCACTATAACATCACATGTGGGCTGCAGAAGCCGCGGGCCGCTGCAGTTTGCGGTGACAGATGCACAGAGCATTACGCACGTAGATCAAAGTGCCGTATAGAATCCAGCCAACAAGAACAAATGGTCAACAAGGCAAACAAACCCAACGGAGGGGGTTTCTGCTGAAATCGCTGCTATTTGGATAAAAACAGATGTGCTGAGCCAAGGGTTTGCCGCTGTCCCGGTTTTGGCTGGGATAGAGTTAATTTTCTTCCCAGTCGTGGGTGTAGTGCTGTGGTTTGGATGTAGGCTGAGAATACTGGTGATAACACACGGATATTTTGGTCGATGCCGGGTGATGTTTACACCAAGTCGAGGACTGTTCAGCTTCCCACCCTGCCCGGCCAGCGAGGGGCTGGGGGTGCACAGGGGACACGGCCAGGACGGCTGACCCCGACTGCCCAAAGGGATATTCCATACCATACGGTGTCATGCTCCGTACGTAACTGGGGGGAAGCTGGCGGGGGGTTTAGACCGTGGCTCAGGAACCAGCTGGGCGTCAGTGGTCTGTGGGTGGTGAGCAACTGTGCTGTGCATCACTTGTTTTGTATATTCTTGTATCGTCATTATTATTCTCTTCCCTTTCTGTCCTATTAAACTATCTTTACCTCAACCCACAAGTTTTACCTTTTTTTTCCCAGTTCTCTCCCCATCCCACTGGGGAGCAGCGAGCCAACGGCTGCGTGGTTGTTTTAGGTGCCGGCCGGGTTACACCACGACAGATGCACAGCCACCAGCCCGTGGGAATTCAGAGATGAAGGTGGACAGGCAGAGCTGCTGGGCGGGCTGGCGGGGAGATGTGCTCCTCAGCCACTACATACTCCTGCGTTTTGAGCCTTTCTCGGCTTTGCTCAGTCCTCGCGAGCGCCAGGTGCCTGGGTGGGACCTGCCCCGCTCCCCGCGCTGGTCTTGGCGGGCTCCCGGCTGGGTGCCCACCCTGCGGGATGTCTCCTCCCAGGCAGGGGCTGTCTGGAGGAGATGCTGACCCAGCAGCCAGGTCCCCGTGCCGTGCCGTGCCGTGCCGTGCCGGCCGTGGCCTCCCCAGCTCTGTGTCTCCTGGGCAATGCCAGGTAGGAGCAGAAGCGACTCTGAGGACTGTGCCCGGCAGGAGGGACAGCCCGTAACATCCCATGGCCACCACCAGGCATTTCCACCAGCTACACAGCGATGCTGAAATAAAACATCACCGCACATTAGCATCTGCGGGAGGGGTGCAAGCAAGCTGCTTCATCCTCCTGGGATGGCCGAAGCAGGAAAAACAGGTCAACGCCCGCAGCGTGCACCTTAAGCTAAAATTTCTCAGCAAATGCCTCCAGCTCCATCCAGGAGATAAATTCCAGGTATTGCAGCTCTTGCAGGGAAAAGGAGGCGGCTTATTTGCCAAGACTGGGTTATCAGGAAAGCCTCCGGGACACAGATAAGGAATGGCTGTTAGGAGCCTCACGGAGGAACACCCAGAGCTCGCTGCAGGGCTTAGCATCAAGCGCTGCTCCCGTTGGTGTATCAATGGATAACAAATAATACTTCTGGCCGCACTAATGACTTCTTTGGAAAGCCCATAAAGCTGGACACACATTGCTTTAGGGTCCTTCTGAAGGCACTAAGTCCCAGTGTTTAAGCACTTTGTTGGGCTACCCAAACTGCCAATAACCCTGACGGCTTTGGGGGTGCCCGGGGGCTGCCCATGCCAGGCAGGCGCCTGTGCTGCCCTGCCCGAGGGTCTCAAGTACAAAACCAGCAAGAACCCCGTTATTATCAAAGGACAGAAGGACTGCGATTCTGGGAAGCTTCCCAGCCCCTCAAATTTCTCTACTTATGGTGGTGGTAGAAATGGAAGGAGGCTCTTGCTTCAAATGAAAGAAGGACAGAAAAATTACAGACATCTGAAAATCCTGAGCGCATTTTTCCTGGGCTCACAGATCTGTCGATGTCAACACCGCAGAGGACGACTGAGACGGTTTGTGCTGGCTCTATGCACAGCACAGACCGCGGGCAATTCATGATTTTCCCTTTAAACTGGTGCAGCCGTCCGTCTCAGCCCTGCAATTGTGGCTTTTGTGGGCCCCTAGAAAAATATTTCTAAATAGCTCTCATTTAGCCTTCAAATTTTCTGTTCACATTTTTAGTCCATTTGTTTCTTAGCAACAAGGTTGGTTCCCAGGCTCTCTCATTTCTCTCCCGATACTTGTCTTCACGCTGAACACTTTCTGAAACCATCGCTTAAATTAGGAGTTATAATTTTCTGGTTAAAACCCTCAACCTGCGGTTAAGCTGATCCACAGAAATACAAAAATAAATAAAGGCTACGCAGGGTGTCCACAGACCACGGCATTTTTGATCTCTCCCTCTCTTTAGAAGAAGTACCAAAAAGCGGCTCGCTCCCCCCTTCCCCGGGAGCATCGCAGAGGGGGTCCCTGTCCCTGCCCACCCCCGCAGCTTCGCCCCCGCGCCAGGTCACGCTGCCGGGGAGCAGATGCCCGCTGACCGGCACGCGCGTGCCCGGTGCACCCAGACCCCGGCTTGCCCCCGACGCCTTGCTGCAGCAGGCAAGAAGAGTCTTTAAGGCTCCTGCCAAACCAAAGGGGAAGGCTTGCGGTGCTGGCAAATACATCGAAGGGTTGAAAACCTCTTGGTTTCACCCTGCTTGCGATCAAGCACGGAGCATCCTTCAGAGAGCGCGGGGCAGAGTCCAACAGCTCGGTGCCCCTTCCTCACTCTGAGACCTCTCCGTGCCACGAGATGCCCGTCCGTGTGAGCTGGTGTCACGCCGAGAGCCGCAGAAAGACACCCGTGAACCTCCCCTGTAGGCAGGAGCGTGCCCATCGCCCCCGGGCAGGCTGAGGATGTCCCGGGACACCCTGTCCCCAGCTCCCGCTGGCTTTGCAACACACCGGGACCTCCCCGATGCTCTTTCTCACCTCGGACCAGTTCCCCACAGTCCACTGGGAGGGACAGGGGACCTCCTGGTGACAGGGTGCGGTGGCGTCCGGCTTGGAGAGGTGCTGGCAGTCTGCTTGCTGCAAGGCCCTCTGCTCGTCCAGCCCCACGCTCTGGATGCAGAGCACCGTCCTCCTCATCAGCCCCGACGGGCCGCAGGTGGCCGAGCATTTCTGCCACTCGCCGACCCACCACCTGGGGAAACGGGAAAGGGGAAACGCCTCAGGCACGCGCCGGGCCGTCCCGTGCCCCACCACGCCGAGCACTGCGGAACGGGGGGGGTTCGGCCACCGCCGACCGAGGGGTGTTTGGGGCCAGGAGATGAACACGAGATGCACGTGGGCTTCGGCCGCCTGTAACGATCAGCGGGGCCTGGGGTCACCGGGGAGTCAGGATCCCAGCTGCGGCCTGCGTTTCGGGCCAAGGTCGGAGCGCCCAGACCGAGGGCCAGGGATGGATTCGTCCCCGTGTTGTGCCAGGGAGGGTTATCTGCGTGGAGGCAGAGGAGGGCTCCTGGCCCCGCCAGGATGGTGCCTTCCCGTGTGGCTCGCGCCGCAGACAAGCAACGCGCTGCGGCGGTCGGGCAACCGCAGGGATTTGCTCCCATGGACCAAGGCAGGGTCTGGGACCCATTCTCCAGTGTGAGGGAGAGGAGAGGGGCAAAACCAGGGCGCAGGGAGCCGCACGTGTCCTGGTGCAACCCGGGCATTGCCGTGACCCAGGTCCCCCCAGCTCTGGTCACCCCCTCAGGGCAGTTTGGGCAGTAGAGCTGTGCCGGGAAGGACCGAGGGGAAATCCAGCAGACCTGGCCGGGCAGGGCTCCTCGCTGCACGTCCTGTGCTGGTCGTCGGGGCGGGTGAGCGCGTCGCAGTACCGCTCCTCCACGATGCCGGCCAGCTTCTCCACGCAGTGCACGATCTGCCGCTGCACCCCTGCGGACACAGGCAAGGGCTTGGCTCGAGACAAAAATCAAACTGAACCACTGAGCATCCTCTGCCAGGAGGTGACAGGGCACCCTAAGGTAAGCTGGAGCCACCAAAAACGGGAAAGTAAATGAAACCACCGCTAAAACTGGAAGCCGAGAGCCCACTTCTGCTGAGGTACTGATGCCCTCCCAGCGCTCAACAGCACCAGTGCTCCCAGTGCACCCGGGTGGGAAAAGCAGAGCTGGACACTTGGTCTCAATCCAGCATGTGTGTGACCAGACCTACGGAGCTCAGCTGGGCTGGAGAATGACCCGGGATAGGCAGCTGCAAAGCCTGGGATGGGATGGAGGGATGGAGGGATGGATGGAGGGATGGAGGGAGTGAGGGATGGAGGGATGGAGGGATGGAGGGAGGGAGGGAGGGATGGAGGGAGGGATGGAGGGATGGAGGGATGGAGGGAGGGATGGAGGGAGGGAGGGATGGAGGGATGGAGGGATGGAGGGAGGGATGGAGGGAGGGATGGAGGGAGGGATGGAGGGAGGGAGGGATGGAGGGAGGGAGGGAGGGAGGGATGGAGGGAGGGAGGGAGGGAGGGATGGAGGGATGGAGGGATGGAGGGATGGAGGGATGGAGGGATGGAGGGAGGGATGGAGGGATGGAGGGAGGGAGGGATGGAGGGAGGGATGGAGGGATGCAACACCGGTCCAGGCAGGACACGGGCTCCTGGGCATTAGAAGCAGCAGACCACAGGCAAAGCCCCTCACTGAGGCTGGCGGGACAGGGCTTCTGTCTGTCCAGCACAAGGCAAACCTTGGCTCCTGCCCCGAGACCGAGTCTGGGGCTGCTCAGGCAGAAAACTAAAAACAGATGGCAGAGAGCTGAAAAGAGATGGTAGAAAGAGCTGGCAAACCATGGACTCCCTTAGGAAAAAGGTGCCGGATTATACCTGTTCTTTCAGGGCTTAGGGATGTTGGGAAATACCTAAGGGATGGCAAGAGTTTCCACAGAAGGCAAGGAGTGGGCAACTGTGTCCAGAACCATCGGCAGCCCCTAAACTCAGAGAGACACTGCGACCTCGCAAACTCCACGGGACGTCTCTGCTCGCCCTTCCCGGGCTTTGTCTCTGTACCAAGCGGCTCATGGGGACAAGGCGGGTTAAAAGCAGGAACGCTGTCACCCTTCTGCTGGCTCCCACTGGCAGATTTCTGCAACAACCCCAGCCTGGTCCTGGTGGCCTCCGGCTGCGTCCTTTGGTCGCAGGGGCATTCCTGGCCGAGTTATGCTGGGAGAGCTGCTGAGCAGAAATCTCCGGAATAAAACCTTTAACATCCCACAGCTTTTCTGGTCAGCAGTGAGATGAGAGAGATGCAGAAAAATGCCCTTCCACAAGCTGCCTAATGGGATTTAACAGCGACACAGCCCGTGGAGGTGCCACAGAAAACACCCTGCTGCCGGAGGGACCTCTTGGCCAGGGGAAAAAGCCTCTCCCCGCCCCTGCCCTTGCGAAAAGCCCCACAGCCGCGGCCAGGACGGGCGTCTCCAGTCTGCGGGCACCGTGCGCTGGGTGGAGGAGCAGGATGGCCAACGGCAGAGATGCTGCAGCCGTACCCACCACCATCCCACGCTCCCTGACGGGCCGGCCAGAGCCACATCCAGCCATCGGAGCACACGTGTGTGTGTGTGTGCGTGTGCATGCGCGTACACACACACGTGCACACGCACACTGAGGATTTTGGGGGGGCTGTGTCCGAAGGGGAGCCAACTGGCAGCAGCACAGCTCTTTTTTGGCAGCGTTCTGCCCCAGCCGCAGTTCACGGATAAATCACCGCCGCAGCCTCCTGCGCCCGGTCCGCAGCGCTCACGGGATGACATGTCTCAGGATGACCTCACTCTCAACACGCTGCCTCGCTGCCTGCTTTTGTCCTCCTTTTTGCAACACGTACTTGACCCGTGACTTGGGAGAGCTGTAAATCCTAACCGCTGCCATCAGCTGAGATTGATACGACTCTGCTGAAGCTGCTGAGTTGTGCCCTGGCTCGAGTGCTCGGGAGCTTACGGGGCCGGTGGGGCCGGGGCCCTGGGGCTGGCCCCTGCAGAAGAGGCTCAGCCTGAGCTCTCCCAAACCCATGTCTCAGCTCACACCATCACCCAGCCCAGGGACGCGCTCAGCCCTCCTCCAGCCGCTCGCCTGCGGCCGCACAGGGTGAGCATCCTCACCCGACTCCTGCCTGATGTGCTCCGGTATTTCCCTTCTGGTCTGGAAGCCAAGCACCCAAACCTCGCAAAGGAAAGCTGGTTTCCAACAAAAGCGAGCGCCCTCAGCTCCTGTTCCCCTTGCCTCCGCACGCCGCAGGGCCTGTGCAAACCCACGGCGAAGGGCTCTCCGTGTAAATACTTGTAACGCACCCCGCCGGCTCCTGCCGCACCACAACCCTACCGCTCCAAGCAGGAATCCACATTATCTCCCAGGAGCAGACAGGAAACATCTCCTGGCACTCTGTACGACCTAGAAAGCATGAGTGTCCTTGAATTCCCCTTCTTTCAGTGGCAGCCGCTCTCAAGGAAGCGCTCGCTGGTCCCAGCCCCCCCCCTTGCAGCGTGCCCGACCGTCCCCCTCCATGGGCTGCCCCAAAAGCTGCCCCGGGGGCCCCAGGACGCCTGGCCGGCAGCGCAGTGGGGCGGGAGGGGGGGAAGCAAGTGTCTGACACCACGGAGCAGCGCGGGACGTCGGTGCTCTGCCCGCGCCGGGCACCCTCCCACGTGCTCTCCATAAATCCTGGAAACGATGCCCTGGAGAGGCCCAGCCAGGCGGGAGACGGGCCCTTCGACACTCCCTGGGTAGCTCTAAAGCTCTTTTGTCTCCATCACGCTGATGCCGAGAACACCCGGCGCAGTAACAGGACACTGAGCAAGGAGCAAAGCGCTGATAAAAGAGCCGGGTCCGGCAGGCGAGCGCGGCGGGGGCACCGGAGACTGGTGACCTCAGCGGGTAACACTTTTTTTTTCCCCCCCAAGACCTCCTGAAACCAAAGACCCAGGAATTTCTAAGGCATCCCCATGGCATGGGGATGCTCCGCCTGCTCCGCAACTCCACTGCGGGCAGCTGAGCCTCGGGGTCCCGCGGGAGCCAGACTCACCGGTCCCGCACGTGGCGGTGCACGTGGTCCAGGAGCCGAAGCGCCAGAGGAACTCTGCCTGCTCGATCTCGTTCTCGCTGTCGGCCGGGCGCTGGATGGTGTACTGGTACCGCACGCCCGGGTTGGTCTCCTGAAACAGCAGCTGTGGGCAGACAACGGGCAGTCAGGGAGGTGGCTAGCGCAGAGCAGTCGGGGTTGGCCGCTGCAGGCTTTTCAGGAGACAAGAACCTGCCTGGCACGGCCGTAAAGACGTCATTCTCCATCCGGCTGCGTGCCAGGGCCGCATTACCCGTACCCCAGCAGCGGCACACGGCCATTTCGGAAACAGGGTTAGCAAATGGCCGGAGCAGTGCAGGAGCAGAGGAGCTGCCCCTGCCCAGAGCGTTGCGCTTGTGGAAGTGTCAGGTAATAATAAAAAATAGCAGTGAGAGCACTGAGAACCACCTGGACTTTGGGTTTATCTCTCCCCTGATGAAAAACCTGGAAGGATTCCCGTTAATCCCGCCCAGTCCCACCGCCACATGCAGCTCCATCCAAGGACCTTCTCAAGGTTCAGCACGGTCAAGGGCCCAGGACGACCAGATGTCCCCTTCCCATCCCCTTCCTCATCCCCTTCCCCGCAGTCGGGGCTGGGGTGGAGGTTTTGCATGTGCCACCACCGGCCCCAACCCAGCCCGGGGTCTGCAGCACGCGGTCGGGAGCACGCTGACCCTCATCTGCCTCTCTCCGTCACTCGTCCCGAACTCTCAGCGAGGGACGTTACAGCTGGAGGGAGGCTCTGACCGCCCCCAGCCCCGTCTGCCGGACTGATGGTGGCTGGCCCGGCCGGCCGCTGCCAGGTGAAGATCAGTCGCAGCGTCCCGTCCTTCGGGATGGAGGCAGAAGGAAGGGAACGGGACGGCAGCAAGAGTCCAGTCCCACAGAGGAGGAATCGAATCTCCTCGCCTCCACCTGCCCCTGAGAGCTGCAACTGCTCCGGCAATCACCCTGGGGAAGCACCGCAGCGCATCTCAGCTTGAGAAGCCAGCTACCCGTTTCGGTCCCCGTTTGCGCGTCCGACCTGCTGCCAATGTGCCCCGGGCAGCACCAGGCGAGTGGCTTGAGTGTGTCGGGGCTGCAGCCTGCCCTGCCCCGTGCCCCGCAGCTGGGGGTGCACCCACCCCGGCCTGACACCCCACTCGTGCGGTGGAAGAAGGGGCTGCAGCGAGCAGGAGAGAGCCGCCGGCAGCAAACGCCAGCGATGGCCGGTAGCAACACGTGCCTGAAGGAATTTCATTAATTGCTTGAAACGTGGCTCTCGCCGCTCTCAACGCGCATGAAGCGGCTCCTGCGGTTGACACAAATCCTGCCCAAAGTGCCTCCCGCACCAGTGCTCGGCAAAGGCTGGGAGTTTAACCTTGTTTTTCTAAGCCTAAGTGCTCCCATTATTGCCAAAGCTTTGTTGTTCTTGGAGCTTCAGCGGGAGCGAGGGCGTCTTTCCAAAACCTCTTCATGAATATTGAAACATTTTTGTCAAAAGGTTTTAATTAGGTTACGAATCCCAGAAAGTGATTTGCGGGTGCCGAGCACGCCAGCGTTCCCGTTAACAGCAGCACTTGGCGGCAGGCGAGCCCAGGATCCTGCTCACGTTTCATCCTGAACTTCTGCTGGAAGAAATGCAAACGCCAAGACTTTGGCCGGGCTCCAGGGCGAGCCTCCGCAAAGGGGCCGATGCTCGGGAAGAGCGCATCGGGCTGAGCCGCGATTGCCAGGGGGGACCCGGGGGTCTGTGGGACGTACCCCCGCGGTGGTCACTGCCTCTGCACCAAGCAGGGCACCGCGGAAGGGAAGGCAAAACCGAGGGGAAATCAGCTGGAAATCTGGGCTCTGCAAAGCCCAGGCCCAAGCCCAAGCCCAAGCCCAAGCCCCGCACGAGCCCTCTCCCCTCCTGCCCTGCAGCTGCAGCTCCCCGCCAGTCTCTCATTCCCCTCCTCCAGTTGCGCTAATGAAGGCGGCAGACCCAGGAGGGGCAATCACTCTCTGCGGTTCCCAGGGGGTGGTTAAAAGGGAAAAACCAAAGTTCAAACATGACCACGAAGCAAACCCCCAGGGCTCAAGCGTAATCCGTGCGTATGCCCTGTTTGGTTTGATTTTGATCACACTGCTCGCGGTGGGACCCTTTGAGACGCCGCTGTTCAGATGTCCAACCGCAGCGACCGAAACTGAGCACGCTTTGCACCGCGAGGAATTTCACCTGGGGCCGGCGGTGCCGTCGCCTGGGGGACAATTCTCACCGGCTTCTCTGGGGGAAAGCTCGGCCTCACGGGCACGAGGATGTTGGCTCCCAGCAGCTTTGCATTAACTGGCAGATGCCTCACTCCGTCCCGGTGGCCATTCCCAGGGGCAGGAATTGCAGAGACAGGCAGAGCAGCGGCAGCGAGCAGCTCCCGAGGGACCCGCCTGGCGGGGATGGCCCCGAGCCCCCCGCACCGCGCTGCCTGCCCACCGCCCTCCCCACCCACAGTTAGGAGCCCTGCAAAGCTGGGCAAAGCTCGTTAAAATATAAAGCCATGCTGAAAAGTAATCCCCCAGGCTGCTCTTCGCCATGGAAACAAGGTGAAAATTAATAGAGCGGGATCGTTTTGCAAAATGAGGCAATTCCCAGATAAACCTCAGAGCTGCCGCTGCTGTGGCGGAGGAGGGAATCAGCAACGGCCGAGTCGGGCTCGTATTAAACGTGTTTGCAGGACGCGTGAATTCGAGAAGGGGCTTCCCGGGGAGCGGGGGCCGGGGGGCTCGGAGCAGGACCAGCCATGGGGCAGCCGCGCAAGCTTGGGGACACAACTCTGGGGCAAGGACGGAGGCTCTCCTGCCGACGCGGAGGTAAAAGGACCGTTAGGTTGAACAGGTCACGTAGAAATAAATAACCCTGAAGTTCATTATCTGCTCCCCCGGCGCCCGCTCTGCACAAGGCTGTCTGCCGGAGGCAACGCCTGACGGGAGCGGGACACGGGCAGATGCTCTCCTGCCTGCAGCTCCGCAGCCTGGAAACTCACTGCCGCAAGGCAACTTGTTTAAATTTTTTTGGACTATGCGGTTAATTGTAACCTCTTCTGCCCAGAGGCAGGCAGGCAGAGCGGCAGGTCCCGGGTGCCCTCCCCTGCCCTGGGAGCCACGGCAGACGCCAGGCGGCATCGCTCCCCGACGGGGCTCACGTCCTCAAAGCCTCGGGGCTCTGATGAACAATAACGACCTACGCCGGGGAGGGAACTAGCTTTATGGAAATTCCCACGTGCAAAAAAAGAGTAAAACTTGAGATTTCTAGCTGTTTCAGAGGATTTCAAATGATCCTCCTGGATTTTTTACCTTCTGCCTCAAGGGCTTTTGGGAGGAAGCAGAGCCTGACCTGCAGCACGCCGGGCAGCATCACCCGGGTTTGGACCATGGAACACGACCCCAGGGGCTGAGCCCCTCGCCATGAACGAGCGCAGCATCGCCGAGGGGTGCCGGTGGGCCGCGCCACCACCGCACACGGCACTGCGACGGCTCCCAGCTCCCGCCGCCTCCGCCGGCTGCTCCAGCCCTGCCAGAAGCAGCGCGGGCTCTTCCCCTGCTCCGGAGAAGATACGGGAAAGGCCTCGGGAATGCGGCTCTTTCTCCTCACGCTCTCCCTGCTGCGTAAATATTGCGAGGAATGCTGCAAAGGGGACGAGGCTCAGCTGGAAGCGGCGCGGGCTGGAAGCACGCTCCTCGGGCCGGCAGCGCGTGCTCGGCTGCTCCCGACGCTGGCTCCCGGAGAAACACGCTCGGCGAGGAGACGCACAGCTCCATCCCTTGGACGGCAGTGAAGGGCCATGACGGGCCGCGGCAGCTCAGCCCCGCACGGGAAGGCAGGAGAGCCGGTGGCTCTGTCACCCCCCGTCCTCCCCACGGTGCACCCCGACCACCAGCAGATCCCGGACCGTACCTGGATCCACACGGGCTCCACGGTGGGCCCTGGGGAGGTGAGGTTCTCCCAGTTCCCCGTCCTCTTGTAGGTGAAGGTGGTCCCTGCCACCCTGTAGTCCCCGTTCCACTGGATGGTCCAGCCCCCGTTCAGGAAATACTTCTCCGGGTCCTCGCTCCGCAGTGCCAGAAAATTCCCGGCTTCTGCGACTTCTTCGATCCGGATCTCCCGCGCTCCGACGGGGATAATCCCGATGTCCACGTAACCTGGGAACGGAACCAAGCATTGGTCTTGAGGGAGTCAAAGACGTGGCAGACACAATCCGTGCCCGTGGGTGGGTGCTGGTGCCCCTTGGGTGGGTGCTCTTGGGTGCCAGCATCATGCCAATCCTTACACCCCTGTAAGGCACCGGCGGGCACCAAACCCCCCCTTGCCCTGAGCCCAGCTCCTTCCCTGCCGGGAGAGCCCATCGCAGAGCAAGACATCCCCCGCACGGGTGCTGGCAAGGCGTTCACCACGCTTTCACCATGTCCTCATCAACACACAGAATCCCCTTAAACCTCTCCAAACCGGCCCCGGTGTGCACAGATTTGATTTTCAGGCTTTTACACACAAAAGGCAGCAAGGGGATATTTTTCTTCCGAGGAGCAAGAAGTTGAATGGCAACGCCACGTCTCCCTGTGCTGCCACTCAGGTCTCATCCCACCAAAATCCACAACTCGGGATTAAAAACCACACCGCAACTGAGCAGCAGCGGCGAGCCCGGCTCCGAGCGGAACAGGCACCCGGTGTGCTGGGAACGGAGCTGAGCGCCCTTACCCAGCCCCTCGCTGTCCTCGAAGGTCTTCTTGACGGTGTGGCAGGTGGAGCCGTCCCCGTGGCAGACACCGCACCGGTCCTCCACCGCGTTGGAGTCGATCTCGTAGTCGCAGCCCACGTTCTGCAAGGCAGCCCCGTCAGCCGCCCGCGCCCCCGCACGCCCCCAGCCTCGCACCGCGCCATCGGCCGCCGCCGCGGGAGGAACGAGGGAGAGACGCAATGGTCCTAAATGGTGGGAAATAAGGAACAGGGATGGGAGGGGGGGCGAGCTGGAGTCTTTTTGCAGGATGGGCGGCAATGCAGACACCTCGGCCGCAACATGGCTTTCGCTAACGTATCCTTGTGGCCCTGCCGTCCTGTTCATCGCAGTGAGGAGCACAACCCGCGTCTCCTTTTCACCTTTTCCTACCCGAGCCCCCGGGCCGCAGAGCCTGTCGGCACACGTTACGCACCGAGCCAAGCTGGGAAAGCCCCTCGGTCCTTGGCCCTGCTCCTCCTGCTTCAAAACACTTGCTGAAAACTTTTTTTACGTTCTGCTGAAACTCTCCGCAGCCCGTGCCAAATCGCTCGGCGCGCGCGGACCGAGGCTCCCTGTGATTTTGCCATAAAAGCCACGGCCAAGACCCCAAAGGGTCCCGCTGGGTCCTGTGCCAGCCAGGAGCCTTCAGCCTCCACCGCGCGTGGAGCTGCCCCGGCGCCGCTGGCTCGCACCTCCAGCAGCGGCAGCCCGTGGTGAGCCAGGTTTAACTCTGGTGCCCCAGCCAGCAGCAGGCTCAGCGGCGATGAGGGTTTTGTGTGCGGCGAGCTCTGGCCAAACGTGCTCTCATCTGCCACGAGCTGCTGGATCGCACCGTGGCACATGTCCCTGCGCTCTCCCTCCAGCCCGTGTCCCGCAGCCTTTGCGGTAACTTCCAGGCTATCGCAGGAGGAGACGGGACCTTCTCAAAGCCCCAGCTGCCCTCAGACCCCTGCCCGCTGCTGCCAGCGGCACGGCCAGCGAGAGGGGAAAGTTTCCACAAATGGTTTCTATGTAAGAGGCTGCAAAGAAACTCGCTGACTGATTATTTTCCCCTCTTTCCTGCTGCTTTTCGTGCTGTCCAAAAAGCCTTTCTTCCAAAAAGCCTATTTGTCCAAAAAGCCTTTCATCTTTATCTAACACTACGGCAGACCCGACCGTGTCCCCTCCCACGTGTGCGAGTCCCTGGTGACACGCGGCCGTCGGCGTTGCGGCAGCGCGGCTTTGGTACGTCCTGCGGTGGGAACCTGCCCTGCAGCCCACGGTACCACAGCAGCTCAGATCGCCGCCCATTCCCTAATTTAACAGAAATCCAAGGCCCTACTTGTGCGCTTATTCCTAAACCTCAGGACCGCTTCCCTAGGGAAAGGGAAGGTGTGAACGAAGGGACCATCTTGCTACGACCGATGGCAGCTGGAGGACCCAGGGCAGAGCTCAGCAAAGCTTCCCCAGCTGCGGCAGCATCTCCCAGATGATTTCTGGCACCGACCGCGCCATCTCCACCGGATTCCTGCGCCTCCCATGCTGGGAGATGCCCTTCCCGGCTGGCAGCCAGAGCAATGCTGCCGCACGTTGCGGCATGTTTGTAGGGAGCTTCCAAGAAAGAAAAATAACATCCCAGAAGGAAGGACGAATCCCAGCGCTGGGAGAGGCTGCCAAGCCGGGGGAGGCATCTCCATCGCTGCAGGTCGGACCCGTGGCCACGCTCGGGGTGCGGGGCTGGGCTGGGCGTCCTCTCTATGCACCCTTTCATATCCCCGACCTTATTTTCAAGTGAAACTTCCCTTCCTTTATTTCCTTGGCTTTGTGCTGCCTTTATTTTCCTTGTTCTGTGTTTTCCTTCAGGCCAGCGTAGAGGCTGAAATACGTGCATGCCGCATCCCCGGGGAAATCAGGGAAGCTTTCTGCGCGGCCAATGACAAAACAAGCTCGGCCCGTCGGTGCATGCGAGAGAGGGGACGGTGTTCGCCTAAGGGACGGGTCGTGGCACCCGCCTGCATTTCCCCGAGCACGGGGCTCCTTGGGCTCCCTCCCCAGAGGGCCCTGGTGCGGGACCCACCTTGCAGATGCCGTTGATGCACATGTCACGGCTGGCGTTCACCTCGTAGCACGGCGTCCCGTCGATGACGGCATCCCGCAGCTTTTCCGCAAAGTATTCGTCCTCCGGCCGGCAGTGCAGCTCGCAGGGGTTAACTGGGGAACCCAACAGGCAGAGACTAAACCCGAGCAGCTGGGGGCCACGTAACCATCTCCAAAAACATAACTTAACCCTGCAAAGCCCAGCCATAATTGAAAATACGGGATAAACACGCTGCAAGGCAAACCTTACAGACACGAACGGCAAAATCAAGCGGTAGCAAGGCTGTGCTTCAGGTTTTTCACTGGGGCTGCAGGCAGAAACCTGGCAGTGGGCTCTGCCCTCCACTCACTGTTGTTGGGCACCGGCGTCCACCTGTAGAGTTTCCCTTTGTAGAGCATGGGGTTGAACTGGCTGCACTGGACCTGGCGGAAGGAGGGCTTGTCGGGGGGACACGGCCTCACGTTGCAAATCCGGAACCGCTTCCGCTCCCCCAGGCAGTACCTGCCCCCGTACTTGGGCCTGTCCATGGGGGGGAAAAGGGAAAATCAGAGAATCACAGAAGGGTCTGGGTCAGAAGGGACCTCCCAGCCCACCCAGTGCCACCCCTGCCACGGGCAGGGACACCCTCCACTAGCCCAGCTTGCCCAAAGCCCCATCCAACCTGGCCTTGAACACTGCCAGGGAGCCAGGGGCAGCCACAGCTTCTCTGGGCACCCTGTGCCAGGGCCTCAGCACCCTCACAGGGAAGGATTTCTGCCTCACATCCCATCTCCATCTCCCCTCCTGCAGCTTCAGGCCATTCCCTTGTCCTATCAAAGACCCACCACACACAGGGGGAAACTCCCTTTTTAGTCACAGCTAAGGGAGGGCGGGTTTGTACCTGCTGCTAAAGTTTGATCTCATGAGGTTGGGTCAAGTCTGAATCCATCTGGAGCGAAGGAGGAGCTCTCCCAGTTACAACCCACACATCGCTCTGCCGCAGTGCACAGGTAAGGAACCTGGCTATGGACCCAACGCCCACCCCAGAAGGATCCCCACTCGGCAGAGCAGGCTTTTGAAATGTGTGGAAACCGTGGCTCACGTCCTTCTTCTCCAAGTCCCTCCTGGACCTGCTCCCTGCTGCTGCTGCCGGGCTGCGCTAGGGACCACGCAGGGTGAGACCGTGGACCAAAGGCAGCTTTTGCCAAGCGACGGCTCTCAAGCCGGATTAGCTACATCTTGGGTCTCGTCCCTCCTGACGGTCTCTCCTTAACGTCGGAGATGAGGCCAGTTTCACATAGTGTACGACGCTATAAAAGCGGTCATTAAAGTCAGGTGTCACTGGCAGTGTTCACGTCTGAAGCTCCCCCACCTCCCGCAGCAGCAGCCAGGCACCCTTCCCCGGGGTTAAAACATCTCCTTCACCATCCTGGGTACCGTGGCTGACGAGATGCCAGCGCTCCCACGAGCCAGGTCAGCCAGGTGCCCGTGCTGCGGCCGCTCCGGAGGAGCTGCTCTCCATCCCGCCCGGGATGCGCTTCCGACTCTGCTCCTCTACTGTCAGAGCAAACGGCAAAGCTGCCGCTGGACTTTCTAAAGTCAGAGGGACTTTAAAAGCAACAATAGCTTTTTCTGAGATGCTAACAGACTCTCAAAATACTGCCACCATCTCCTGATGCTTGTCTTTTCCTTGGGTCACAGCCTCTCCATGGCCCATGTCCCCACCACCTCGTGGAAATGACTTTTCCCCAATCAGTTAAGTCTGGGCACACTTTGCTGAAGGGAATAAAGTTAATTATTATTTTAGGGTTGTGTTTATATACCCTGCCCCGAGGAAATGCCTGCGGGAGGAGGATTGCCCAGCGCACACATTTGTTCGCTCCATCCAAAAGGCAAAGCTGAAGATTTACCTTTGGTGGCCAAAGCAAACAACTGCCCGGGGGAAATTCTGCTGCTTTTCCAGTGTTTGCTCTCCTGCCCGCCCGCAGCTGTGTTTAAAACACTCCATAAACTACAACTGCACTTCTGCCACAGACCTCATGTCAAACACAAACCCAGCTCTTGACCTGGGACCGAGATTACACAGCGCTTCTTTAAACAGCTCAATAGCACGTGCTAAAAGCGACGCGCCCAGGGAAGAAGCTGGGCAGAAAACACATCTGGGCTCATCAGAGGGCCCGCTCCCGAAGCTTTCAGAGCTCCTCAGCCACTGAAAAGCGACTGCCGCCGGAACGTTGCTCACAAAGCCCTTTTCGCTCCCCATCCCAGAGCGATCTGACGCCTGGGCAAGCCGGGGACCCTGGCTGAATCCAATGCAACAGCGATTTGGTGACCAAGGGGACATCTGGGGAGCAGATGGGCCAGCCCAGAAATCACGGGACGGACAAGTCTGCTCCTCCGTCGGTGCCCAGACGCTTCCAGGCAAGAGCCAGCGCTGGCTGCGGCACCGGCAGGCTGGGGGGGCAGCCTCCAGCTGGGCACAGATCAAAAATCGCTCACGGAATGCAACGGGGTGATAAACAGCAGCAGGATTTTTCAAAACGACTCTGAATCAGGCTCAAAGAATGCCTGGTTTTCTTTTCTGTCATTAAAGGACACTGGATATGTTTCACATCTACAAGTGTGGAGTCTTTGTTTGAGTCCTATCGCAACCGCTCTCTGCCCGCACGGAGCGGGAGCGACTCGTAAGTGGAAGGAGCCAGAGCAAACTCTGCCCCTCCAGAGGCTTCCTCTGCCCCGCTGGCTGGGTAACCCCGTGAAGGGAATCCCCTGAGTGTTTCAAAATCACATCGTTCCGACCGATAACTGCATAATGGCACCGCTTTGCCGTGCGATGCAGATGGGGGGGTAGGACCGCACTGGCCGGATGATGGTCCCCGGCTTCACGGGGCGATAAGGAAGCGTTGGGTTCCTCTCCTAAATGGGGTCCCGCGGAGGGGCCAGGCGAGCTCCAGGGGAGCGAGGTCTCGCTTACGTGGGGTTGCTGCACTGCCTCTCCGCGCTCTGCACGCCCGCGCCACAGCTGCGTGAGCAGGCAGCCCAGGAGCTCCAGGAGCCCCAGCCGCCATCGATCGCGTCGGGACGGTAACCCACGGGCACGCACTCGCCGTTGAAGCACCACTGCAGAGGGACAGGCCAGAAGGAGAGAAAACAAGGTGTGAGGATGCAATAAGGCCACGGGGAGCACTGAAGCCCAGCACCCGTATTGCCCCATGAAAATCCGTGCTTTGCTCGCACGGAGGTGCCTGGGGGTCAGCTGGGCTCTGCCAGAGACGTTGGGCTGTCCGAGGGTTTGCATGAGGCGACAGACCCCAACCTCCGCTGAGACCCCTCAGCAAGGGGAGTCGTAACGCGGTCGCAGCCCAGAGGGAAGAGCCAGCGAGGCACAGCCACGGACAAAGGCACGGCGGGAGGTCTCGCAGGGAGCGGTGGCTAAGGCCAGGGTCATCCCCGGCACTCTGGGGCCAGGGCTTCATGACGGGACACTAAACCTAGTGAGGAGACACATCTACAGATACTTTTATAACTCTATAGTTTCATGCTACCATGAGCAGAAAACCCCCGGTTTGGTATGTCACCCGCCCAAGGGTGACGGGAGCTGCCTGCAGAGAGCTGGTCCCCTCCGCGCCCCGCGCAGCACCCACTGAGCTGCCGCGGGCGCTGCCAGACCCTCCGTGCAGCAGAGCGGGGAGACGGGCACCTGCCACCGCAGCAGACGGAGAGCAGAACAAGGCTCGTGCTCCCCCGCCATGGGAACTACCTGCAGGTTTCACCGTCTCAGGGCGCTTTAGCTTCGCTGCGGGCAGCCCTCCCCGGCAGCGGTGGGGGTTTGGCCAGAGCGAGGTGAGCCCTTCCCCGTGCGCCGGAGCCGGCAAAACTCCCCCGTGTGCAGGACGAGGAGTCTCTGCAGGCACGGAGGGGACTGCTCCCCGTTACCTTGTTCTCCCCGCATGCCGTGCCGTCAACGGCAGCGTCCAGCTTGGAGTGGCACGTGTTCCCCACCGTGCACCACAGCGTGTTGCAGACGCTCTGCGGAAAACACGGTTGCACAGGGCACGGTTACTGCACCGGCACAAATTTAACTTGCAGGGAGAGGATCGCCCCGTGCAATGCCCCCCTGCCCCCAGAGAGCCCCTCGGAGCCGCACGGGCCCGTGGTACGTCGGGGGGGGGACCCTGGCTTACGTCCATGTCGTCGCAGAAGGTGGAGTAGGCGCCGTACTGCAGCCGGCACTGGTGGCCCACGTCGTAGAGGACGCCCGGGGGCACCAAGGGGTAGTCCAGCACCTCCCGGGCAGGGGGGTCATCCAGGCACAGCCCCCAGCCCCGGCTGAAAGAGAGAGGTCAGAGCAGCGTCACCACCGGCCCGGCACACCCGTACAACGCTCCGGCAGCTGCCGACAGAGGAACCGAACACCGCAGCGATGTCCCACCACGATGAGAAGCAATTGGCATTTCTAGCCGATACGACCCTGGCTCTCCATCCAACCCCGGAGCCGCTCCAGCGCGCAGATGGGCACGTGCGGGTACCCGCTTTTTGGGGTGGGTGCCCGCTCCCAGAGCGATCGCCCCATGGCCCCCGGGCATGGTGGGTTACGGGGACGGCGAAGGGGCAAAGGCAGCAGCGGTTTCTCCATGCGGCTGCCGGGCCGGTGCCTTGCACGCTCCCCCTTTACCCCGAGATGCCCCTGTGCCCCTGACGGAAACGCAGAAACGTCATCTTCCCTGGGAACGATCCCCTGGATTTTTGCGTTGTGACCAGGTCATCAGCTCGGTCCTCGGTCGGGACCCCGCTTTCACCCTTCAAGGGGAAGGGTTTCACTGAACAAACATCGCGCTGCTGAGAAGCAGATGCCGTCCCTGCGATCGTACATCACGCTGACCCCAGAAACGTCCCCGCGGACAACGCAACCCCCGTGTCAATGCCCTGCTAATAGAAATAAAGCAGATTGTCAGCAGCAAAATGCACTCACCCTCATATTTGCTGCTACAAACAGTGCTCAAACTGTGCTGGAAGGACGTCTTTAGAAAAGAGATATTAAACCTGAGCCATCAGGGCTGCCCGTGGCAGGCGGCCAGGCAGCCTGGGAGCCGTGAGGGACGCTCCTGGCCGCCTCTCTCTGCTCTGAGTGCTTTTGCTACGATACTTCACAAACACACAAGAAATCGTCACTAGTTTAGCTTTCAGTGTTGATTTAAACAAACTTGTTTCCAGCAAGGCAAAGTCTCCGGCGAGGGTTTCTCAGCAGATTAGATTACTCTGGCTTGTTGTGATTGGGAACAGGTCTAAATTAACTTGAAACGAGATTCCTTTTTAACCCCAAGCAGCAACACAGAAACAAGGGCCAGCAGCGTGGGAGAGCTCCGGGGTGCCGGCAGTGCCCCGGGGCGATGCCCAGCAGGACGGGCACCCCATCCTCCCTTTCCCATCCCACCCCAGTGAGGTCCATGCTGGACATCTGCAAACAGCCCGCTGGCTGGAGACAGCCCCTTAAAATACCATGTACGTATGTTTTTATGAGACGCTTCCCTATCGGAAAAATCAGTGAACAAGTCGCTTTCAGCAGCCCAGGGGCTCGAAAGTTTCTCTTCCCAAGTCCACAACGGCGGGAGCATCCCGCCTCTCCCAGCCCGGCGGGGAGGGAAGGACCGCTGCGGGTGAGGCAGGGCTGAGCTGGGGTGAGTTAGGCGTGGGTTAGGCAGCTGGACACGGTACCGTGGTGCAGCCTGTCTCAGGCACACAGTGAAGTCACCGCATCGCACCTCCAGAGGTATTTTCTTTATTTTCTTTACCTGCCAGTGCAAAACATTTTAAAAGTATTTTTGCTAAAAACGCAAAGAATGCTGTCTTTCCTGGGGAAAGTCCAGGCTTAAGCACCGGGCTCCTGCAGGAGCTACGTGCATGATACTGGTGCTGCTCTGGACCTGTTCAGGTACCGGCACACAGGGCCCTGCACGTCACCCCAAAACTGCCCCCACCCCTCGGATCTGCTCGAGGCACTGTCTGTCCGGCCCCAGCTTACAGGAGAGGTCTCTGTCCCGGTACGGGGGGGGTGATTTAGATTTGCTGTCAGCTTTCCAGCGCTATGTTCAAAATCTATTTCTTCTTTAAATATTTTACAGTCATCCTACTGGTCTCTTCAATTGGCCAACACACGTTACCGAGCCAGCAAAACTTGGCATGAGTCTCCCTCCGGCTTTGCAGGGATACGCAATAAACCACACTCCGCAGTAAAAACCCACAGGGGTCTACGCTGCGTCTGCGTCGTTAACGAGCTGGATGACGGAGTAGATGGTATGGTGATTAAATCCCCATATGTGAGCAGGCTGGGAGGATCTGCAGATACATTTGAGAGCGGGATTAAAATTCCACAAGCTCTCAGAGAACTGGAGGAAGGGTCCAAAAAAGCCAGGACTGAATTCAATAAAAACAAAGGCAAGGACTGGAGCTTGGGAAGAATCAGCTGCACAAAAGGGGATCTGGCAGATCTGGCAGCGGAGCGACGCAGCAGGCAGGGCTGGAGCAGACCAGCCACCCCCATGCTGCGGGAAGGTGCGGACGGGCTGGAAGGAGCCCACGGGAGGATGATGAAAGCAGACCTCCAGCACCGTGCAGAGAGCGTGAAAATTAGCTGTCTGCTGGAGAGAAAAGACTGAAGGGAGACGAGCCCACCTGCAGCCACGCCAAGGCTGCTGCTGAGATGAAGGGAGGCTGCTCCACGCCACGGCGTGCTCCTGGGGCAGGCAGGGCATCCACGAGGCGCCGGACCCCGTTTTGCAGGGGTATTGCCCCAGCCGGGCTGGGAAAGAGCTCACGTCACGGTGGAGAGCAAAGAGCCTTACAGCATCTTCTGACTCCTCCGAGGGCTAGAGGGGAAAATCGCGGAACGCCAGAAGGGGCTCGTCTGGATGCGCTGGCACCACCCGAGGCTGAGGAGATGCCACCACCTGCCCTGGGCCGGCCTCCATCGTTAGCCTGAGCGAGGGATGCTCGTTCCCTGGGGGGGACACCACTGCCACAGCAGGGAGGTGGCCTCTGCCATCGTCCCCGGGTGTGCGAGCAGACCCCGACACGCAGCCCTGCCTGAGGGTCACCCAGCCCTGGCTGCACCCGGGGCCCGACCGGGGCCATGCCGCTGTCGATGACAGGAATCATTTTCAGATGCTTAAACGTTCGGCAGCCTTTGTACAATAATAATCTGTTGTAAAATAATAATCATCATCTGAGAGCGCTTTTTCCCCAAAGGTAAGGTCTGTTCCAAGCACATCCAGCAACCCCAGGTCAGCAGGGTCTCATTTGCTGGCTCGCTCCGTACCGTTCTCCTGCCAACATCGTATTCAACACGCTCACGTCTGCACTGGCCACGGGCCTCTCCCTCGCCTGGGGGATGTCGCAGCCGGTGAAAGACGCCTGCCGGGCTCTGCCCCGCTCGTAAGGAAGAGCTGCCCCTTCTGCGGGGAGCAAAGAGACCAAAACCCAACGGGAGAAGCATCCAGCTGTTCCGTTTCTTCCCCGTCGCAGCTCGCGGCAGCCTGAGGTCATTGCAAGCAGGAAATTCTTAATCCAAAAGTGAAGGTTAAAAGCAGAGGGCCAAGAACGCTGCGGATACGAGAGAGCTCCGTTCCACCGAAAGCCATAAATTAACACTAATTCACCCCGCGTGGGGGCCAAGCCCCCACGTTCCAGGTTGGGATTTAGAAACGGGAGCTCAGCCCCAGGCAGCGTCCCCGCCACGTGACTGCCGGTCCCCTGCCCGGCTCTCCCCGTCGCCGGTTCTCGCCGATGCTCTCACTGTTTTCTAACCTTCCCGTAGCAAGGAAGGAAAATGTTTCTCCAGCGCAAGCCACTGGCTGACAAAGGCGAATCTCTGGGCCGCGTTCCTAGGAACTTAATAACAACAGGCTGAAAAATCAGCCGTGGCGTGCTAAAAATAAACAAATGCACAGAAAAATTTGGCTCGGTCTCGTTTCCCCACGTGATGCCTCCTGCCTACAGGCAAACATCATCTGCCCCGTGCAGAGCACCGACGAAAACTGCACAGAGCATCGAAGAAGACCGCTCTGGCTTTATTTGCCCAAGCCCCAACCCCTGCGCCCCGGCCCAAACGCTCGCGCTGCTTTTGCGTTCACCCCCCCGTCCTTGGCAGCAAGGACCGCGGCAGCCGAGCGAGATCAAGGCACCCCCACGGCCCCGGGGCCGACTCCGAGCACAATCGCCGGCTCCAGCCCCAAGCCCCGAGCCACCCCCAGCACCCCGCGAGCGAGGAAGAAGAGGAAGGAGGACTTACTCGAGGAATCGTGTGATGTACTCCCGGCTGCAGCGGGACCAGGTGAGAGGGGACGTGTCATACAGGAGCTGTGGAGACATGATGAAAGGTCTTTTCCCAACTGGCTCACAGTCATTGCTGCTTCCATCATGCTGAATCCCAAAACTGTGTAAGAGCACAGTCCCACAAAGGAGAGGTGAGCCGCACGCCGCTACAACCGCGCAGCCTCTCTGCTTTCCAGCACGACGACGCGCGACGCCGGACATGGCAAACCGTCCCAGCTCCGCGGGAACTCGGTCATTAACAGGCACCGGGGGATCTGGCCGCGCGGGACGTTTTAGTGATAGCAGGGACACTGCCCTGAACTTTGTCCCAGGCTTTTATTTCAGCTTTCGTACTGAAAACTCAGCCGAGAAAAAAGTGATGAGACTATCGAACAAGATCAAGTTAGTTAAACTTACTGGGCTTACTGACTATGTGGTTTTGCCATCCAAAGATATCTGTTACGAACGATAACGTTCGAGTGATCTTGTCAAAACTCAATTGAAATTAGGGCAAGCAAAATCCCGGTGCTGATTCTATACGCAGAGCCTATTTTACAACTTCTTAATGGGCAACCCCCTTCTCCAAAGCCTTCAGCATCAGCAACGCAGGGTAATACACAAAGGCCGTTTGTCCGGGTTGCTCTGGATTACGTGACTTTCACTGAACCTGGGGCAACCAAAAACTGAAGTGGAACTCCCAGGGTAAATTCCCTCGGAAGCGAAGGAAGGTTTGCACCGGTGAGGAACCGCTCGGCAATCTTCTCCCAACTTCCACCCGTGCCTACTCCAGCCCCGACTGAGCGGCGCAGAGGACGAGAGGTCAGAGGAGAGGAGGAGGAAGCCGGTGGTACCTGTGTCCGAGCTCGTGGGCCACGGTGAAGGCCAGGGGCAGTCCCGTGTCCTCGTTGATGTTGCAGCTCCTGTGGGGCTGGCACATCCCCGCCACGTGGGACAAGCCCAGGGTCTCGCAGGGTCTGTTCATGGCTGCGCAGATGTCCTTCCTTGGGCCACGGAGACAAGGAACACACAGACACAGAGCAAAGAGGGGGTTGGAAAGCGGCAGGACCCAACGCGAGGCGCGGGAAGGAGCGCGGGACGCGTCCCAGCCCACGGAGGGAGACGCACGGACACCAGCCAAACAGAAGCGAGAATGGAGACATCCAACGTCTTTCCACAACGGAAAGATTTACGACCTTTCCTCTCCCCTTTACTCTCCTGGTATCCCCAGCTTACTATTACGCCTGATTAATGGGAACTGCTAGCCAGCCTGGCCACGTTTATTCCATTGTATAAATAAAGCTGATGCTGGGATTAATTAAGCAATTGCTACATTGCTTGGGGAAGCACATCCCAGGGGTGCTGTGGTCCGGGGCGGAGGAGCTCCAGCCACCCAGGAAGAACAACTCCATCGAAGTACGTGGCCTTAAGTGCCTCATTTCTGCTACAAAGCAAACTTCCTAAAGAAGATAAAACCGTTGTGGGTTGTGAATCATCACACAAACCACCACGATACTGCCAACAGCCAAGCTGCTGCAGCCTGAAACCATCAAACTACGTTTTGACTGCAAGGTATATAAACTTGGCCAGAGGCAAGAATTCCTGCGAGCTTCATGGGAGGTCAGGGGCCTTCTCAGAGGCTCCTCTGCCGATCCCAGCATCAGCCTCCAAGGGAAAAAGGAGAGTTAATCCCCGTGTGCATCTCCTGGGAGGACCCAGCCACTCTGGGGCTTGGCAATAGGACCACGCTGCAAACCTGGTCTGGAAACCTCAACTGCTGGTCAAGTGGGAGCTGTCTCCAGGTTTAAACCTGAGATCTGAGACCAGCTCTGGCCATGAGGACCAGGTTATCTTCAGATTTCATGTTACACGTCTTATGTGCAGGTGTCCAGGCAGGGCTCGGGCATGGAGAGCGGGATTTCAACAGCTCCCACTGAGATGTTCCTCTGGCTGCCTGCCTGCTCCCCTGCCTGCAGCTGGCAGACGTGTTTCTAGCTGCCGGCGTAGCATCTACGGCATAAAACGAGCGCGCGGGCGTAATACCTCGTGAGCAGGACTGCGACGTCGTGATGCAGAGGATGGGAATCTCCTTTAACGTTGATGCTCTTCTGCCATTTGCAAAAGCTTTTCAAGGTGTTGTCTGCGTGGTGGGAGATTTTCAGATCCTCCTGCCAACATAATTAAAAGTCTGCTGTCATATTGCTGCTGGATCTGTTCGGTTTTTTGGATGCAGTGGGGAGGGGTCTGATCTCCGACACATCAGAGTGGAATCGGGAGTAACTGCCATCCAGATGGAAACGCTCCATATTTCTAGGTTGTAGGCTGGGGGGGAATACAGTCCTTTTCTGCTTTCTTTTGATCTGTGATTCAACCGAAACATTAAATCATCTGGTAATGGGGGTTAAGAAACACCGCGGGAAAACATCCCGTCCTGGCTGACGGCGAAGGATGCAGCTGGGGAGCCCGTCTGAGCGGCGTCAGGCTCCCCGAGAGCCACCGCTGCAGCTGGGAGCACAAACAACCAGCGATTCACAGCCCTCCGCTACCGGCAGTGACGCTGAGTTATCGTAAATTATTGTAAGAATCAGAGTCTGCAGCTCCTCTGACCGTGCCGTCCCCCTGACTTTACCAGGGCTGCAGCCCACGCAGAAGACAAGGCGGCGAGGCACGGGCGTCTGCGTTTCTCTCACGTGAGTTCATCCAGGCCACGCAGGCAGCACCAGAGAGAGCTTACGGGCTTTCCAGGCCAGCTCCCCTGCGTCCCAGACGGGACCGGGGGGGTGAGTCACCGCGTTTTCCTTTTACCTCTTCGTCCTCCAGCAGGATGAGTCGCACTATCGCAATGTTGATGGGGTTCCCAATGCTGGCGTGGTGGAACAGACCCGCCACCTGCAACACGCAAAAGCCAAAGAAATAAAGCCCGGAAGAAAGACCTTGCGCTGTGACGCGGCTGCTGGCCAGTGCGTCTGCAGGGGAACATGAGCTCCAGGGGAAGCTACTGAAGGGCGCCGACAACGTCTCAGGGAATTCCCCAAAATGAAAGACAAGACCAGATGCAGACCTGGACTAAAGCGCTTGGATTTCCACGATCCATTTAAAATTGATATGATCTGTGCAGCACATTGAAACTCAACAGAAACGCCCGGGGGAACGCCTCTGCTTCCACTCCCCATAGATGCGTTTAACATCTCAAAGGAAGCCTGCGCTCTCTGGGTGCCTCCACCAACGCCCAGAACCCTGGGGATGTTACCAGGAGGTCCTCTGCCCAATCCCACCCTCTTTTCTGGCCTTCAACCAAAGCTCTCTTCTGAAACGCAAATAGGTGCAGCCGCGGCAGCAGGAGGGTAAACAGCCCAAACCAACTCACGCTGACTCGTCTGCTTGCTTTACGGGCTAGCAACCCTGCCCAGATTCCCAGCGGAGACCAGCACGACCTGGCGCTCCTTCCCCTCGCTGTCCTCAGTGGCACCTTCCCAGGAAAGCCGTGCACGGCTCTCCGGCTGACCAGGCTGGTGCCGGCACTGGCCCCGATGGCAGCCGCCCCGGAGCGCTGCGTCTGCGGGCACGGCCAGCCCTGAGCTCCGGGGAGCCTCAGCCAAAGCTCCCAGGTCCCTGCAGGTCTCTCCTCCTGTGAGGAGGTCTCCTTATCACGCGGCGGGCGGTGGGTGTCCCCGTGCAGGCTTCGAGGTGGTTTCAGCTTCAGCTGCCTCCCCGTGCCCAAGCTGCCGGCACGCCTGCCTGGGGAGAGCCACGGGCAGCACCCACCACCTCCCTTCCCCGGAGCAGGAGGAGCAGCCCTGCCCTTGGGGTATCTCCCTGGAGGCCACGTCATCCATCCGTTACCCATCCCCGTGGAGGGAAGGAGAAGAGGACAGCCCGTGAGCCCACGGGGAAGGCGAAACCGCTGCAGGCTGAGCCGCTCCCGCCTGCACCGAGCCTGCGGCCTCGGGCTTGCTGACCCCGACCCGTCCTCCCACGGTGGACGGAGCACTGAGCAACGCAGAAAAGGCAACGCGCAGCTGGGAACAGCCTGTCTGGTGAGAGGTTTGCTGAGGTCCCACAAGGGATGAGTCCGGGCAAGCCCGGTGGTCCCTGTGTCTCACAGCCGCGTCCCCAGGGACCGGGCGGCTCTGCCGTTGAGAGGACCAGGACTCACCATGTTCATCACGGTCAGCACGTACTTCTCTATGTTCTCGCTCCCGTGGTATTCGATCATCTTGGTGTCTGCCACCACCAGCGTTTCCACCCACTTCTCCTTGCTGATGGAGCGCTGCTTTATTCTTCTCTTCCTGTGCTGCTTCTGTTCCCATCTTTCCCTCCGCTTCTCCGACCTCTCCAGGCTTTCCTGAGATTCTGAGGGATTAAAGGGGGAAAAAAAGACTTTTTTTTTTTTTTGGTAAAATGTCTGCAACTTAATCAAGACCTTTTTTTTTGTATTTTTTTTAATTCAAAGAAATAACCTTTTGGTGCTGAGAAGGAGGCTCCACACTCAGACCTATTACCTACATGTATTTTGATGTGCTGTACGTTCCAAAAAATCCCCCCAAATCCCCAAAAAATCATTGGGGAGTGAAGACTCTGCCCTCAATCTGTTGCACAGTGGCATGAGCATGACAGAAAAATACATAAATAAAGCATTTGATGCCATTTCTTTGACTGGCACAGGGTTTGCAATATTCCACGAGGAACACGGAGCCTCCCAGAGCAGAGCTTAGGGTTTGTATTGAGATCGGAATTTGCAGGTGACCCTGCGGAGATGCTTGAGCACGTACCGCCGAGAAACAACCCCAGCGGCCCAACGGTTCTGATTGCCATCACAAAGCTCTGTTTTGCGGGGAGAGAGAGTTTCCCGACATGACAAACTCTGCGCCCCCGAAGCTGGACTGACGTCTTGAGCCAAATCCCAAAGATTTGGTGTCCTGGGCAAGACCGACATGTTGCAGGACCGCCCGGAGATTTTGTTGGCCACATGGAGACCGAGCTCTGCTCCTTCCCGCGGAGAAACAAGAGGAACATTCACTGGGCTGAAAAGAGGCAGAGGGCGGAGGGGAGCTGGGACGCTCCTCACGCACACCAGCAACTGGGAATTCTCATGCGGAGACTTTTCCTGTGACGCCGCTCCAAGATCAAGGTCAGGGTCAGCCCCAAGCTGGGGAAAGGCTTTACAAACCACATCCCACACAGTGGGAATTGCTTTTATGGCCAGTTTCTACGGGCTCAGCCTTGCTTTGTTAACAATGGACTTTTGCATTTTACGGACTATACTGTACTTGAGCTGTGAAAGAGCGTTTTATCCCCCAGCCTGAAAAATCCCAAGTATCTGGATAATTTGACGAATTGCTAATACCACTGTGACAGTTTAATCGCAGCAGCTTCCTTGGAGCTTGTTTCCATTGTGTCCTTTGCTGCTCAGCTTCCAGCCGGGCCGTGAAGGTACTGCCGAGAGGATGGGTGCAGAGGGCTCCGGGACCCCGGGGGGCTCGCACGGCATCTCCCCTTGAGAGCCCTCTTAAACACTCGCCCAGCTGCGCACACAGCCTGCACCACGCACCGACAGAAGGTAAATGACACCCAACGGCCTCACACCATCTGGCTGCGGGGCGCTTTGCAAAGAAAACCAGCAATACGTTAGTACAAAATGAAAGGCTTGCAGTAATTAAAACCCTACGGACTTTTGGTTTCCTTTCCAGGGCGTGCACATCACAGCCACTTCGCCGGCCCAGACTGCAGCGGAGATCCCCATGCTTTACGCGCGGGCCGTATTACACCCAGTGAAATTCATTTACAACGAACAGACTTCAAAGGCTAGAAGGAGCCATTATGATTATTACCATAGATTAAATAATTAATTTAGATTAACAGAAGAACGCCTGAAGATAACCTGATTATAATTAAAAAAAAACCCCCAACCAAAACCCAAAAACAGTTTCCGAAAGGAAAGAGCTCTAGGAAATTCGTGTAACAAGATGCACTGCCTGGAAGATGCAGCTTCGCTGATGCAGACGAGAGAAAAGTGCCCGTGAGCTGCTGGGGATGCGCTGAATTCCCCATTACTTGAAATCTTGGATTTGGAAGTTTATCTAACACATCTGCTCTAGGCAGGGGAGCAGGAACCGGCATGCGCTCTCTGCCCCACAGCAGAGACACCCCTGGGGCAGCCACCGGGTTTCTCCCCACAAGAGCAATGCCCTGGCAGGTCAGAAACCGATGTCTGCAAGGAAATGAAAACAACCCCTCAGTCTCTGCATCACAGGACACTTGCAACAGGGCCGGGAGGAAAAGATGAGAGCGAGAGGCCTGAGGTCCAGCACACATTGAGTCACGTATGTGAGAAACATGAGCGAATACGGAAAAACCGGCAGGGTAAAACCCCAGCCCTGCACTCTGCAGCCATCCCCGTGACTTGCGGGCTCCGGTCGTTAATGCCACAAACCCCGCGCCTGGCGCCCACAGGAGAGCTCTCCTGGCCAGCAATCCGAACGAGCCTTCCCACAATAAAACCGCTTGTGGGAATGGTCGCGTGGGCATCCCCGGGGCTGACCCCAGCGAGCAGCTCCCGGCCGTCGGGCACCCACCCCCCAGCGGCACCGCGGCACTGCTGACCGTGCATCTCCCGCGGCACCCCGCGGCAGGATGCCGCGCAGCCCACAGCCCGTCCCCTCCCCGCTGCTGGCTCAGTTTGCTGGTCCGAGGGTTTTCTGTCTTGCCAGCCTACGTGGCAAGAGGGATCTCCAGCCCAACTTGCAAAACGAAGAGCGATCGGTGATGGTGGATGCTGGGAGCTTAAGACAGGAGCCGAACGCCGGAGTTTGAGACTAACGAGTCGGCAGAGGCAAGGCGGGGGGGAAGGATCGGCGCTGCTCACTTTCTACCGTGTGCTCCAGACTTACAGAACTAAAGATACCAATCCCGGGGTGAGCTGCTGGCTCATCGCAAAACGCAAGAGAAAGGGGACCATACCTCGCACGCCACAGGTTTCCCGCGGAGCTGGTGGGCTCCTGCCTGGCTCTGCCCTGGGCTCGGGCGCCTGGCGCTTGTATATCCTGTGGGGCTGCGCTGCTCCATCCTCCCGAAAGCTGGTGGGCACCGGTTCGATGAAGTAGTCCTCGTTCATCAGCTGAAACACGCCTTTCTGGCAGGGAGAGACAAAGTTGTCACCGTGAGGCCATCTGCATCTAGCACAGACTCACGCTGAAGAACCTGGGAATGGGAGAGGGTTGCAAAATTTTCCAGGAAGAAACAGGTCTTCTCTAAAGCAACTATTTTTATGGATATTTTGAGCTCTAAACTCCCGGACAAAAGAGAACAAGCCGGCACGGAGCGACCATTAAAGAGATCCCATCACAAAGCGCAGCTGGGTGGTGAACCCAGTGGGTGTCTAACAGTGAGGAGCTCAGGGACCGCAGGATGCTGAGAGAGAGAAACGCCTGCTCCAGAGAGCCAGAGCACGCCAGGAACAGGCGCACAGGCGGTCAGACCGCGCTCACGCCACCTCTCCTGACCTTCCTGGAGATGCTCTGGGGAGTCCAGGCGGCAGCGCAAAGGACGGCTTTGACCACAGCGCAGCACCAGCGTTTTGAGCAAGTGTTGCACAGACAGAGGTGTCTTCCCAAGGACATCCTCGTCAGAGGCAGACGGTTGCTTCTGGCCTTTTGCGCTGCCGAAGCACCACTGTTCACCAACGCTGCGAACCGTCGGGTTGCAGACTTCCCGCGGTCAAAGACCAGAAAACCTCCAGGGAAGAGGAACCTGCAGCAGCACTTGATCATGGCAGGAACTCCAATCAAAGAAAGCGAGTCCCAGGACAAGGAGCATGGCCCCTCCATGCAACAACGGGAGGATGCGCTACTGGCATCTCCCCTTTAGCAGAAAATGACACCCTACAACTTTCCTGGGTTAATTACGACGCCCCTGACCCGGCCCAGCTGCAGCAGGTCGTTAGGACTCACCCAGGACCCTCCAGCCTCCACGCTGCACCTCAAGAACCAACAGCGGCATTCGCTGCACGGGAAGCTCTTTGGCCGGGCAGCTTCATCCCAAGGGAGCTCCTGCGGGAGCCCGCAGCGTCCTTTGGCCAGGCAGGGTGCTGCCGTGGGGAGGGTTCACAAACGTACGCCGTGCCACGGGACAGCTCCAGCAGCAGCGTCTGGAGCAGGCCGGGGGTCCCACGCTTCCTCGGGAGCCCGTCCACACCCAGCTTCGCTGACCAGGCTTTTGCTCTGACACGTTTACCGCTTTCACACCCCAGGACAGGGCAGGGACAAAGAGCGAGGATCAAAACGTGCCCCTGCAAGTGTCGCCAATGTTTCCGAGGCACAGGAGCACCGAGCCCACCAGTGATGCTTTCACACCTCTCACGCGGTGCCAGGGAAGAGGAAACGGCTTCCTCCCTAATTAACTCCTTGCAAATGTAAAATAACGAGGAGGAAACACCATGGGGATGAGGAAGGAAGGGAAGGAGGCCGCAGATACGATTCCTTCTCTGTTTCCTGATGCAGGTTATTCTGAGCCAGGAAGGGAACAGGGATTGCTGCCCCGGCTGGAATCTGCCCAGGGTCCCTGCCCAGGGGCCACGTTTCGTCATCGGTCGGTTCTGCGGTAGCACTGAGCGGCGTTTGCTGCCCGTGGCACGGTCCGGTTCTCTCCGTTTCAAACACAGCTGGTTAACCTCTCTGCACCTCACGTGTCCCAGTTCACCCCAGTAAGCAGCGCCAGCACCCCCAGCCCCTGCCTCCTGCTCCCTCACCATGGTCTCCAACAGCCTTGGAGAAGATGACATCGCACTGGCAGAACGACCCAAGAGAGAGCAGAACCCAGCTCTTATGACTCCGCTGTATTTTAAAATCACTGACAGGAGGAGTTCAAAGTCTTACAGTGGTGGTGTAAGAAAGGCGACGCCTGGCCACGGGAGCAGGGGTCTCGGGGGCTGGCTGAGGGTGCCAGACCAGGTACGATCACTGCGCTACGCCCGACGCCGGTAACGGGGAACTCGTCCCTTCGAGGGGCCGATGCGGTTCGGTTCGACACGCGAGGCTGCCGCGAGCAGGAGTTTTGGGACAGCCCGCCTGTGCTCCACAGCTGGGAACGGCAGAGTGCTTTGTGCGCAGCAACGCTGGGCGTGACACATGAGGTGTCCCCACCATACTGTGTGTACAAAGGCAATATCCTGCCCCAGCCTATAGCTCTGTGCTTTCCCACGCCAGCAGCACGTTCCTTGTTTACACCCTGGAATACCGACCGTGCTTACAAGTGGTCTGTGAGTAACTCCCCGTAACGAAGCAGTAGCTCCCGTGGCAATTACGAGACATGCGGCGCATCGCTAAGCGCAGTTTTCCGCGGTTTAGTATCTGACACAAAGCTGTGGGTATTTTAACACTGAGTAGAGAAGGTTTAAAGCAACTTAAGGCCGAGTTTTGCTCACCACTCGTGGTTTATGGACTGCAGATCCTCTTGCTGCATTGTGCTAATGCCTTTTGTGAGCTAACAATTTTTTCTGCTTCTTAAAAAATAATACTAATCTGCAGCATTTGCAGAATACTGTTCTTTTTCAACGCGCTTCACGGACCTTAATGATGGGGTTTGCCAAACACCACTACGAAATGGGTGTTTTCAGGTGGCACATTATGCAGATGACAAATTATTAAATGAAAAACTTCTTTTTTTTTTTTTTCCTCTCCCGCCTGTGGTTAATTCACAAACAGAAGTTTAATTCTCTTAACCAGAATGTATTTCCAATGCCCTGGGTGAACACCCTTCGGCATTCACTGTTAGCAGCTTGGTTTTGCCTAACTAACACTGCAAGACTGGATTTCTACGTCTGATGGCAGGTCTCAGCTCGCTGGCAGGATGAGGCCACGCAAACATTTCCAGAAGCATCACACATTACTGGGGGTGCCCACGTGTAAACAGACATTCACGGGAACGCTGACGGCACTTTCTACTGCTGCGTACGCTGCAGCCATCGGTGTGTCTGTCATACAAACATTCGAAGAAGAATGAATCAAAAGGTTGTAGGTTCCGCCCAGGTGCATCGGTCTCTTTTTTATCCCCGCTGTTTTCTGCAGCCTTCACCCCTCTGGGTGCTGCATGAATCGCAGGGTGCCAAACACCCTCAGGTGCTGCTAAGTTCAGTAGGAAAAGAGCAACCAACGCCTTCCAGGATGCGCCCTGCTCCTGTCCTCCAGTCCTGCCCCGCCACCAGCCACGGCGGGGAGGGTCTGAGCTCCCTTCCCGCAGGTTCAGGTGATGGGGAGGCAGCAGCCACGCTCCCCGCCGCATGCCCGTGCACTGCGCTCCTCTCCCTGAAACCCAGCAGCACGCCCCTGCGCCTCCGGACGAAGCGCAGCGATTTGGGTGGCCTCGCAGACCTTCCATTTACAAGCCACCCCGCCGTACCGGGCGAACTCGGCGTACAGACACACGCTGCCTTGATTTAAACACAGGAAGCTTAAAATGCAAACACGGCTCCCAGCCCAATGAAGCCACCTGCGGCAGCCAGCAGACCGATGTTCCGACGGAGTTATCGTCCCTCCAAACCCAGAGACGCCGGGCGCGAGCCGTGCTGGCAATCCCTCCCTCCCTCCACCCCGTCCCCGCACTGGGGATGCAGCGGGATCAGCGCCTGCGAAGGAGAAGCCCCCCCTGCACCCACCGCCCCCAGGGAACCCCAGAGCCTCCGTCATCCCACGGCCCCTGCTCGGGAACGGGGGTCTGCACCAAGCTGAGTGGTAACACCTCTGCACACCCCCGAGGGGTTTTAAACCCTGTGGGGACCTGGTACCCGGGGCGCTACCTGGATGCCAGCGACTGCAGATACGGACGTCTGTGCCGAAGTCACGAATCCGCCTTGCCGAGCGCTGACACAAGAGTCTCATCTGTGAAAGTGACTTTGGCTTTCGGCAAAACTTTACACCCTTACGGGTCACATCGCCTTCGAAAATATTTGCAGTGGAGGGAGGGAGGGGAGGTGTTCACAAAACATACAGGGGTGTCACCGTACGTGAGCTGCGTTACCGCGAGTACCTCCAGGTTTCAAACACCTTGCTTTCAGACGCGTTTCTCAGAATCCTACATTTTTGTACTAGAAGATGGAGGCGACATGAGAATTGCTCTCTTTGGGAATTTGGACACAAACAAGTAAACACAGACCCGGAGAGTTCCCAAACCACTGGAATCCATGGGAAATTTACAGTCAGCTCATCCACGGCCGCATCAAACCTACGCGATGAGATCCTGACTCTGCCGCTGTCAGGAGGAGTTTTGCTGTCGCGTTCAGCAGGAAAAAGGATTTCACACAGCTTCTGCTATTTCCGTACTGACTAAAAATCTCCGTACTTACCAGGCCATCACACGTGCTGAGCGCGGCCAGACCTCCCGTCAGCGCCCGGCTCTGAACCTCCCCGATCATGTGGCAGGAGTTGTACGTGTGAGACTGGATCTTGGCGGTAGCGATCCCCCCGTATCGCCTCTCGCTGACGAACCCGGGCGCCAGGAGGTTGTTGTTGAGGCTCAGGTTGAATTTCAGGGGTTGTCCTTTGTAACGCAGTTCATAGAAGGCGAGAAACTTGCTCCTGGAGGAAGGCGACCTGCGATGAAGTGCTCGGTGGGACAAATCGTAGGACAGGAACGATCCGCTCTCATCAACCTTGATGGGATGGACGATGTCACTGCTGGAGTACGGCAGAGCATGCTCTGGGAAGAAAGGCTGGTTAGCTTTAGGGTTCAGCACCTTTCCTCTCCTACCCCTTCAGCTGGATGCTGAGCTCCCAAGGGAGCCCAGTGGGGTCAGGTACCCAAATACCAGTTGGATCTGGTAACTGGTGTCCACCGGCACTGCCAAAGGCACGGCAGAAAGCAGGGAAGGGCAGGAACCCCACGGCCGTGGGGTGCACAGGGCCCCACGCTGTCCCTGCTGCTCTCGGGGGGTCAGGGGCTGGGATTTTCCATGGGAGAGGGTTAAGGTCAAGGTTAGGGTTAGGGTGAGGAGGGGTGGAGGTGGGTAAGAGGGGGCCGTGCAGCTCTGGGGCTCTGCTCCGGCTGGGGCTGGTCCCCATTTCCACGCACACGTTCCTGCTGTTTAATTACAGCTGCCGGGAGGGGAAAAAAAAAAAAAAAAAAGACCCCCACCAAAACTCCAAACCCCCAAATCCCAGTTTCGAAACGGTGTTTGGAAACCGTCTCGGGGGCAAAGCACCCCCGGGCACCGAGCGCTCCGGAGCTTCCCCAGAGGGGAGCGGGGGGGACCCGGGGGAACCGGGGGGAGCCGGGGTCCGGCCCTGCCCAGCCCAGCGCGGGGGCTGCAGCGGCGGGGGGCACCGGGCTGCCCGGTCCCGGCTCCTGCCCCGCTCCCCCGCGGAGCGCCCCGCGCAGCCCCCGTGCGTGCAACTCCGCGCCCCGCGCACATCCCCGCGTGCATCCCCGCAGCCCGCGCACATCCCCGCGTGCAACTCCGCGCCCCGCGCACATCCCCGCAGCCCCCCGCACCCCCCCCCCCCCTCCGCGCACCTGTCCCCGCGGTCCCTCCGCCCGCCTGCGCGCCCGCGGCCAGTGCCAGCGCGGCGGCGAGGCGCAGGAGCCCGGCCGGGGCCGGCATGGGTGCGGGCAGCGGGCGGCTCAGCGCGGCCGGCGGCGGCGGGACATGCCGGCGGGGCGGCCGCGGCGGGCGGGGCTCGGCGCCTTGCGGAGGGCGCGGGCAGGGCCGGGCCGGGCGGCGCGCGCGCCTCCCGGCTCCGGTGCGGCCCGAGGGCGCCCCCTAGCGGCCGCCGTAGAGCGGCTCCTCCGGTGCCCCCCCCCCCCCCCCCCCCAGCCCTCCCGCCGCGGGGCTGCGCGAATTGGAAATGGCAAAAAACCCACAAAAAACCCCATCGACCCCCGATGGCTCCCGGAGGCTGCTCTCTCCCAGGGAGAAACGGGGCCCGCGGGACCACGGCTGAGGCTTTCCCCGTGTTGCACCCGCTGAAATGCTCTTTTCAGGATAAAGCGAGCGGGGGATGCAAACCCCGGAGAATTTGATGCCACTGAACCCACCCCCCGGCAGGGCACGCCGGAGGAAATCGCAGTCCCTTCCTCCCGAACCGCGTCTGGGTGTTGCTGCGGGACCACTTCGGCCTTCCCAGCACCCCCCCCCCCGCCCGCCAGCACCTCCCCTCCCCGCTCTGTCTGCGTAAGCCGAAGGGACAAACGCCCAAAGAACAGCAAACCGGGGGTTCAGTTTCCGATAAACCCGTTCCGAGGGGTGACGGGTGAGCGAGGTCTAACAGAGCCAGGCTGCGGGTGTTCCAGCCCGGCTTACTCGGAGCTCTGACGCTCACCGAATGATCGGGTCACGCTCGGAAATCCACATTTCTGAGCCCAATTCAGCCACAACGCACCGCGAAGTGCATTTTACATAGGATGTAAGTGCAGCACGACAAAACTAGGTGGGCTCCTGCGCAGGACTGACACCCTCCGGCTGCTCCCCGCGCCCTCGCGTCCCACCCAGGCAGAGGGAGCAGATTAAATATCGAAATGCAAAATGTGGAAATGCCAAAGAAATGCAAAAGAAAGGGATTTCCTCCTCCCCGCACGCGGGCTGGGGGCTGCTGGTGGTGCAGACGACACTGACAATGCCGCAGGTCTCCCAGCCGGTTGTACCTGCAGCAGCTCCGCTCCCGCCGCCCCGGGGCTGTTTATTAGCTGGGTGATAATGCTGGGTATGCAAATGAGACCACGCCCCCAGGGACCTGCCCGCCCGCGCGAGCGTCCCCTGGCGGCTTCGCCGGGGAACGGGGGGGGCGCTGCCGAGTACGACGAAGGGAAAATTATTCGCGTGGCGCCCGGCTAGCTCAGTCGGTAGAGCATGGGACTCTTAATCCCAGGGTCGTGGGTTCGAGCCCCACGTTGGGCGCATTGGCTTTTTCCCTTTCTTTACGCCCCTTTTTTTTTCCCCACCCGCGCGCCTCACGGCCCCTGCAGCCAGCAGCTGACAACCACACCGGTACTTTACCCCTCACCGGAGGGGCGGCCCTGGATGCGGGGTGCTCCGCCGCAGACTACAAGTCCCAGCATGCCGCGGGGGATGCGGTGCGGCGCAGCGCGCCTGCGCGGCGCGGGGGGGGCTGGGGCCGGCCGCACATAATGCGGCGGAGGTGGTGAGGCCCCCGCGGGGAGGGGGCGGGAGGAGGGAGAGTCACTTATAAATGGCGCCCAAGCAGGACCCCAAGCCCAAATTCCAGGAGGGTGAGTGCGGGTGGGGGAGCCGGGGGGCAGCGGTGTGGGGAAGGGAGGGGGGCTTGGGGTGGGGTGAGAGCTGAGGTGGGGAGGCCTGAGGGGAGGTGGGGGGCAGAGGCCTGGTCGGGAGCGGGCGGCGGGATGGGGCGTTCCTCCGGGGGCGCGGAGGCCGGGCCGGGCGGCACTGGGGGCCGCGGTGGGTTCCCGTTGCCGCATCTCCCAGCGCTCGCCGGAAAGCCTGGCTTTAAACCCGCTGGTGCCCTTCGTTTCCCTGGCTTTGCGGCGGTGGGTGGGCCAAAAAGAAACAAAGGAAACGGTTTAAAGCGGGTGTGAAATCCCAGTGCTGTTTCTGAGGAGCCGCGGTCCGGCGTGTGCCCAGGCTGCGAGGAGATGTACCTGCGGCGGGGCGGGCGGCCCGGGGCGGGGGCTCGGGCGGGCCCAGAGCTGGCCCGCTTGCACCGGGGCCCGAAGGGGCCGGGCCTGGCCGTGCTGGAGGCAGCCTCCGCCTTGGGCCGGGTCTCTGGAGCTCAGTCACTGCAGTGGCCCGTCTCACCGTGCCTGTGGCCCTGAGCAAGCCTTCAGCTAGGCCGGGTTTGGACTCCAGGGTCTATGGTTCCTCAGCACAGAGGGTGGTTTGGGTTTTAGCTTTTGCTGCTCAGCCCTAACAATGTGAGAGTATGTGGAAGAACCGAATTCCTGTGGTCTTTGTCTCTCTCCCTGTTCCTCATCTTGCCTACCAATAAGATGCAGGGCTTTCCTATCCCCTGCTATTCTAAATATGCTTCATTTTCTTGCAGGCATGGATATTCATTGGCATTCAAACCGTTGAAATCTCCTAAACTTGTCAGGATTTTTATTTTCTGGAGTTTGAAACATGATTATTATTTATTCCTCTGTGAAAGGGGAGCTCAGGCATCCTCATGCAGAAGGAGTCATGGGGGCAGCAATTGGACTAGAGCTGGCTGTTTGGCTGGAATCCATACTTACAAGAAAGCACCAGATTTATTTTTTTTTAAGAATAAGGGTTAGGATTATGCTTTTCTGAGACTTATTTTGCATACACTTTGATTTTTAGATGCTGGTTGTGATACTAAGGTAAATGAAAATGTTAGACAATAGTAAATGAAAACCTACTTCATCTTTTCTGCCTGTCCCTCACTTTGGCTTCTAAGCAGGACTTTCCACATGATTGTGATTTAGCTTTAAAAGCACAGTTTGCAGAAGAATGACTGGAAGCCGGCCATTCTGGGTAGCTGAAACAACACTGTAATTGTATGTGCTTCATGGCCGCTTCTGTCAGAGCGTGTTCAATCGTGCATCAGCATTCCATGCCACGGCTTAATACCAGTGGTATTCTTAACCTGCAGAAATAATCACAATTTTAATGTCTGATTCACATTATAATAATTAATGTGAAATCAAGTGAACTGCAGAAACTAAAACTTAATTTCAGCCTGAAATTAAGTTTTATGTTCACAGCTGTAGGAATAGGAATAACCTAAATTTAGGACAGAAGTTAAAATTTTTAGGCTTTTTTCCACAAATGTAAATATGTTTGATCTCAACTGTAACATTAAAAGGGAGAAAAGTGCTGTGAATAAAGCTTCCTGCAGGCCTAAGACTTAAATGCTTTATTGTGGCCCTTTACAGCATGACAAATGAAAATTATTTTCATTGTAGTTTTTCAAGCTAAATGCATGTCAAAGAGTGGTAGGTAGACTTAGAAATTATCCCTATTGGCATTTTTCACAAAGCAAAGGGTGAGGAGATGACTGAATTTATTGTGAAAACCTACAAAAACTAGGAAAACCTAAATGTCAAGCTAGAAGTACAATTACCCCTTACAATGAAGGGACTGATGTGTTCATGTAGGCATGAGAAATGAGATCAGCATCTGGACAAAGGAATTAAGAGTTGTAGGTACTTGAGGTGATCTGCACTTCAATGCTGACTTTTTTAAAGCAAATAAAAGAGAGTCTCGGATGTCAGATTCAACTTCCGAGTTGCTTACGGCAGACTTTTCTTCTGCTGATGCTGATCGGATTTCTGTGTTTTCCAGTCTGTTCTGAAGATGCTAGCTAGCCTGCTACACTGATATGGATGGGATGACATCATTGGTAGTTGTATCCTTGATCCACAGATTGAGAACCTCTTGTTTCTATAAATACTCTGCATGTAAAACAGTGAAGGAGTGGGCAGCTGAATTCTGACTTGCAGGAGCTTTTGAGGGGAAGATGTGCCTGTTCAGAGCCAAACTGCTGTTTGAGCAGTCCGCGCTGCCCAGGTGGCAGCCATTCCTATGCAACAGAAAAGCTCTGTGTAGCTTGGCGTTGAGGGGTGTCAGCAGGGCACAGTCAGGTATTTTTCTGCCAGATATTTTGGCTAAAGAGCTGTTCTCCTACATATACTGCCTTTGGGATAAGGAATAGGTGTGGGCGCTTCACTGCAGCGGTGGCAGCACGTAGGAGAGAATGAGTGGTGTGTAGATTCAGAGGAGAGGCCGCCTGCATGCCTGCAGTAAGCTGGGAAGGAGCAAAAGCCTGGGAGGCTATAATGAAAACAGAAGAACCCTTTCTGCAAAACTGAGATTCATGTTGTGTTTTCTAAAAATAAATAAAATAATTCCTGGTAACTGTGGACATCTTACCTAGAAAGACCTTGTATAATAATTGAAAGGGAGATGTGCCTTCCAGAAGCACTATGATGAATGAGGATGATAATGTAAATTCAGATTGTTAGCCTTGATTATAAGGATGTTTTCTTTCTTTTTTTTTTTAAATAAAAGTACTGACTGTATCAAAATGGGCACTTCTGTGAGAACCTTTCTAAACTTTCCTTTTTCTTTCTTGATACATAGAAGCATTTTACCAGTTGAAATACATTTCTGACCTAGTTTTGTGCTCTTGGACTTTACTGTGAATACTTGTTTTGAGATTTTGTTATTATCCAATCTGTACAATCCCATGCTCTCCATAAATCTGAAACATGAGCAGTTCTTTCTAGTCAACATAGGAATGAAGTAGTAAATTTACAGTTGCATATTGTTCAGAGTCTGGATGTGTCAGCTGAAATGTGACAGTAGCTGTGCTGATTGAAGAAGCCGTTGCAAGACTGGGAGACAAGCAGATACAGCTGGTGAAGTGGTATGTCTGAAGCCTCCCTCATCTGCTTCAGGCAAAATCAGGTGGTTTGTCGTCAGCCACCTGATAAACTGTAACTGCCCTGACCCTGCCAGAAGTTTGTTTTGGGAAGGAGTGCAAGAACTGCTCTGCCCCTTCACACACACAAAAAAAAAAAAAAATTGAGATGTGGGGACATTCAATTTCTGTTTGCAGAGGGAGTGTCTCTTTAGAGCCCATCTGGTTAAAAGTTTCATGAAAGTCCCGTTATGTGTCTGTGGGGTAAAGAGGCAAATAAAGCCAGAATTGAACAGGATTCAAGAGAGTCAAAGTTAATGGTACAACGTGCCACTGACTGTATTTATCCCTTGAATATGCAGAAAGCAGTTTTGAAGAGCAGAGTAAAAACTTAGTGGAGGGTACTTTTAAACCTATAGCCTAGAACTGGTCCTTCCCCCCTGCCCCCAGTCACTCCTGAGCTGCTTACAAGGAAGAAGGCATCCAGAGCTCTGGTAGTGGTGAGACAGCCTGCTTCTGCACACCCCCTGCCCAGCCCAGCCTGAGGACTGAATAAATACCTGCACATGTGTACTGCGCAGCATGCACGTGGTGACTGTGACAGCTTTCTTCTGTCCTGTATGTCCTGGAAATAGTGGCCAGAACTGGATGTGTGCTATACCCTGGAGTGTATTATGCAGTTTGTCTCTCTGAAAATGCAAGGTACTGCAGCTTGCAAGAAGGAAACATCTGTACTCAGATATCCTGTGTTAAGTATGTTCAAATTCCCACAATGTAACTGCACGATAAGACCTTGCCATTGAGGAGAAAAAAAACCACAGACTGAAGAACAATGTCTTCCTACTTAAAAACCACAAAGTGAATAATTTTTCTTGCTGTTGCACAAACCTGGCATTCTTCTGTCCCACAAGTCGGATGGGGAGACAATGTTTGGGTCTCTTTCTTCCTGACTTCATTGAGCTAGAAATACCAGGTGGTGTACTTCCTGCAGGAAAAGAACACTAATAACACTTGCTTTCATTTGTGTCAGAAGCTTAATGTGCAGAGGTGACATCTCTTCTGAGAGCTAATTTCCTGTTCTAAATCAAAATGCAATGTCCTGGAGACTAAAGAATCCCTTACAGTAAGATGATTTCACCTGCTTACTGCTTGAGTACTTAGGCTGAAGTAGTCCATTCGTATCAAGCCAGTGTGTTCTGGCATCTGCATCTGAAATTCAAGGCTTTGAAGGAGTTCTCTGTCCCAGCTTTGAGACAGGAGGCAAGGGTGTCTATAACTTCAGTTAGCAGTGGCTGGAAGCATGGGCAGGAATGTCTGTTTTGGTGCCAATTGTTTGCTGAAGTAACCAGCCGTTCTGCAAAACCCTGGGCAGGCTTGGACGCAGTTTGCATGCAGCTGTCCTTGCACGAGTGCTCTTCAGGGAGGTCCTCAGGAATCTTTGCTTCATGGCCTAAATAATCGGAGCTCTGATCCTCTTTTGTATTGGAGTGAATTTGCTTCTCAAATCAGTATCTGCCTTTGACTTTCTTTCTAGGTTGACACTGGATTCATTCTGTGTTGTACTTGATGATGTATATTTTACAGAAATGGCATATTGATGGTGTTCTAACATGTTTATCTGCAACTTTCAGGTGAACGAGTGCTTTGTTTTCATGGACCTCTCCTTTATGAAGCAAAGGTATGTGTGGTTGCTTAGACCTTTCTGATTGTTCTCCAGGAAAATAAGGAATTGTATTAGTTTACCTGCTGTGCCTCACTATAGATGGGATTAAGGACTGAAGCCAAAATGAACAAAAACCTGATAATGTGTGAAATTAATTAGTGTTAAATCCTGGAGCTCTATATTATAGACAAATTTCACAAACCCCAATGGTACTATGCAGCTATTCTGGTAAACTACTAAAGGCTGCGTGGTCTATGTGTTGAACACCCTGATATACCTGTGTTCCCAGAACACTGGGAAGCATTTGTGCCCATAGGACTTGGTGCTGGTGCTAATGCATGAGCTAGTAAGTTACCTGCAGTTTGAGCTTCCTCAGAGGTGTAGGTGGCTGAGTACAACTGGTGGTCTTCAAATGGGACAACACTGCAGAAGATACTGCTGGACTGAAGTAACAAAGGAAGTGGCATTCTCAGTTCTGGCTTTTTAACTGCAGAAACCATGCATTGCAAATTTGTGACTTGGAGGAGTATCCCTGCTGCCTCTGTCAGGCCTCTGCTGCAACACTTTCAATGACAGGCTTTTCTTGTGGGCCATAAGCAGGTGTCACTGCCACGCCATCTGTTTTACTGAAGGTGTAGCTCCTAATTTGGCTGCCTGTTCCCACTTCCTCTGAAACTGAAACAAAGGGCTTTTGTAGCTGTGTGGATTGGAAGACTTGCAGAAATTCCTGGGGCACCTTAAACAGAGATGTGAATCCGTTAGGTTTTAGTGTCAGTAAATGTTAATTGACGGGACAACTTCAGAGAGGTGGTAGTAGGGAGGCAGCTAGAAATACTTGACATCTCTTTTCATGCTATCAGGAAATAGTCATTCTAATGTTAAAATAACATCCAGAGCATTGACAGGGGATATGCTTCTCTAAACCACTTTCACTTCAGTGATTCTACTCTGTTCTCTTCCTTGTTCTGGAGGACAAGTTCATTACGAATGTGTGCTCAGAGCGCTGCCTTCTGTCAGGGCCTGCCCAGGTGCTCGTATGGAGAGGAGAGTCATCAAGGCTTCTGTTTTCCTTTTAGCAGCAGTCTTAACTCTTTGGTCAGTTAAACAGCCCAGAGCTGCTACAGTGGTGTGCTTCTCCATTCTGTGCTGTGCCTCTCTTCACGCAAGCATGGAATGAGTGTTGCAGGAACTGGCTCTGCCAGCTTGGTGCTAGGAGGGATGTCCCAGTTGGCAAGACAGCTTTTGGCTGACTATTTATATTGAGAGTCTGGATCCTTCTGGGCTCCTGAAATGGCAGAAGGAACTGGGCTTAATTTTACAAAGATACTCTGTAGGTAGTAATGGATGGTAACCTTAGCTTTCCTCCTGTTCCTCTGATCTATTTCTCTTCTGTGATTCTCAATACACAAGTTAGTTTGTTCCTGATTCACTTAAGAATCTTCTAACCCCCAGCAGGAAGGAGAATATTTTGGTATAGGAATATATTTGAGTCATCTCTGACTTCATGCTCACTTAGCAGACACTTCTTAAGGATACAGTTTGTATTTGGCTGCCTTTAACTCTAGGACTGTCAAAATGAGCCACTGTATGTCAAAAAAGATTAGAATTTCCTTACTTCTCGTTGCAAGTCTGGGTGAGAACTGAGTTTAAGTTCCATGGCATTTTGGAGAGTAGTACTGAAATATGATGTTCCTCTCTATGTTGACAATTACTTTTTTTTTTAATTGGAGAGGGTGCAGGAAGGAGTCACCACAAAGGTCTTGAGAAAGTGCTGTGCAGCCAAAGGCTCTGCCCTCTCAAATACTTAGAGGCAATTCAATTAGCATGGAAAGAAAATAGCAATTATGACTTTTATAAGTAATTTTTTTACTTCAATGGAAAAAAAAAGATATTTTAAAAGGGACTAAAAGCTAGAACCAAAGAGGGTGATTCTTCATGTTTTACAACACCCTCATCATTTCACTGTGAAGTGGTACAGGAGCATCTGTACCTCAGTGTATCCAGAGTAAGACTTGATACCTTCCTGGTTGAAGTGCTTTACCCAAGCCGAAGTTGCTGGATTTAATTTGGTATAGCTAAGAAGCTCAGGGATGTGAGGTGGGTTATGTAGTTTCTGTTCTGGGCTATGCTTTTGCAGGAAGAGACATGTCTTTCTATGTCTTTCTTTTATATAGATGTGGTGTCTTGAGCTCTCGCGTGCCAGGCTGCAGGGGTAGGAGGAAATTGTGGTGTTACTGGGCAGCGTGCTCGGCTGTTGAGCTCACCTGAACACCTTCCCCTGAATGAGCTGAGGCAGGGTCTTGCAGGCTGACCTGCAAGTAGGGCTGTGCTAAACTAAGGCAGAAAAGTTTGTGAGGGATGCTTTTGCATCTGAGTGGTATTATGGAGTGTTTGTTGGAGTAACCTTTTTGTGTATTTGTTCCCTTTTTTAATGGTCTCATCTTAATCTCGCTGCGTAAGGAAGTTACTGTACTCATAGGCCAGTCTTTTGGATGGAAATAACTGTTTTTATTTACCTCATGTATACGTTCTTAACCTAGAAAAAGCCCTTACTGCAACTCTTTCTACTGAATATAATGCGCTCTCTGTGGCTGTAGAGATCCATATTATTTATTTTACTTTTGAAGACTCCTCTACTTCAGCCAGCCTACCTGTCTGTGAGGTAGGGGCCTGCATGTGAACAAGCTCTCTAGTGAATGGCTTTTGGCTAACCTGGGGGTAGAGAAGTGACTGCTTGTTTACTCTTCTGGTCATCCTCAGGGGTTTCTGATCCTTCACGTGAATGAAGGTGTCCCTTTGGATAACTGTGCAGAGTCGCTTGTTTGCCTAGCCCTTCCAGATCCCTAAATAGGCAGTAACTTGTGTTAGAGAACTTACTTTCTGCTGTGAAATAGCTGCCAGTATTTCAATCGCTTGCATGGAAATCTCTGCATGTTTAAACTCTGAAAGCTAAAAAAAGCAAAAACACATTTAGATCTCTTTGTTCTCTTTGGTACTGACTGAACGTTCTTCTCTGTTCCAGTGTGTAAAGGTTGCCATAAAGGACAAGCAAGTGAAATACTTTATCCATTACAGTGGTTGGAATAAAAAGTAAGTATTGCATAAAATGAAAGCAGTGTTTCATTTTCCTTTACGGGGAAATGCAGGCTTTGCCCATTGGAATGGGAGCTTGGAGGACTAGCGCTGCCATGTCTGTGTTGTTAGATCGTTTCTGAAATTGACTTAAATGATTTTTATACATAAGCCAATGATTTATAGTAACACAAAGAAAACATTGCCTAACTAACCATTTCCTTCAGAGCTTTGGTTGTACGGACAGGTTAGCTTAGGGTATCAGGAGACTAATGGGAATGATTTATAGCATTCTATTTGTTTAAGTTTGACAACAGTTACTGTAATTTCTCCCTGGCAGAAACAGCCAGTACAAAAACTTCCTTGTATGTGTTGGTAGGAGAGGGAACCCCTACCGAGGTGAGGCAAACCTCTCTACTCAAATATGCAGTGTACTTCACTTTTATACTGCTTTTGGCAGCAAACTTTGGTAGCAAAGATTTGGAGAAGCACGCCTTAGTGAAGGCTGTGTTCAGAATGGGAAACACTGTCTGGTGCAGTCCTTCACAGGAGCAGGTTTAGCCTGTATTTCAGTTCTTGCCTCTCATACTAAGATAAAGTTAGAAATACTTTTTCCTTCTGCAAAAATGGTAGGGTTCTAGGTGAGAGATTTCTTAAGAATAAAGACTTCTCCATGAAATAAATTGAAGGTGAATAGTTTAATGAGATTATCACGCTTACGTACTTGACACTTCAGCTGTTCAGACTCCAGAAGTCTTTTGGAGAGCACTTTTTCCTGTTTGGTTTGGTTTTGTTTCAATGCTGCAGACTCTAAAGCGAAGACTTAGTCACTAATCTCTTGATCTCACTGATGTGACTAAAAGCTGAACTTCGTGTTTTAATGTGTAACTTTTTTAAATGCATCCGCACACCCTCCCTGTCAAATGGACAGATGTTTTACTGTTAACACCGACAGTTACAGGGAGTGTAATTGGTTCTTATGGTGGCTGCTATATATTAATGAGGCAGCATAAATTTGATACTTCCTCTCCTTGTTTATCTCTGACGGGTGCCATAAGTGATGTCGTGACTCCTGCTTTTCTTGCTTGCGCTGTTTCGAGTTTTTTTTGCCTTCAAGCTTCCAATTAACTACATTAAAAGTGGCGTTGCTGCAAGATCTAGACAACTGGGGCAATATCACTCCTTAATTATGGTCCTTTTGTTACTTGTTAATTGCTCGACGACTTAATTTTTTTGCAAATATCAACAGTTAGGATACCAAAAAAGTTTCTTCATCGTATAGTATAATGTGCCGCACAGTTATATAGCACTTCTTTTGAAGGTCTCTTGCAGCTGTACAGGCAGGAGTAAGATAAGTGGCTTAAATATCTGACCAAAGCACTATTCTAAAAACATAGTCTTAGCGTGTGTACAGCTGGACATGCGTGTCTCTAACTTTTGGATGCTAAGCTTGCCTTGTCTTAACGCTCTTGAGGACCTTGTACTCCTGTAGTGGTATTGGTTTTGCCACCTTGATGTTCCAAGACTGGCAGCTATTGCCGTGAAATGAAAATGACACACAACTCTTCATAGAGAGATCTTTAACTTGTGTACTTTAGAATAACTTGGCCACTTTTAATGTGTTTTATTTGAAATAAATTGTCAGATTGCTCAGATAATCCACTCTTTGTCAAAGTGGAATTCTTGCTCATAATGGCAATTTCCCCAACACCTGTTCTCTTAAATCGTTCACTTCAGATTCTTCAAATATTCATGCCATCTTGGTTTCCTTCACAGACAGAAATCAGAGCTCTTCTTCTTACAGTAAGATCTTATTGCTGAATTTGTTAACCTATAAAATGTTGGAATAGATAAAGGAAGCTTGCTTCATGATATAGTTATGGCTACAGGTGTCCCATAATTTAGTAAGTGTAGAATTTTTTTTCCCTGAGATGCTTCTTTTAAATTAAAGACAGTCCCCTCCCTCCTAAATTGCCCATCCTTCAAGTTCGGGAAACTGTTTGGAAATGACTGAGGGTTATACTTCCCTAGAAAAATCTTTACAGCTTCAGTCAGTGGGGAATGTGTTCGGTAATTTACACTTTCAGTTGTGCCAGTCCATGACTTGACACAAAAGCAGAGTTCAGTCTCAAGTTCTGTGAAGCTCTTAATTGACTATTGTGTGTAGAATGCAATTATATTATGGTTTTGAATGATCGTTTGTTGTTTTAATTTTTTTCAGCTGGGATGAATGGGTTCCAGAAAGCAGAGTGCTCAAATACGTGGATACCAATTTGCAGAAACAAAAAGAACTTCAAAAGGCCAATCAGTAAGTGTTTTTGTTAGAGGTCCTTGACAGTAAATAATTTTTTTTTTATAGAGCTTCAATCCAACAGCTCTATATCAAGGGAGGTTAATGAGTTAAAAAAAAAAGCCTTCAAGAGGTGTTCATGTATTCATTATTCTTGAGATGCTTTGGCTCACAGAGGTGTTCTGATCTTTGTCCTTTATCAGTTTAGAAAGGGGAAGCTGCTGCTTAGTTTTTAAAGTGGTGACTTGAAGCTTTAAGGAAGGGTAGGTTGGTGAAACGGAGAGGCGGTCTGACCAACTGCAAGTACATCCTGCAATGTGGAAAATGGGGGCTTAAAAATGAGCCTTGTGCAGGATCTTTAAAATATATTGTTAAGTGGTAAGGATCTTCTCATACAGCTTCAGGATGCCTACAGATACTTTGATTTTTATGCATGCTAATCTTGTATTTCTTTAGTAGAAATGCTTTTATTGAGAAGTTGTTTTCTATTTTTCAGAAGCAGTGTGCTGCTTCCACGTGATTCAGAATAACAAGGATGGTGGGAGGGGGAGGAAGTGGGTGTTCATGCTGCTGTTGTATGAAGAAGCCTAAAGCTTCTTGATATTGAGTTGAATTTGTTCCTGCTTGTGGTACACACTGATTCTCAAAGCTATTTGCTAGACATTCTTTAAATGTTTTGCATAACCTGTTACCCTTTGAGGGAAAACAAGCTTCTTTTTCCATTAAAGTCTTATTTACAAATTTACTGTTTTTAAAGGGAACAATATGCAGAGGGGAAGATGAGAGGTGCTGCTCCGGGCAAGAAGACTTCTGGTCTGCAGCAGAAAAATGTTGAAGTGTAAGAAGCTTTTTGTTTTGGTTTTGTGTTTTTGTTTTTGTTTTTTTTTTTTTTTTAAAACCAAACCAACAAAACAAACAAAAAACCCCCAAAAAACCAACCTGTCCCCAAGCACCCTACAAAAAAACCCTCCCAAACTTTTGCTTGTCAGTTTTACTATTGATCTCTAAATAGTGTTTTTCTTAGAATGGTTCTGCAGACTAAACTACATTACTTCTGACACAAGCCATACAAAAGCTGTGTTTACTTTTGTGGTATCAAAAAGGCCTTTGTTGAAGTATTTTATTGAAACTGCCTTCTTGGATTGTGCAGTGTTTAATACTGAGTCAAGGTACTGAGTAGACACTAACACTCTGTACTACTTTTGCACTCTATTCCTCTTAAGTTAGTGAACTGACACTCAAAAAGTGGTGAGTCCTCGTAAGACTCGTGTAGCTCGGTGAAATTGGTTTCTATATAGAATTTAACAGTTCTTCCAAGCTGTGCAAGCACTTTTGAATAAAATCCTTAAAATGCCTTGCCTTCTTACTGTACAACTGTTAAAACTGCATTTAAGGAGTCTTTGTTTTGCTGTTTTTGACAAAACTAAACCTATATGCTATTAAAAATGGTTTTGCATCATAAGAGACCAGAAGCAAGCTCAGACGTTTATTAGAAAAAAATAATTTCAGGATGAAACTGTCAGATTTCTTTCATTCCATCCTTTTTGTTTTTCAGAATAGGCTTGCATGATGGTTAGATTCTCATACAGTCAGTACAGCTCTACTGCTTTGCTCATGTGCCATGGAACTCTTCTGTTTGGGGTAGTACTTCACTTAATTATGAAGATGGTCATTATTCATGTGATGTTTTTAACTCCTAACTTCATTTATGATTCTGGTCTTCACGAGAAAGCTGCTGAAATGACATCAATTCCTAAGAAGAGCATTTGGCAGCAGCCTCGGATCTCATGTCTCATTTATGGGCATCTTTGTTATGAAATACATACCACTGATTTGAGAAGTGCAGCGGTAGTGGGTACAGCTGTGGGTGTTTCGCTCTAGATCCTGAATGCAGATTTCACTTTGGGATTAGTTGAAGCCCAGCCGAGGCTGTAACTTGTCTCTTGGTCTCTGGAACGAGGGGTCCAGTGGATCGGCCCGTGCATGCTGCCTTGTGGGCTGCCGCTGAATGCTCTGCGGTGCTTTACCACCGCCAGTTTGGCATGCGCTCTCAGCTCAGGACAGGTCTCTGGCAGGGACAGAGTCACCTGTTTGTCATCAGTTGGGAGTGGGAAAAACCACAAACTAAATGTTTGTTTAGACAGTTCCTAATGCATGTCATTAAAATCTAATTAAAACAGATCTGAATTATGGCCATTACTGCTTAAGGGGTTGTTGTACCTGAGCCGTCTTGCATTTTAGTCAGTGGGAGTAGAATTAATTTCATGTGTAACTTTGACAGAGGTAGTGATGACTCAATTGTAAATGTCTACAATTTGCATTACAGAGAACATACCAATAGTAACTTCAGGATTAGGTTCCCCATACTGTCAGCTTTAGTCATCGTGGTAGTTCAGTCTGATTGCAGTTTTCTCTGGCTGAGTAAATGCTAAATGTTAACTTGTGCTTGAAATCAAAGTTGGCTTAATCCTTTCAACCACACCTAATAATGTTGCATCCAAGGGAGACCCACACAGCAAAAATGACTTCATCTTAGGCCTCTGTGTAACTCTAAAGCTTGAAAGCACGTTACCAGGTCTGTCTCTACTCTCTGGTTGAAACTAGTTGGGGAAAGGGAGTGGCTTTGCTTTTTGCTGTCATCACTATCCTCAGCATAGGTGGTTATTTCCAGCATAGCAAAACAGACCATAAGCAAATTCTCTGAGACTTCTGTTTCATGTTGATTGGAAAAATTAGTTCCTTGAAGGTGGATTTTCAGAGTTGTAAAGGGGAAGAAGGAGAACTATTGTCATTAGAACAGCAGTCTTGCATTATGAAAGTTATTTATAATAGGGTCCCATATGCTCGTTGCACTGATCTTGCTCCTAGTCTCTAGCCATTACCTGCATCCAATGCATCTTTCTAAATTAGACCTGTGCTTCTTTCAACAAAGTCTCCCTATTTTTCTTCCCTATTTGGAGGCTGAGGGAGAGGAAATACTTTGACTTACCCTAGCAGTGATGCAGGGTTGTGATACTGATGTATTATTGACCAAACTACCGCTTCTCACATCCTGCTTACAGCTAAAGGCAAGATGGCTTCTGAAAAAAAATCTCAAAATACAGTTCCAAAATAAAACTTCTGGATTGTTCTCCTGTTGTAAATCTAAGGTCATTGCAGATACGTAAAGTACTGATGGTGGGGAGGGGGAGAAACTGATCACGCAACTATCTAAAAGGGTAACACTGTCAACCTATTTGGGCCTCAAAATTTACCTTTTGTAGCATTCTTGGAGGATTGAAGGAAGGGAAAGGTAACTTATATTTTGAAACTTATTCTTCAGATAGCCAAACAGTAATGGAAAGGAAATAACAATCTAAGCACAACTTATCCTCCAGGAATGTTCAGTAAGACTATAACATGCTGCTAAAAAGGTAAAATTTTGAATCTTAAATAGATTCTCTTTAAGGCTAAACACTAGGTCTGACATTCTTTCCTTAACTCAACCCCCATTGTGCCTAGATTTTTCAGACGAGATGGAGCGCATACTGTTTGCTGTTTGGAGACCCCTACAATATCGACGCGGTGAGTTAAGGATGGATTGTCAAACCAGGATTTTCATCCTGAAATCAAATCTCCTTGCTTTCATAGATTTCTTTAAGAGACTCTTAAAGTCCTCAGTTGTAATAATGTAAGCTTTGGTAGCAATTCAGTTAACAATTGTAAGTACTGCAGTATATCGTTTTGGTGGGTTTTTTTAAAGCCAGTATAGACTACTAGTTTTTCGTTTCTGTGAAATGTATACCTTTTCAGTTGGGACAGGGTATGTTACAAGTAGCCAAATGCTTTCAGTGTGTCCACTGTTTAAAAAGTGGAGGACAACTGATGTCAGATTTTTGAAACTGGATAGTTCTAGAAGGTTACAGTGGGTCTGCATGCTTACTGCAGCCTGGAGTTCTGCTTCCATGGAAGTTGGTAACAAACTCCTCTGTCTTCTGTAAGTCTTGGGAGCGAGGCTGCTGTGATAGGTGGTGTTAGAAATGTGCGGTTTGATCCTGCTCCTTAATGTGCTATATTTTTATTGTTGGCTTGAGTCTGTTTAGAATTAACTGTTTCTGTGAACTGCAGCAACTGGTTTAAAAGCTTTTGAGACTATTTGTAAGCAATATTTGATCAAATAGAAATATGCATGCTTTTAAAAGAATTACTTGTCTTATAACTAGAAGCTGTCATAGAAGAAAAAATTCTGTATGGTTATAGCAGGTTGCCAAAAATGAAGTACAACACTACAGATGCTGGCTTCTCCAGACTGTTTTATATGTAGCTCTGCTGAATTCCAACTTCTAAGAGTTGATGCTACCTTTGATGGGCCTAATATGATTAACTTGTAAAAAATGAGAGTTAACAGGTGCTTGGAAGATAAGAAGGGCAGCTGAGAGTGTTCTGGAGGCTCTGAATAACAAATTTGAGAATGGCATCTGGTTTTAGATGAGATATATGCAAGCAGTCTCATCAGAGATGCTCTCAAAACAGTATCTCAACTTCAACATGGGAGTTACTGTGTTTTCTTCTAGTAGAAGTCTTGTTCTTAATCTGAACATGTTACTCAAAAGCATGTACTCCTGCTGCATGTCTCTTGTGGCATCCTCTGCTATCTTCGGCACAGCTAGTAGCGCTCTCACAAGCTACAGCAAGTCCTCTAAATGTCAAGCGACGTGTGAACGCTGCCTACATGCTGGTTGTCTAGGGCTGTAACAACATTGGAATGGCTACACCGGCTCCAGCCAGAGATTGTCCTAACCTCTTCTGCTGTCTGATGGCCACCAGTAACATGTGCGTAGGGACAATCAAGGGAGTCAAACCTAGAATGCTGTTCTCCCCCAAATACCCTTTTGGCTTCTAGCAGCCTGTAATTAAGGGACTTCAGAGCTGTAGGCTGTATCCATGTGATGGGTTTCATAACCCTTTGTAGGACTGTCTTATATTTAGTAACTGCTGAACCCTTTGGACTTCTGGCATCCCCATCATCTTGTGGCAGCGTGTTCTCATTTTAATTCAGTACTGTGTTGAAGAGGGGAGGAAGAGGTTGACTCCTCCTGTCTCTTTAATGTCAGCTGCTTTCATTTCTTTGGTCTTTCATCTATCTTGAGGAAAGACTGATTAGTTCTTCGAGCTTCACGTTTTATTGCTAGGGATACTTCTACCACATTACCCCACTTCTTCCTCACCAGTTGTCAGCTTGAGAAAGCCCTTGTCTGCCTGGTTACTCCTGGTGTAGAAGCTGTTGTACACTACCAACTATTCTTTGTTCTCTTTACCTCTTCTAGTTTTATTGTGTGCCTTCTAAGGCCAGGTTGCCTGACCAGGCACACGAGACATACGTGTATATAACCCAGACTTTGGGTTTTATCCTTTTGCTAATCAAGTTTGATGGTTTAATTGAATCTTAATAGGAATGCTTCTTCTCACAGCTAAGTAAGTGACCAAGGTGCTTGAGCAATAGTGGCTGATTTAATACTTTTTTTCCAAGATACTTATTTTTCACACTGAAATATTTTAATTTACTTTTTTATTACTAGTCACCTTGTATTAGGAGAGACTTTATGATGTCCTATAGCTTAGTTACAACTGTTGTTTTATCAGTAAACTGGCACCTAATCTCCTTTTTTTGGCATTTACAAATGTATTGAACTCAAATACCTGAGACCAAGTGGCAGCTACCTTCATACTCTGCTGCTCGTATCTTAACCATGTATTGTAGGACTTAGACCTCTAAGTCCCTTTAAAAGGCACATGGATTTTGGGAAAGTCAAATACTTGTTATTGTCCACAACATTTTTATCTGCCTAGTCATGAACTCCTAACTGTTGTGGAGTAAATAAACTTTCCAAAGGCTTGGTTTTTTCCTGATGTCATTTGTCTGTGTTGAATTCTATTTTCTAAGCTGTTTTTATTTTCTGCTGACAGTTTTCTAGACATGTCCCAGAAGACACTCCAGTTTGGAGCTCTGAGCATTAACACCAACACTTTTGTGCAAAGATTGCTGGCTTCTTAAGGTGGTACGCAAGGTTCTGTGACAGATACTTGATTATCTTTCTTCTGATTAATGTCTGTGGAAAGGCGAAGTGTGGTCTTTGACTATGTTGTCTTCTATGGCATCCTCTTTAGCCTCACCCTTTGATCATGAACACAGTCCTGCTTCGGATACTGAGATTGGAAGTTCAGTATTATGCTCTCGTGGCATGGACTGCTGCTTTTCCTTCTGTCACCTTTGATATATAGCATTTCACTGTTGTGAGCTGTTCTGTAAGCTGTAATACCATTTGTTTTCTACTGATTGTCTTGTTTCTACACAATTTCAGATGGTTATGTCAGTAGTTCATTTATTTTTGGCTTTCTAATTCAGTCTCACACTTTGATCCCTAATACATGAATATCCTTGTTATAGCTGTGTGTTCCTGTTCTGCTAAAATAAAACCCTGCAATGAGGGCTAGGTTGGCCTCTTACCAGAACTGATTGCTGACCCTGCTTCTTTGAGGAGGTAATCTCTGACTCAAAGGACGCATCCTTCAAGTGGGTACTACAAGATCTTTAACACCTTGCAGCTCTGTTTGGTCTTTTAATAAAAACTCTTCTCACAGAACCTTCTTTGAAACTTCCATGCTGCTTTTTAGTTTTGTTGTCAGTTTTCAGTGAAAAATGCCAGCCAATAGAGAAATTAGTGATTGAAGAATAGCAGCTGGGCTGTACTTGCTGTATAAACAGAAGTTGGTGAAAGTTTACTGCTCATATACAGCAGTATAGGGCTTGCTGTTCATAATGCAGTTGTGAAGTGGCGCAAAAAGATGTGTTTTAACCTATCTAGATATGTTTCAACTTCTTGGGCTACAACTTCTGTCCATAGGGCTGTCTATAACCTCTGTAATGCAGGCACTGCATCTTTCTCCTGGAGATCGAGTACACTGCATGCTTCAGTTACTGTACATGACAGCAGCACCTCACCTTGCACAGCTGCCTTCACTAGTGAAGAGTATTATTCCAGACAGCGTGCTGTACAGGCTATCAAAAATTTGCCAAATGCTCATGTTTTGTCTCTAACCTTAGCTCTTTCTGTTTGTTCTGTAACTCAGATTTGTCTTTTAGACTTTGCAAACAGATGGCTGCTTTGACGTGAAGCACAGGCATATGACTTGAAATATAAGGAATGAGGTGGGAGAGCACAAGCAACTGCCTAGAATGGTTCACGCTAGCGTTTATGCTTCAGTAACGCAGATGTGGTTTACTGTCTTAATTGTGGTAGTTCTTTAAGTACTTTATATTGCCTGTCCCAGTTTTTTAAGACTCTGCTTCTAGACTAATGCTTAACATTATTTTTATCTTGTGATTTTAATTCTGGAAAGAACTCCCTGTTCCTCCTTGTTTACTCTAGGTTTGGAAGAAAAGACTTTCTCTTCAATACACAAGTCCATTATCAGTGGCTTAACTTGGCAATTGTTCCCTCTTCCTGGAGAGACATGATCTTTGTTCTGGCCACAGTTGAAGTCTAATGCTTGTTTGACTTGAAGCTTGAAAAAAGCCTTACTCTTGCTATCTTCAGACCTTCCTAGAAACTCTGCCTACTTCCTGACCCAGATAAACCCAGTTCAGAGCCTGAATATGAGTCACTTGAGATAGTGAATTTCCTCAGAAATTCACTTGTACGGGTAAAGAGTTTTATCCACACATCTACAGTTTTCTGAGAGATTTAACTGGACTGCTATTAATAGTGAGCAATTTGAAATGTGACTGGTAGTATTCTTAATTAAAATTTTCTGAAAATGGTTAGTGAATATACAAAGTTCAGATAATAACAAAAATAACTGTTAGGACAGTTTAGTTTTGCCATTGATACTCTCGACCTATCTGAATATTTACATGTTGTGTGCATTGTATTTCAGGTGTCTTTAAATTTTTGGAAGTACAGCTCTTCATTTGGAATAAAGATAAGGGCTAAGGATAGAGACTTTAGAGAAGTGTGAAATTTATAAATTAGAAGCAGTAGGTGTTGAGAGAAGCATTTGGAAGAAGATAAATATTAGGGACAACGCTATTTAGTACCTTTCCAGATGTTTCTTGTAAGTGGTGAGTGTAATTGTGATCTCCCCTAAACGTCGTAGGCAGTCTGTGCAGCTTCATGGATGTAATTCTGATAGTGCTGTTTAAACTTCCCTCTGCTGCTGTAGTGGTAAAACTCTGTTGGTTTTCAGTACTTTGCTGGAAGTTAATTCAGTTGACTGAGATTTATCTGACAATTCCCAGCACTTCTGTTTCCTTGTCCCATATTCTGTCTCTAAGTGATCCCTGAAATACAGAAATAAAACACCTACAAATCTAGTGTACTTCTCCAAGAGCACTTGGAAAGTATGAAACATCTATAGATGTTACTCGCGTTCAGTGTCAGTCAGTACGGTTTTTAAATACTCGTGTTCTTGGCGTGCCTTCTGGGGTTTTGTAGATTCAAGTTCAGTGATTCCCCCCCCAAAATGGCGAATTCTGGCCCATTACTTGAGAAATCTTGTAGTATCATAACTGTGATGCTAAGTCATCTCTACATTTTTCATGTGCTTTTATCTAAATACTCCATAGGTCACAGAGTATTCGCTCATTGTTTTGGACTTATGGAGAATTTTTCTGGCTTTCTACTTCCGATGCTTTAAGTACTGCCATCTTTATATTTGCAATAATTTGTGTTCTTCTTGCAGGAAAACAAAAAAGAACAAACAGAAAAGTAAGTATGTCTTTATTTTGTATATAAATGGATATCCTTAGTGAAGGATTCTTAGGTGGAATAAGACCTTAAATCTGCCTCAACTAAGTTTACTTCCTATTACCTTGTGTTGTTCCTCTTGGACTTCAGATGTCTCTTCCCCTTGGTCAGGAGGAATGTATACTTTTCTGGTTTGTACACAAACTGCTTGTTTCAGTCTGTCAAGATTTTGACCTCTGACAATTGAAAAGCAAAGTGATATCTCCATGGATCTGTTGAAATAATTTCATGAGTCAAAATTATGTTTTCTTACTGAGATGGAGATGACATATCTGCAAAGGTGAATTGCTGGTTCCAAAAACTCTTCCCAAGAACGTTATAGATACTGACATATTGGTTTGGTTTTAGTGCAGAAATGTCTATTTTCAGTTAAGTATAAATATAGCAGTTTAAATTGCCACAAATATGTGTCTTCCAGAATACAAGTAATATTTAAACAAAAACAAACAGAAAAGGTGACCTGAGAGAAATCCGAGTCTTAAATCCTTCTTCTGAATCTTTTTTTACTGGTATTTCTTACTGACTTACCAGATTTCTTAAGCAGCATAATGTCTTTTTTCTGTACAGCTCCAGGAATTGGAGAAGGGAGCAGTACCAGTGAGACTCCTCAGCCTCCTAGGAAGAAGAGGGCTCGAGTAGATCCAACGGTTGAAAGTGTATGTATTTTTGATTCTCACAGAATTTTTGACAGAAAATTTCTTTGCTGAGAAATACAGACAGCAATACTTTGTCCTGCAGTATGGCAGTGTGAAATGTTACAACTTGCAAAACTAAGGTTCCCAGGTGGCCTTGAAAAATCTAAACTAGTTCATAGAATCCCAGACTGGTTTGGTTGGAAGGGACCTCAAAGCCCACCCAGTGCCACCTCTGCCATGGGCAGGGACACCCTCCACTAGCCCAGGTTGCCCAAAGCCCCATCCAACCTGGCCTTGAACACTGCCAGGGAGCCAGGGGCAGCCACAGCTTCTCTGGGCACCCTGTGCCAGGGCCTCAGCACCCTCACAGGGAAGGATTTCTGCCTCACATCCCATCTCCATCTCCCCTCCTGCAGCTTCAGGCCATTCCCCTTGGCCTGTCACTCCCTGCCCTTGGCACCAGCCCCTCTCCAGCTTTCCTGGAGCCCCTGCAGGGACTGGAAGGTGCTCTAAGGTCTCCCCGCAGCCTTCTCTTCTCCAGGCTGAACCACCCCAACTCTCTCAGCCTGTCTCCATAGCAGAGGTGCTCCAGCCCCCTGATCATCTCTGTGGCTGCCTCTGGACTCGCTCCAACAGCTCCATGTCCTTCTTGTCCTGGGGACCCCCAAGCTGGATGCAGTACTGCAGGGGGGTCTCACCAGAGGGAGAATCCCCCCACTCCCGACCTGCTGCTCACGCTGCTGGACACGCAGCCCAGGACACGGTTGGCTTTCTGGGCTGCCAGCGCACACTGCTGGCTCGTGTTGAGCTTCTCATCCCCCAGCACCCCCAAGTCCTTCTCTTCAGGGCTGCTCTCAATCTAATTTCCTTTTTCCCTGTGGAGCCTACAGTAATTACTGTAGTAATTCCTCAGTCCAGTGGTGTATTTCAGTTGTGAAAACAAGGAAAATGGGGACTCAGCTTCGACAGTTACCTGGAAGAAACTGATCTGGCTTCACTTTTTTCAGGAAGAAACATTTATGAACAGAGTTGAAGTAAAGGTGAAAATCCCAGAAGAGCTGAAACCATGGCTGGTAGATGACTGGGACTTGATCACCAGGCAAAAGCAGGTAGTTTGTCAAAAGAACAATCTGGCCATATATAGGCAAGGACACTGAAACTGGAATTTCATATCCTCTTCAAGTGCAGTGTAGCAAAATCTCTTGTAGAGTCTGACACCAGCTTGATGACTTACTTGACAGTTCTCATTCCGGTTGGATTTTAACCAAAGGTCACCTGTGAGTAGGACTGTGGCTCAGCAGAGTTGCATGTAAACTCGTAGAATAGACTTGGTCTAATCAAGCATAAGCTAGAAAGGCAAATAATTTTAAAAAAACTTACTTAAGCTTTAAGTGTGGTGTTAACTCTATGCATGCTTGGCCTGCTGGTGTGCTTTCACAGTTTACTTAGCTGGTAGATAACTGGTCTGTAGGAACGTGGCAGGTGATGTCTATTTTATCTCAGCTACTTCCTGCCTTGTTTATGTGTCACCGCCAAGCTCTGCGAGTAGCTTAGGTTGTTCTACAGCTCTGACAGAATGCTGTCGCTTAGGACAGTGATTCTTAACTTCTGCCAGGCTGGTTCCATATCAAGCTTCCTCATACAGTAAATTAAACTTTACTTCCATTTTAAAAATATAAAACCCTTTCATGAGCTTAAAACATTTTAATGGATCATGACTTGTTTCTTGTATGAAACTGCTACTAAAATTGGCAAGAAGCATAGAAAATAATGCTGTTGAAAACTGTTATTGTTTGATAGGCTGCAATTGCATGCTGTAACTTACTGCTACTCCAGGGTACTGTTTCTGTTCTTGCATTCCTAGACATGCAGACATGTAAAAATCTTGTTCGAGTCCTAGTGGATAAGGTTGATTTTTCTTGGCGAATACAAATTGTCAAGTTGCATCAGCAGTAAAAGTGCGTAAGCACCACTGCATGTTATGCTGACTCCGGTCCTGGAGACTTGCTTTCCCAAATGTCTTCAGGCTGTAGTGCTCTCGTGAAAGGAGACAGAGAAGTGAACTGGGGGCCGTGCCTCAAAAAACCAGGAATTGGCTGTATTCCTGAGCCTTGCTGTACATGACTGAACCAGTGTCCGTGTGTACAGGTGATCTGTGTATGGTATTAAAGATGTAAGTTAATCCTTGGTGAACTGTGGCTAGGAATATTCATCTTCAAATCTGTAAGCTGTGATGTAGCTGTGATACTCTTCAGACTGCACGTGCAGTGAAACTTCCCAGCGGGTGCTCGGCAGGCTTATTTGCTTCGCAGCGATAGTAGTGCCAGGTGCCGAGCTGCGGATGCAAGAGCAGCAGACAGAAGAATAGCCAAATGGTCACCGTTGCTGTTGTAGCTGCTGTGTAGTCTGGTGTAGGCAGGTCTGTAGGGGTGTGTGTGTGCTTTGCTGCGTACCTTTGACTCTTGGGGTGACTCCAGCAGTTCATCACCGGGCTGCTGCTGAGCAGCACAGGTATGAAATGGAAACATGGATATAGCAGCTGTTACAGGGTTGTTTGGTATGCACAACTAAAACGGTTGGTTGTTTCTTTAATAACACTTAACATCTTAACCTGTTAATTTATTCTAGAAATGTCCTTGTGTACATTAGTTTAAATTTAGCATGCAGATATAAATGTCTGCATAAAATAGACAACTTGTATTTGTTCAGTTTTATTTCTTTTGTAGCTCTTCTATCTTCCTGCCAAGAAGAATGTTGACTCCATTTTAGAGGATTATGCAAACTACAAAAAATCACGAGGAAATACTGATAACAAGTAAGTAGTGGTCACTTCAAATGCTAATTTTGCTGTTGTTGGACTTGTATTTCATGGAAAACTGAGTAAGGTTGTTAAGCGTGTCCCAGCCCTATGTCCAGCTTCATGTTCAAAACCCAGGTGATCAAGGAGTTTAGAAATGTCTGAGGAGGTAATACAAGAGTGCAGTTCTGCTTTCTGGACATTATTTCTGCTTCCTTCACCTTCCCTAAGCCTTCTCCTAACGGACTAGTTCCCCACCCCTTCATTCTAGCTCAGGCTTCTGAGGTTGGGTGGATAAAGTCCTTGGCACTTGCTATGTATGAGCTGAACAAACTGCCCTCAAACTGCCTAGCAGATGAGCCGAGTGTTGCTGTATGGGTGGGTGCTCGTGGAAGTAGAGGGGTGGGGGACAGGGAGGTAGACGATGACTTTTAACAGACTCAGATGGGCAGAGTTGATTACCTTGAGGTGTGATAGCTCTGAAGATTCTTATTTGTAATTACCCCAGCAGTCCAGCCCTGACAACAAACAAGGCGTGTTTATTCTTGAAGGAAGCTTTCCTGTTTTAAAGGGAGAGAAACTAGAAATGTGAAGCTATTTTCTTCCATTCAAGAGGAAGCATATTATTGACTTGTCAGGGTGTTTTAAAGTTCTTTTATGTAATTGTCCTAATGTCTGTTCTAAATTTGTTTGTGGGGTGGAGTGAGGGTGATACTTCTCAGATTTGCAGTGTCACTGCTAATTCCTACGCAGTTACTCTTCAATTAGTTGTGAAGTTGGAGGCCTGCAGGAGTTACGGCATTGAGAGGCCTCGGGAGAAAGTGTCAGTTGCCTGAAATATGGGGTGCCTGCTCCCTTCTGCTAAGCAGTTCAGTCGAATTATTTGTAGTATTGTACTTTTAAACTGATGTGTGAATGGGATTAACTTTGGTTGAAAACAGAAGAGCTGGTAAGTGTCCTTATGAATACGTACTGTTGCTTTGAAAGGACTGCTCTGGGAGTTAACTTCTTGAAGTGAGTGGATGGCTAAAAGCAAGGCTTGTCTCGCTTTGCCTAAATTCTCACTGAGTTCAGAACAGTCCAGTTTTAAAGGAGGTCTTGAAATGCATCGCTCCCCACAGCTGTATATTTTAAGGTCTCCAGACAAATTTTCTTGGAAAATCTGAAGGCTTGTCTAAGATCTTTACAATTTTGATGGACTCACCAAGTCAACTCTCATCTTGTGTCTGTCCAGTCACTAGAACAAGACTTGCAGTGTTTTCTCTGTTTACCAGGGAGTATGCAGTCAATGAAGTTGTGGCTGGAATTAAAGAATACTTCAATGTCATGCTGGGAACTCAATTACTGTACAAGTTTGAGAGGCCGCAATATGCTGAAATCCTAGCAGATCACCCAGATGCTCCAATGTCTCAAGTCTACGGTGCCCCACACCTGCTGAGGTTATTTGGTGAGTATGACCTCTAGAGATTTGAAGAAGAGTAGTTAAAGTATTGAAATGCTTCCTTTTCTTGTCTTGAGTCTCAGTGGGTGTGAACTGCAGAAATTTGACAAGCAGCTATGAAAGGTGGTTTATTCTTTCCTTACTCCATGTACCTAAAATGTGCAGAGCCATTCAAGGGTTTGAAATGGAAATGGATTTTTCAACAGTCTAGTTATTTTAGGTGAGCTTGTGTATATTGGAATGGATTCCTGGGCTGCTTTTATATGCTACTGTAAGGTTTTAGTCTGTACTGAAGTACTTGTTAGAGATGTTGTTTATAACTAACAAGTGCTACTTCTTTCGAAACAGTCCGAATTGGAGCTATGCTTGCTTACACTCCTCTGGATGAGAAGAGTCTGGCTTTGCTGTTAAACTACTTGCATGACTTCTTAAAGTAAGTGCTCCTTAAGTCTTTCAGCAAGAAAGAAAAAGTTCAGTAAGCACAGGCTGTTGTAATGTGGCTTCTTTTCAGTAAACAATTGTTATATAGCACATAATATATATTATTATCTTGGGCCTGTGTGTGAAGCTTTCTCAAACTCTGCTGTACAGTAACATGAGTAAGACTGGTTCTAACTTCTCTCCAGTTATACTGAGGTTATTGCTAGTTAGACGTGTGTTTGCATATCTATTAGTCTGCACTTTCAAACTGTCCAAGTCTGCTACTTGTTTCAAAATAAACATTGAAGCATTTATTTGTAGTTGCTATAAAAAACAGATGACAATTATAGCAAACAAACAACAGTTACTCAGTAACTGAGTAAATGTTAAACTGGTGAACCTTACTAATGTTAATTCTAGGACAGGCTGTCATTGTAGCTTTGATTGTTATGGAGAAACATTCTGTGTATTTTCATTCAAGGTTTTAGTGGTCTACTGATAGTGTTTGGAAATACTGATGTGTAAATAACTAGAGTAACAAAGCATTAAGCTGTTTGGCCAGTTTTTAGTTACCAGGTTTTAGTTCTGTGTGATTGGATAAGCTATTGGAAGTAGGAAGAACACCCTTGACAAATCCATGACAGCTCTTTAGTAGAACTGGAAATGGATCAGCCTGATTTCCAGGGCAAACTTGCCTTGGAACAGGCAGAGTCTTGAGTTGATCATGGTCTTTTGCATATGTCTGAAGTAAATGCAAGTGCTAAAGAGCTTTCAGCTGTAAAGAGAGAAATGTGAAGCCAGTGCGATGACCAGAAATCCCTGAATCTCTCTGAGAAGCAATGGCGTATAATGCTTACCTTCTGCTATCGCACTCAGTTGGCATTGCTCGCTTTGCTCTAGCCATCGTGGATTTCACCATTAAGTTCCATATCTGTGCAGACAGAACTTCATATTGTCCTACCCCTTGTCTCTTCCCTCAGAGTACGATCAGTAGTAAATCGATTCTTGGTACAGCAGCTGACTGACCCTCAAATGTGAACTGTTTCATCCTGTTAACCTCCTGGTGCTTGCTTGCAGCCAGAGTTGCTTGACAATTCCTGTTTGGAATTGATTTTTGGCATGAGCTGTCAAATCTTTAATTGCTTTACACAACTGACTTTTTAGTAGATACACATTGGTTTCCTGCACTTGAAATCATGTTTTATGGTCTCAGCAAACACCTAACAACTTGCTCGCGTGATGCTAAACAATGGAGACTTGAGGCAAGAAGGTAATTTAATCTTTTTATTATTTTTCATAGGTATTTAGCAAAGAATTCCTCCGCGTTGTTTAGCGCCAGTGACTATGAAGTAGCCCCTCCCGAGTATCACCGGAAAGCAGTATAATACTGTGCTGCTTTACCATGAAGTGATATTGGATCCTTGTAGTACTGTCCACTTCTGCATCTTGTTCTTCACCTTTCTATTGCACATGTCTCTATTGCACAAATTATGTAAACATAAAGTGAATAAAGTTAGTGTGTTTGAAATGGAACTGGCATTTGTAAGTTCTGAAGATTTCTTGTCCCGAAATGGAAGCTTGGAGTTTCACGGGAACTCTTTGGTGTTTCTGGCTTGCTACTGTTGTTTGCATCAATGGAATGTAAAGAATGCATTATGATATTTCATTGTATGAACTCTCCAGTGCTCGTGGGTCTGTTTTCACATTAAGATTTGCTTCACTAATCTGCTTTATGGCATAGTAATGACAAACACAGACCCTCAGTCCCATGAGGGTTGTGATCACCTAGTGTTGGTGCTATTGATTAGTCTGACTTTCAAACCCATTTACTTTCTTGGTGTTGGAAGTAAAATGTGTGGTCCATAACTGTGTGCTTTTATTTAGATAGTTGAAGGACTGTGACTTTTTTTATATTCTAACAATAGGAAGATGCATTATCATATCGTAGTGTCTTGGAAATGTTGGTCTTTCACAGAGCTGTTTTACAAATCTTCAAATAAACTTTTTTAATTTCAACTGTTGTTTCTAAGAATTGTATTTGCATTGGCCACTACCTTATGACAGTGTCCTGCCAAGTATAATCTAAGTGTAGTATAAAGTTCTGCAATATTAACTTAGAGATGCCGTGTTTCTTTTTAACTCTAAGGACTAGTAGTTAAAGCCCGTGCATCCAATTCAGTGGGGGAGGTGGATCCTTTTCCTCTGGGATCATTATATAGTCCGTAAGTAGTGATAATGCAGTTTGCAACAAGTGCAGTCAGAATTCTGAAAACGCTTGTTCTTAAAAGCCTGAGCCCTGAGAGCACGCTTTGCCTGGCCTCTGTCAATCACTTCCCTATTCTAATTCAATTTGATATCTATTGTAGCACCTTAAATGGTAAACCGGAGGGCAGGCGAGGGGTGCTGTGAATTTGCTGCTCACTCAGGTTGCTGGTTTTCATGTCTTTCTGGAAGCTATTACAATTCCTGATTCTTGTCTCGACACCACTGCAAGAAGAGCTGTGGCAAAGCTGAAATAGCTGGTAAGAAATGGTGGTAAGACGTGATCTGATGCTGACAGGAAAGAGTCTGACACCACAGGGTGCCTTGCGTGTATTATTTTCCTGGGCAGACTTGTGTTGTACTTGGCTTTGACCTTTCAGTATCAGGCATGTAAAACTTATCTCTCTTCTTGATGTTGCAAGTTCCCTGCAAGCTTACGCACTTTTTCTGGGAAGGTCCCGAATGGAATTAACTCTGAGCTGCACAATACGTATTGTGTAAGTCTCTGTCCTGTCTAGCTTCTGTTTCTTTTCCTCGCTTCCCCATATATTTCCCAAGGCAGCTAGTCTGTGCTTAGCATCCTGAAGCTATGAACTCACTATTCCAGCTCTCTGGGCTAAATTCTGTCTGGGAGCCATCTCCTGTTTACGTCTTTTGTCTACGTCTCCTTCTGCCCTTAGGCCTATTAAGAAACTCCTCTGTAACGGCTCATTTAGATCAATTTTGTAGTAACTCCCTTCTGTTTGTAAACTGTGCCTACACACCTCATGACTTGGAAGCTAATTCCCTGACCCAATAATAAGAAGGGAAGGCAGCTAGACTGAATTCAGATTTGCTTTGTATGGCAAATGCTTTCTTCCCCAGATTCTGTGTCCATGGGACGGGATCTAGAGGTGCCCCATGAGCGGCTTCATCTCCTGCGGATGGCCGAGCGCTGAACTCCTCTCGCGTGCGTTCTGCAGCCCTTTGCCAGGAGCGCAGCGCTGTTTGGGGCGACTGTGGGGATGGCAAAGGAGGTTTTCGGTCACATCTATTGAAAGCGTTGCATGACTTGGCTATGGTCTAAGGAGCTGCTATTTCTAGGCAAAACACCAGGTTTTAATCACAGATGTTATTGCAGGAAACCACAGAACCTGGGGATCAGAGAACTGCTGTGCCAAAAGGGCTGGTCCAGGGCTGGAGGCCAGACCCGTCCTGGAGCGAGGCCCCGCAGACACCCCACAGCCACGCGCGCCCCCCAACGCGGGCTGCGCCCTTCCCGGAGCGGCTACTTGAGGGGGGACACGTGGGCAAGCCTGGGCCTGGGGAAGGGGTAGGCAGGCTCAGTCCTGTGGCCCCTCCTGAGGAAGGTGCCTGGACAAGAATCCAGCTGGGTCACGTCCCACCCTCCGTCTGCCCTCCCGACCGAAGCACAAACAATCAACTCTGCATAGGGCGGTGCTGGTTGAGGGATGGTCTGCTGGAGCACAAATGATAACGAACTATTTAAGGAGCAGCAGGGATCTCTTGTTAAGTGGAAAAGCACAATATTGAGCGGTTCTGTGAGTGGAAGTTGCCATGGAAGCTCCTAGGAGCAGCCGCAGGTGCGTCCCTGTCCAGCGCAGGGGCAGAGAGTGGCCAAGGGGCCGGTGGGCTCCCTCGCCCGGTGCAGAGGAGAAGCCCTGGGGCTGCGTGCGAGCAGATGCCTGCTCCACTTGCTGCCTCGTATTGCTCCAATCCCTGTGTGCTCGTCTCTTTAATGAACAGCTTCATGAGGCTAATTAGCTACTGCTCACTCTTTATCGTGGCCATTGCCCAGCCAAAGAGCCAAGATTGCGTTCTGAGCTGAACAATGGGTTTATCCTTTGCCAACTGCCCCGAGCGTGAAAACAACCTTTTGCTCCGTATGCTCGTGTTTGTAGAACAGCGTTTGTACCCGAGACCTGTACGGATCTTCTGGCGATGCCTCAGCGGTTACCTGGGTGGCTCCCTGGTAGTCTGCTGGAGAGCCAAGCGCAGGACGGCCAGCATGAGGTGGGAGGGGAGCTGGAGGTCATGCCAGCCCGGAACCCCCCCAGGGCAGGGCCCGTACCCTCTCAGGGTCCCAAAAGTTCCCCTCCCACAGAGGGAACCTGCTGCGCTTCCCTGCTGCTGTGCCGAACTCATGAGAAATTGCCCGTTTATTTTTCCCTGGCTGTGTTTGCGTGCGGTGTGCTGAGTCGCTGTGCAGGGAAGCAAGGCGAGCAGGCAGCCGGAGGCTCGGCCACCATCGAGGCTTTGTGAGCGCTGCAGCCCTGTCCCCGTGTCCGTGGCCCGGGGACTCGTCTCCCTCGTTAGTCGAGTCTCCAGTGAGCGGAGCTGTGCCAGCATCCCTGGAGAGGTGGATGGGGAACAGAGAGCCCTTGGCTCACGCAGAGCCCGGGAGGTTGCGTGTGCTTGCAGGGCCGGAGCTTCGTGTGCCCGGGGCTTTGGGGGTGTCGTATCGCTGGAGCAGCTGAGGCAGCGTTTGTGGAGAAGGAGAGGAAGTGTTTGCAAGTGCAGGGTGCTGGAGCCCAAACCGGGTGCCTGGCAGGGAGGCTTTTGGAACAGGGCACTGCAGGCCCCGTGCTGAGCCCCTGCCCGGCACACAGCATGGGGTGACCCAGCCTGGAGGAGCTGGGAACATGGGTCCCCTCCTGCACAAGGTGCTTTTACACACAGAAAGTTATTTTAAGAGGCTGTCAATGAGCAGCGACTACAAACTGTGCCACTTGAGGGGACCCCAGCTCTGTGGCTGGAAGGTGGTGCTGTGCAGTGGCCGGCACTTCAGCCGTGTATCCTGCCCCACGCGTTGTCTCACCTTTTTCCTTCCTTCTCTCCTATCTGAGGGTGATTTCCTGCGCCGCAGAGGGCTGGGTGCGTCCTTGCCTTGTTTTCCTGCTGCCATTTAGAGTCTGCCCAGCACAGCAGCACTTGTGTAAATGAGATCCCAAAGCTCCTCCATCCTCAGGGCGAGTTCCCCACTGCAAGCTCGGCTATCGCTCTGACTCCGTGGGAGCAGCAGAGTGCTTCCTGCGACTGCCCAGGCTCAGCCACGGCGTCATTACTGGTCAGCGCTTCCCCATCAACGCTCCCCGCTCTCCTCTCCAGCCGTGCCCGGCGTGCGTGGTGTCCACGCTGCTTTGGGCAGGTTGGGCACAGAGAGCCACCTGCCCAGCGGCACCGTTTCCCTGCTCTCGGTGCAGTCACATCGCACGGTGGCACCGCACGTGGCTGCGCTCCTGGGGCACGGTGCCTCGCTCTGCTCCAAACGCTGGGCTGTGCCAGCGTGGAGGGGCTCGGCCCTGCCGCGAGCGAGGGAAGGGGCTGGAGGTGCTGGAGCTGCTTGCATTGCCTCCGCGGGAGAGATAAGGAGCTTCCACCAGGGAGTAAAGAGCTAATAGGTGTCCCCCCCGCAGGACTCGAGCCAAAGTCCATGAAGCCTACGTGTGGCTCCCTGGTAACTGCAACAGGCTTTTGCGTGCAGGTGCTCACCGGGCTTTACACGCACTCTAATGCCACACGGGGATTACGCCAAAGCCTTGCCCTACTCGCTCCTGCTAATTCCACTTTGTGTCACTAATTAATGAGTTGAATGGTGGAGAAATGCCAAGAGCGAAGAGCACTTGCAGAGCATGGTCCCCGAGTGTCCCCAGCACATCGCCCTGACGGCCGCACTGGTGCCCCCCCAGTGAACGTGGCTCTGAAGCCCCTGGCCCCACCGTGGGCTCTGCTGTTCCCGTTGCCTTCCCGGGTGTCAGGAAACTGCCTGCGGCTGCTCTCCAAGTACATCAGATTTCTGGGGCTGGGAGGGAGCAGGGGCTGCCAGAAACTGCGTGTCCCCTTGAGGATCCTCCAGCGGCTGTTGCTGGGTGCCACGGAGGTTTTGATTTCCATGGCATTCCCTTTCTCTTTGTTTCCCCCTTGGCGTCTTACACCAGCTCTGAGAACCTGGAGACAGCGTATCTGGGGAACGGATGCTCCGAGAAACATCGTGTCCCTCTGGAAAGCCTGGGTGTCCTCCCCGCTCAGTAAATCCGGAGCCCGCTGTGCCGAAAGCTGCGGCCGACAGACTGCTGCTCCTCTCCAAGCCGGTTTGCGAAGCTTCACCCAACTCCCCGTTGCTGTTAATATCTGCGTAAAGTAGGGAGACTGAGCTGTCGCACAGGAGGGGGAGGAAGGAGACGACTGGAGTTACTGCCCCGGGGGTCGAGACGTCTGCAGGGGCTCACCCAGCAGTGGGGTGGGAGGGGGCCCTGGGGCACCCTAAAAGCCACAGAGGAAACCCCAGTCCATTAGCCAAGGTCAGCATCTTTAAAGAAAGATTTACAGTGAGCAAAGGAGGAAACCAAACCGCAGCAGATAAACGGCCTGGGTGCTGTTCCCTACCCCCGCCTCCAGCTGACGCCGAAGGAAAGCCCCCGCAGGGTGGGGGGCTGCGGCAGGAGGAATGGTGAGGGGCTCTGCCGCCTCCGGCCCGAGCAGCAGCTGCCTGCGGGACGTCCCTGGCCCCTGGGGCTGCAGGGGAACGCGCTTTTCAGGGGCAAAATCCCAGCCCGTGCTGGCGCTTCCTGGGGGACATGGGACACAGCACCCCACCGCGCTCCTGGCTGGAGCTGCTCGGGCTGGCTCCTCCGCAGCCGGGCCCGGCCCCCTGCTTGCTTCTGTGCAAAAATCATAGAATCACAGAATGGTTTGGGTTGGAAGGGACCTCAAAGATCATCTAGTTCCAACTCCCCTGCCACGGGCAGGGACACCCTCCACTAGCCCAGGTTGCCCTTGCGCGTCTTCTCGGTTTCACCCTGTGAGCCCAGGAAGGCAGGAGCGGTGATGCACGGATGCACCTGCAATGTTTAACATTTTTAAAAATGCCCCCTGCCTGTGCCAGCCTTTGGCTGCACGAGAGGAGGGACGTCTGACGTGCACAGAACTGCTGTGGCGAGCGCCCGCTGGCCGCGAGTGATTTCCAAACAGCTCCGCATCCCCCTCGAGTCCCACCAGCCCCTCGGCAGCTCTGGGAGCCCTTGGCCGGGCAGCACCCGCTGGCCACACGAGCAAGGGGTCGCCCGGCCCCACTGCGGCAGGCAGCGGTCCCACGGCAGCCACGCGACCCCACGCGGACCCGTCCTTGGCAGAAGGGCGAGGAGCGCCTGGCACGGCGAGGTTTGCGTGCAGCTCTCGGCTCAGACGCTGCTTGTCACCTTTAATTTGCACTGAAGGGTTGCTAAACCCAGAAACGAAGGCTGCTTGCTAATTAGTTTATTCTTTAAAGCAGCCTTTCAGGAGCAACTAAATCATCCTGGAAACTCTTCCTGCTCCCAGGAAGTCATTACTTCGGTAGGTCAGCTAATGGAGCTAGAAAAAACAAACGTGCGCGCGCTCCCTCCTTCACGTCTCCCAGAGGCTGCGGAGATCAAAGCCCGGGTGACAGCGTGTGGTGTCACGGGCTGAAAGCGGCGGCCGAGACCAGCCCTGCTGCCCCGGCCCTTTCCTTTGGAAACGAGCAGCGAAGGCTCCTGCGGGCGACGTCCCTGACCTGGCCGGGACCCGCGCTGCACCCCCGGGGCCTCCCGGGACGCCACCCGTCGCTCCTGCCCTGAGCGTTTTTAAGAGCTGACTTGCTGAGAAATCACATTCATTCCCAGGGCTGCTTGGGATTCTGCGGAGAAGCGTGAGAAACTTTTGAAAGGCTGCGGGCAAATTGTGCATTTGAACAAATTCCATTAATGAAATATGGGGGCTCACAATTTTTAGTTCTTTATTGGTTTGGTTTTTTTTTTCTCATGTTCTCTTTTTTCTCTCCCCTACTCGCTCCATCACCTCGCATCCCCGGGGGCATGCAGGGCGGCTGCAGGAAAGCGTGTCCTCATGGAGCAGGGGGGCACCAATGTTTTAGGAAGTTTGGGGGGGTTCGTTTTCATTTTTAAATTTGGAGAACGTTGTACAAAAAAAAAATGCTTTGCCCCCAAATTCTCCCTTTTCAAAATGCCAGCGGGTGGCTGCCTGCCACATCAGATCGGGGTTTCTCACTGCTCCCGAACCTCTGCGAACTCCCTGGAAACTCCTCGTCCTCCCAGCGAGGGCCCGGGACGGCAGAATAACCGCAGGTCGTGGCCCTTCCAACCTCGCCGCCGCCTTTTCACAGCGGGAGCCGCCGCTGGGGCTGCACAGAGGGACGAGGCTCCGAGAGAGGCACTCGGCCCCTCGTGCATCCCCGGGTGGGAATCCCGGCAGTGCTGGACCGGCAGAGAAGCTGAGATGTTTTCTCTCCAGTTGTCCTCTGGGAAGTAAAAGCTCATCCTTGTTTTAACTCCAGCGCGCGGGAGCTCTCGGGTGCACCCCGGAGCTCTGCACCAAGCAGAGGACGGCTTGCGAAAGCGCCGCGGTGCCCAGACATGCCTGCGCATACCTGTTCGTTAAAGCCTGGTTGCCTTGTGACGCTGCCCGAAGCTTTTGTGTGGGCAGGGAGGCGCGTTGTGCCGGGCACGCTGCCGCTCGGGCCCTATCCTGCCAGCTGCCCTCCGTGCTCTGACACGGACCGTTTTCCACCCGGATTTTGGGATTCAGCCACTGTCCCGGGAAGGAGGGAGCCGGCGAGTGCGGCAGCAGCGGGAGAGTGGAGCCGCTTGCCGGGGCGTCCTGCAGCTGGGGAGCGGGGCAGGGTCCACCCAAACCCGTGGGGGCTCGGGGCCACTTCCCTGGGGGAAGCCAGAGCGTGGGGCAGGGGCTGCCTTCCCTCGGCCCCGGGGTTTTAGAGCCATCGTTGGTGAAGGTGAACCCAGCTGAGGAAGTCCTGGCTCCCTCGATAGCAAAATGGGATGATGCTTAAAAGACAGAAAAACCCCCGGGCTGCTGTCCTGCCCTCAAAACAGCATCGGTCCCTCACTCTGGTCCCTGTGCCGTTTTGGCGTAGAACTGGTTCGTCAGCCCTGTGGTGCTTCCCCCTCACCCAGCCGGGGACGATGGCGCAGCGTGCCCAGCCTGCCCGCTCCCCGGTGTCACCAGAGGGAGAAGCTGCTCAGCCGGTGCCTGGATGTGTCCCCGCGGGGCTGCGTCCGTGGCCCGGGAGGGCTGGGAAAGGTGCTGGCTGGGGGGCGGTGGGTAATGGAGGGTCCCTGCCCAGACGCCATGCGGGGCCGCCCTCCTTCCAGCCAACGTGGGGTTAGCCGGGAGCGACGCCTTGGGCGACCGCAGCTTTGGGTGCCTGCCTTCTCCGTCTTGTTCTGCTCCTGCCTGGAAACGCGTCTGGGAGGAGTGGGGGCAGCAGGCAGGGGAGAGGCGGGTGCCTGATGGGCCTCCCTGGGGCTGGCAGAGATGTTGACATAAAAGCAGGGGCCGATGGCACCCTGAGAGCCCGCAGCTGCCTGTCCCCCACGTCAGACCCTCAGCAAATCGGGGACGTTGAGGTGAGGCTGGAGAAGCTCGGTGGGAATGCTGCTCGTGGCTGAAGATCTCTGCACAGCAGCGTCCCAGAGGGTTTGTGCCGCCGGCTGAACAGCGCCCAGAAGGGCACCGGACCGGAGCTCCGGCGGGACGGGGCAGAGGCTGGCTGGCCCGGGGTGCAGGGGGTGAGGATCACCCGTTGCCGCATGGGGCAGAGGGGCACGGGGGGGACCACAAGTGCTCTGGGAGCAAAAATACCAGCTGGTCCCGAAGTGGGGACAGCTCCTGGCACAGCCGCTGGCTGCTGTTCCCACGGTGTTTTCCTGGTGGGGCATTTGCTGGACGTTGTTACTGTTGCTGCCGAGCCCACGGCCTCCCGCGCTGCAGCACGCTGACAATCGTGACTCCTGCTCGTCTGGGGTGCTGAGCTGGTGTCTGGGACAAAACGCGGCCCCGTTCCCGCCTGCTGGCTGCTGGCTGCGGCGTTGGCCCGGTGGCGGCTTTACCGAGCCCCCGGCACAGCAGACGGGGGGCTGCAGGTCTCTGGTGAGGTACAGGCACACCAGAACCTGGGAGCCCCGTGCCTGGGAGCCGGCGTGGCGCATCCGCCTTGGCTCCTGGCCCTGCGACAGCCCTCATGCGCACTCTGAGGAAAAAGGAAAGTGGGTTCGGTGTGGTGGAGACCAGCCCGGAGACATCCCGCCGTGTGCCGCCAGGGCAGCCGCCCCACCGAGCTGCAGGCGCGTTATCAGCCGGACACTCCTGCCGCTGCAATCACGGCTTTTGTTTTTTAATTGGGCGGAGAGTGGAAACTCGGCATCCCCTTTCTGTACAAACAAGAGGGATTTATTACCCAGGGGCCCCGCTCTCCGGATTGGGCTAAGGAAGCTCCCACCCCTCTCTCATCTCTTCTCTCCATTGCTGAGCTCTCCATGGAACCAGGCTGAGCACCGTCCCCGCGAGCCCCGCGGCCCCCAGCACCGCTGGCTTTATCAGGGCTGGGTCTGAGGCGGCACCGGGACGGCTCGGTGTTCCCGCTGGCGGTGCTGCCGGCTGGTGCCAATCCCCACCACGAGTCCCTGCCACGGGGCAGCTGTCACGCAGGCACGGCTGGAAGAGCTCAGTCTTAATCAGTGAAAGGTAATTAGTGATTTCCACAAGCAACTCATGAAAAATCTGCTGTCAATTTAAACCTTTTAAAATGTTTATTTCAAAATATCTCTGGAGGGGTCAGAAGGGGGCTCTTGAGTTCCTGCCTGTGTGGTTACAGCTCCCAAAAAAACCACCCCGCTCTCCAATTTCTTGAGGCTCCAACAACAAATAACGCGGGGAGTGGAGCGCTGCCTCCCCGGGGAGCGTACCTGGCGGCAGCCCGGCCCCGCAGATCTGACCGACCGCTGCTGGAGGTTTTTCCTCTCTCTGGCTCGGCCGCTGCTGTGCCGTGAGCCGCGTCCCTGCCACCACGGCGAGCGCTGGTGACTTGTGTCTGGACACTGCTCTCAGTCGGAGGCGGAGGCAGGCCCCGGAGCAAGCCCTGCTGAAGGCACGGATTCTGCCTTGCACAGCTGATGCACGGATTCCTGAAGGACAGAAAGGAAGGGGAATTGTTTTTCAAAGAGCAGCAGCAAGGGGATTTCTTTTTGTCCTCTCATGAAGGCTCCCTGCAGTGCAAAGGGAATCCCCGTTCCCTTCCCCTCTGGACAGAGGGCACGTGCAGCTCCAGGCTCTTGTTCCTTCCTTGCTCTCTCTCTCGTCCCCGTTTCCTTAAACTGCGGGGAAGGGCAGGATTCCACAGGTGGGACCTGGGGTCACCTCCCTGTGCACCGACTGCCGAGCCCTGTCCCCTCCCCAGGCTGTGCAGTTCCCCGGTGCTTTAGGGACGGTCGGCCCTTTGTCTGCGGGTCCTGTGCAAGCGCAGGGCAGGTTCCTGGTGCTCTTGGCTGCCCAGCATTGCCGCGGCGATGCCTGCTGACGTCTGAGGGACACCGGGACAGACCGAGAGCTGCATGGCAGAGACTGGGCTGTGCTGATTTTCAAGGGATTTCCACTTTTCCCTGTTTACTCCCCGGATTGCCTTAAGCACATCCGTGACCCTTTGGGATGGTGCGTCACCGTTGGGACCCCAGGAACGAGGAGTGCTGGGGCCATCTGACCCCCATGCGCTGCTGGCAGTCCTTGCTGGTCCGGACGTCCCGGTCCTGCTGCCAGCCCAGCCCAGGGCTGGCATCTCCACCGCGCCCAAACCAGTGCGGCCGGGCTGCCGATCAGGAGCCCTGACCCACACGAACCTCCAAGCCTCCGCTTGAACCCAGCTGCAGATGAAGGTGATGATCGTCCTCCTGTGGCAGGATAATTACTTGCCTGGGCCCTCCTTGCGTGCTTCTCGGTCCATCACGCTCAGCAATTAGCCCTTGGGAGCGGCTGGGGAGGAGTTTCTCGTGTTCGTTCTCTCTCACGGGAGTTTCGCCCCAGAAGCTCTTCCCCATAATTTGCTCTGATGTGTCCCTGCCCCAGCTGAACCTGTGTGGCAGCCGTAACCTCACCTGCCCGCGCATCAAGGCGAATAAAATGCCGGTGCTGCCGTAAAGCCAACGTCCGCGGCGGGTGTAAGGGCCCACAGAGCTGAAGGTGCGGCTCTTCCCTGCTGCTTGCGAGGGACCCTCTGCTTTCCAGAAACTGCTCTTCTCATCTTCACACAGCACCTCTAGTGCCCAAGTAACACCTTGCAAACAGATGCAGTTACCCGTGCTGGTGGTTTGGGTTTTTTTTCATCCTGGGAGAATTAATGATACATACAAATTAATTTTGAGTAAGAACTGGTGTGTCACAAAGCATTTTGGACCTTTTTTTTTTTTTTAAATGAGGGAAAACCCAAGTTGGTGCCTCAGCCAGTCCTCTCGGCATCCAGGGAGATTAAATCAGTGCTCCTGCCACAGGAGCAGGGGAAACCGAGGCAGGCGGAGGTAAGAGGAGGTGGAGCAGGCCGGTGCTGGAAGGAGAACGTGCGGTAGGACAGAGGCCTCACGTCTGGCAGCCATGATCTGCAGTCACAGAGAGCTGCCCTGTGGCTTGGGGACCCCCTCGCCTCTGCTCAGCCACGCTCGGCTCCCCGCGTCTCCCACCGCCCAGAGCTGCCGCGATGCTGATGGGCAGCGGTGAAGGCTGCGGGAGTGAGGGGCCAGGCGGTGCGGAGGCAGGGAGCACGGCGGGTTTGCCCAGCAGAGCCGGCGTCTGACAGAGGTGACTGAAACTTTTGGTGGTCGGCTTTCCGAGCCCCTCCGCTGGGCGCCTTCCTGGGACCCCCCGACACCTCCTTTCCACTGTGGGCAGCAGCCGGGGGCTGCTCCGGTCAGAGCCCCGAGGCAGCGTGGCACGCGGCGCCGTGCTGGGGTATGTGGTCCCGCCGGGTGCCGTGTTTGTGCCGCGCTGCCCAAGCCACATAACCAAACACGTGGCATCTGGTACGTTCCTGCTGGCCCCAAGTGGAAACAGGCTGGAGCGATGGGGCGAGGACATTGCATCCATTGGCATGTTTCTACTTTTAACATGTTAAAGATCATGTCTGTAACCTGCTCTAATTTTAGGCAGCAGTATATCTGCACTGAGTTCCCAGCACGGAAGAATGAGTGCAGGTGTAAAATTAGATGTATTATTTCTGGGCCGGCGGTTACCAGTGCTCCATCACTAAAAGTGCAGTGGCCCGTTCGTGTCGGCACTTCTGCCTCCCATGCTTCGTACCAATCGCCTACCGCTGTTTTCCCACCCCAGGATTAGCCTGCAATCAAAATCTTGTTATCCAGGCGGAGGTTTATAGGGAAAGGACTCCATTCCTGCATTTAGGAATCGATCCCTATTAGGATCAGTTAAACATAGCAGCCTTTCATTCTCAGTGGCTTTGGCTGGCAAGAGCGAGGAAAGCACGTTTAATCAGCGACTGAACAATTATAAATGGTGGGTTTCTAGTCTCTGCCACAGCTGGAGAAAAGATTATATGAAATAACTAACAGGGAAATGTTAATCAGCATTAGCTGTAGTCCAAATTCCATTAACAGGAATGCTAAATACAGAGGAGGAAAGTGCTCGGATTAGGGTGGCTTGATGACAGACTCTTCCCCGATGTTTGGGTCTTGTGCTCCGGGATTTAAGCTTTGATTTAAAATACAAGTAATCTTCTTTCCCTCATCAGTACGAACAACAAAAATGTCAAAATATACAGCAGCTGTAAATCAGCGCAGTGATATGTTCAGGCAGCCCGGAACACTCTTCCGAGGTTACATTAAAGCAGCAGCTTGTTAGTGTTGGCATGAAATCCCTGCTAACGGCTGAGCCGCGGGGCTCGGCGTGCCAGGGACCTGTGTCACGGAGAGGCAGGCGACTGAACGGGTCTGCGTGAGATGCGGTCAGCCGGCGCGGCTAATGGGATGCTGAAAGTGCACTCGGTTTCTCTCCAGGCCTGGTCCGGGTCAGCAGTAATTGAGCGTGCAAACCAGGACACAAATCTCAGTCTCCTTCCACGTCCGTGCAGGCCAAGCACATCCGTATGGAACGATTTCACTGAAAAACTGATTGCGCTGGAGCGACTTGCCTTGCAGGGAGGAAGCTTGCAGAAGGAAAGGCTTTCTGCCTGAATGCAGTCTCCTCAGCTTTTGATTTTTTAGCATTTATTATTATTTTGTATTAGGCTGTTCAGTCCCTAGTTTCAACGCGTTTCACTGCTTGCTTTATCCTGACACTCGTTTTCCAAGTCTTCGCAGTTAATATCTCTGAAGTAACTCAGGCTCCTCCAGTTTTCCTTCAGCTGGAAATGCAGGGCTGGCCATGGAGCTGTCTGCTGTGGAGTGGATATGATGTGGGGGAAATCCTGACAGCAGAGTTCACCCCACTCCAGCAAAACTGGAACTCACATGGATTTACCCGTGCTTCTACCTGCCTTGCACATGCCGTGCAAGGCTGCCTGGGCCTCCAGGGGCAGTGGAGAGGGAGCGGTGGCGTGCAATTGCACACATGCGGGCGATATTGTTGCTGTAGAGCTTATTGTTTAAGAGGCCCTTGCTGCAGGGGCCACTCTTGAACCTCCCGGGTTGTATGCAAGGAGGAATTTGAAAGTGGAAGCTGCCCCGTTAGTGGGACAGAGGTTATTTTATCAATGGAGTTACAACGCAGATCGCTCACTCCGCTTGATTAACTGAGCAAACACGTATGTTCAAGTAACAAAATCCAGGAGAGATGAAGACTGACACCATTTAGCAGGGCTCAAGTCTCACCAGCTAAAATAAGCCCTGAATTTAGGCACCAAGTCTGGGAACAGAAGTTGCTCGTGTAGCCAGGGAAGCATGCTCTGCGAGAGCCAGTGAGCAGCCCGGGCAGGATACTCGGAGGCATTGTGCTGCCCTGGGGGAGATGCACCATCCCACCATACACGCTGTCCTGGGGGAGATGCACCATCCCACCGTACACGCTGTCCTGGGGGAGATGCGCCATCCCACCGTACACGCTGCCCTGGGGGAGATGCGCCATCCCGGCGGTGCTGGAGGAGCTCTTGATTATCAAGACAGTGTTTGGTGTCTGAGTGCACCCTGACACTTGGCACATGCAAAAGCACGTGAAAGGAGCAGAGGAGAGGACTCTTTTCAGAGTAGTTCCCAGGCTGTTTGGATGCTTTGCCCACGGGGTTGGTTTTTTTTTTTTCACTCTCTTGAAATGACAAGGCTTTGAGAAAACACATCCTTGAATAGCTCTCACAGGCTGCAGCACAGAGAGCAGGCTCCCGTTACACTGGCAGGTATTTCAGGCAGCCTCTCGCTGCCCTGTGGCTTTGTCCAGCATGCTGCGGGGAGGCACAGGAATTGGGACACTCTGTGCCTGCCGCCCCCTTCCAGGACTGCTCCAAGGGCTGAGGCCTCTGCTCTACAGCTAGATCAGCTCCTGGATTTGTGTACAGATTGCTGCCTAGCATGAGCCAAAGCTCCTTTCCAGAACCAAATCCCATTCACAGGAAATTCACACCCCGTTTGCCATCGGCCAGCATCCAAGAGGGAGCCATAAACGCAGGCGGAAGGTTTATTTTGCAGGAGTACCATGACATCGGCGGGTGCAGGAGCTGGGTAGCGCGGTGTGAGCTGCCAGCCGTGTGCCAGCCTCGTGGGTCGCCCCAGGCACTCCTGTTCTCCCTGCATTACCCCGGGGTTTGTGCACCCCCCCAGCACCTCCTCTTTCCCCTGTGCTGCAGCTCGGTTCTCGCTCCTCCTGTGAACCCCAGGCTGCCCCCAGCTTTGCTGCTGCAGATTCAGCTGCTACCTCAGCAGAAGGCAGGATTTCAAACCCGGCTGCTTTCCCGCTGATCAGACCAGATGGAGAGCAGACAAAGTGTGGCAGAGATAACAAAGCTATTTTGCGAGGCTTGGAGAGCTCTGTGGGGTTTCTCTGGCTTCAGGAGACACTGCTGTTTAGGATTATTGTGGGAGACGCTGCGGTTGCTATTATTACATTGCAAATCCATGCCTGGATGGTTGCTAACCTGAGGCCCTGCTTGCTTTGCTCCTCATCAACCTAAAAATGAATCAAGGATGTCTCCTGTGCTGACAGGAGCTCCCAAGAGGAGACACGGTGTGAGGGAGCTACTGAAGGTCAAGGGGCTCCGGTTTCACTGTTGATCCATTTGAGCTTAACCAAGGCTCCAAGCTGCTGATGGTCCAACCCCAGACATCATACATACATGGATAAGAAGCTCAGGAAGAGCTTTCCCTTTGTTACCGACTCCACCGCTAAAGCTTTGGAAACTGCGACCGGTGTTGCCTAGGAGCTCTGGTTTCCAGCGTAGCCAGCCAGCAAAACCAATCCAGTGAGGATGGAGAAAGACGTGCTAATGACAAACAGGCACTTGAGATGTCTTCCTCTAACTGGGCTGGCTCCCCATACACTGAGCATCGTCTCTGAAGATCTGTCTGCAGCTCTGCTAGTGTTCAGATGGATTTGCACACTATACATTCTCACAGAGACACATTTTTCTCTCTCTTCCACTGCAAATGAACCGGTTGTTAAACCAGAGCATGGTTACTCCCTGGCTGGTCTGTTCTACCAGGCTCAGGAAGGCATTCAGGTCTGGTTAAGTTCCTTTTGATCTTTACATTCCTTGAGGCTCCTTATCACTTTTCCTTATCCCTTCTATTTGTCTGTCCTCCCCCTTACCATATTTGTGGTAAGGCTTTATCTCTGTGACCAAACCGGTCCATGGGTGGTGGGGCTGTGGCCTGCCATTGCCATATTTCACTGGGTTCAGCCCCAGAAGAGGGGGCCAGGCACGGAGGTCACCGACGTTCCCTTTGCCTCTGCTCTGCGCGGAGGCAGTTTAAGAGCCTGCCAGAACGCAGCAGCCCCTGCGGTTCCCCTGGCTCCTGCTGTAAGCCAGCCCACGGATGAGTTGCTCCTCGGGGAGTACTTACAGGATGAGTTCAGGGTCTCCACGTTTCCAGATGCTTGTTTCATGTTTTCTGCCTCCGTGGCCATTCCTGAACTGCTTTGCTAATCCACTGGGCCTTGCAGGGCTATGCTGGACGCTCCGTTTGCGCAGCGTTTGCTGTTTCCCTGCAGATTTGCCGAGGGTACCATGGCACCCCGGGAGGCCCCCGGACAGAACCTCCCATGTTACAGGAGTTGCGTTCTCTGACTGAAGCTCCTGCCTAATATTGCTGATATACAGAGGCAGCAGAAACCCCACTTTTGTTGGCAGTGTGGGGAATCAGAGTCTAACGGCGACAATTTCCTGATGCATGTGTGAACGTGAGAAGTTTTTGGTGTGTCTCTTGCACCCACTTCTGTTTCCAATTCTGGCTGCGCAGCATTCCCCTCCCTGGGTACGACCACAGTGCATGTTATTGAGTTCAGTCACAAGTTTCTGGGGTGAACACTGCAGTCTGCATGTGACATGTTGCCTTTAGTTTCACTTGGAAATTCAGCTTCCTTACACTTGTCAGAATGTGCTGCTTAATTAATATAATTTATCACACACATGCTGTGGACCACAGTGCTAAAAGCATCACAGGTTTCCTGGCTGTGTCTCAGTGCTGCTGCATCATCACAATTTCACTTCTCTGAAAACATATCTGCCTTTTCTCAGCAGCAGAGGTGCTCGGCAAGGCTTGCAGACCCAAGATCTTTACATGTACATCTTCCCTAGCGACATTTCAAATCTTCCCACTACAAATGAACTAGAGTCCCATGCGGTCATGCAAATGAAATTAGCTCCCTCCCTGCAAATGTGTGTGTGTGGGAAAGGCTGAGGAGCTGTTCTGTCCCAGTCTTCAGCCACCACCGGAGCTTTACCCACTCTCACTGCCAAAACAGATTCCTTTCCTTTGGGGTGTTATCTTCTTTTGGGGTGTGCTTCAATCAGTAATGAACAGGCAGGACAGCCTGTTCTGTTGGCTGTCCTGGCAGCAGGCAGCAGCCCTAGTTTCTACACCCACTCCTGACCTGATGTACAGCTTTGGGACGTCGTCTCCCACCTGCTCCCGTTCCCATTGCTGCCCCGTTGGTTACGCACAGGCAGTTCTTCACGACAGGCACGGTCTCACGCTTGGTCTGGGCATGGTGCTGAGTGTTTCCTGTGACTGCCAGGCACTGTTCTGAAATAGCCGCTAGTAACAAGCCAGAGCAGCCAAGTTGGCAGCCGAGCCTTTGTCAAATTCAGCTCCCAAGAGGCTGGCACATGCTTTGTTTTTTCCTGAGCTCGGCACCATGCCAGACTGGTTCAAGAGCACAGTGTGTAAACACTGGCTGCATGGAGGTTTCCGTCTAAACATGTTTCCTCCCTTCTCCCTTTCTTGGAACCCAGAACAAAATGGGGGTGAAAGGAGTGAAACAAAAGCTCAGACACTGGATCGCTTTGGCTATGCATTGTAAAAGACTTCCCTCTGCTTGCTTGTACGTACCTGCGGCCGTGTCTGCTCCCCATCCCCAGCAGGGTGGCAGTGAGATGTGCGGGCAGGTTTGTGCAAACATGGCTGGCGCTTCTGGGGCATGGGGAGAAGCGGCCGTAGGGGAAGGTGGGAGTCAGCAGCAGGCAGAGCAGCCGGGATCCGGGGCCTGCCTGGCACGGCAGTGACGGCACGTGTGCTCCAGTTCTGTGTGGCCATGGCTGCAGGCTGCTCCCAGCAGGCGCCCGGCATGGGGACGAGACCCAGCTCGGAAAGGCACCGGACGGAGAAGCGTGCCTCTGCCAGGTGCAGGGCATCCAGCCGTGAGCCTGAGCATCAGCCGGGGTGTAAGACAGCCCAGGAGAAGGCGGCCTTGCTGTACCCTTGCAGTGCAGCCTGTGACTCTTCGTGGGTTCAAGAGCAAAGGGAGATAGAACTATATCCTCCTCCATGCATGTGCCTGGCATGGAGATTAATTTATCTGGATGATTAAGGCAGCAAGTGATGCAGGAAGTGGCTGGGTAATTTATTGACCCAGGCAGAAATAGAAAGCGAGGAGTGCATTTCCCTTTCAGTCATGTTGGGGTTTGATTTTTACGTCCTGTTACACACTGATTGATACGTCACATGCCTGGAGAAGTGTAATATACTCAGACTAATCTGCTTTTCTGTCTGATAAAACAGCTGAGAACCAGAGCTTGTTGAGACTCTTCCTGGAGACAGGCGTTGCCATGTGGTGGTTTGTTCAGAGGGTGCTCCCCAACCAGCTCCCTCAGTGGCCGCAGGGAAGATGTCACTGAGCGTAGGTGGAGGTCCTGGAGTCACAGTGCGTACGGAAACCTGCCGCTCATCTGTCTCTGCTGCTCGCAAGCTCAGGAAGTCGGTATCGCTGTCCTTGGCGTTGTGCGCAGCCACCTAGCTTTTCAAAAACTTCTCGAACTCTCACTGCAGGTAAGAGAATTGCAGAAACAGTGCTCCTCTAATAGAGCAGAAAGGCAGACTTTGGCACTGTAACTCTAACAAACCTCCACCATGGAGAAGCTATTCCTTCCTCCTAGCTCACTGTACAGCTTGGCTCCAATTAGTTTGTCTCGACTGCTAGATGTGGAGGCCAACACTGCTTCTATTTCAGGGGAACTTGCCAGAGATTAATTAGATCCCTGCCCTGCTAGAGGACCAGCCAGCATATTTTGTGTGCCATTAACTCAGTACTTATCACACAAACATTGTTGGAATAAATATACCCTTTGTTGTGTTGCTGTAAGCAAAGGTTGTCACAAAAATGAAACATTTGAGCAGATACAGAGTGTGATAGTTTCTGAGCTACATAAGCTGCTTGCTTAGATCAGATTTTAGCCACGGTTACTGAAACGGCACAAAGTGTGTATTAGTGCGTGCAGCCCTGCCGCGCTCAGCAGTACTTTGACGGTGCCCATGGCTGGCCAGCCGTGGTAGCGGGGAGCATGGACAGCGGCCACCGTGTAGACAGCATTGCTGATGTGGGAGCATCTCAAGGGCATCCACCAAACCCCGTGTCAATGTACGAGGAGACGTACAACCCGTGTCAGTCATTGCTTCAAAGGAAGGAATATTGAAGGATAAAGTGAAGAGAAAGTAATATGTGGAGTCAGGAGACAGTAGAAATAATCTCCAGCAAGGGCTGCAAATAACCGTTTGGTCTCTGTTTGTCAGCAGTGAAATGACCTTATCTAACCACCCTCAGGTTGTGCTCCACTCTTCGTGCCCACGCAAAGCACATACAAGCCATGGCAGATTGGCTTGTATTGGCTCGTCTCACTTATGAGAGAGCTGGGAGAAAGTCTAGCCAGACAAGTAGGGAATGAGGCGACAGAAGCCAAGAACCAGTAACAGAGCGATGGTGAGAGCATAGTGCAGAACAAACGAGGACACATCTAGCTAATAGGCAGAGAGGGGATGGGATGTGGAGAGGGGTGATGGAGTGAGAACTGCCTGCCAAGAATCGTAGCAGCAGCAGCTTGAATTAATTTGGAGAGCAAAGTGAGAAGTCTGGAGAAAAGGACTGTAGTAGATGTGTCCAGAATCAGGGAATAGTTCCGGCACCGTGGTTGGGGAAAGGCCAGAGCATGGACGTCTGTCCTGACTGCACTGCTATGGCCCAGCTTGGGCTGGCAGCTGCAGCACGTGCTGCTGAGACAGTCAGATTAGCTGTGTTCCCCCTGAATCTTTACAGCCTGGATGCCAGTCAAACGTACAAGTCAGTCCCTAGTAATTTAACGTGAAACATCTTGTTCTTGTGCTGACACATGCAGCACTAGGGCTGAAAGATGGTGTTCAGATGGGGAGCTTTCTGCTTTGACAGGAGGGAAGAACGGGGAACGCTCTGCTCCGGCTGATCTGGCCAATTGCTTTACCCTGCAGAGAGCTGGCCAGTGAGAAACGTGGTGTGCCTGGGACAAGCTTCACCCACCGCCAACTGCAGCCGGAGGAAGCTGGCTCACAGGGCAGATGCCGTCCTCTTACTGCAGTGGCTGCTGGGCCTCCAGAAGAGCAGAGACTCAGCAGGCTGGTGCAGGCGCATGTATGTGTGTGATTACCTGGGGACAGGGAACAGCTCTGAACTGGCGGGGCACTTGGAACTGCTGTGTGCAGCTCTTCAGCACTGGCATGATAGCAAGGAGGTACTTTTGAAATTCTGCTTTCCCTCTTACCGGAGTGACTCAGAAGGAGCTTCCTTTAAACAGCACAAAGTTGGTGGAAGGAGGAGAAAGCTACTGCTGCTAGCTTGGTCCTGAAAGTCAGATAATATTTTGTAAAGTTGAAACTTTCAGTAATAAAACATTATTTTTAATGAACCAACTATTTTCTGCAACAACTCACCAGACATTGGTTCTGATCTGAACAACTCAAACCAGTTTGTCTGCCCCAGGTTAGACTGGTGCTGGAGCTTAGCTTTGCGCTTGGATTCGTGAGTGGACACGAACGCTGCTGGCTCATGTGTGTGCAGATCCTTACGCAAGCACCCTCTGAGGTGCTGTGGCTTGGGTGCGCTCTAGGAATTGGCTTTTCCAATTCTGCACCTTCAGCTGACTAAAGGAAACCACTGCTTGTATTGCCATGGGTAGAAAATAACCAGGGAATCCTGATCTCACCAGCTTCCAGCTGCTGCTGTCATTTTACCCACCACGTCACTTTGATTTGTGCCAGGCAGGGTCAGGTTACCTGTGCCAGTGGTGAGAGGGTGGCAATACCAGGCTGAAGTGGTGGGAACTGGGGTTCAAAGGGGACTTACGGGGCTTTGAGAGCAGGAGCAGCCCTGGCTGGCTGAATGACAGAGGTGTTGGCTTCTGCTCCGAGGAGGTGCTGGTCTTGGAGTTTCTGTCAGTGCCTTGAAAGCATGGAGGCATCCAGAGGGGGAAAGGAGGTGGCTCCTGAAATGAGAGAGGCTGCCTGAAAGCACACCGAAAACATTAAATGACGTTCAGAGCATGAATGTCTTGTCTCCAAAGACTTCTGATCTGAACTCAATCCCGTTTAGATGAGGCTAGGCTGGGGTTAGCCTGGTCTGGGGAAGGTTTTAATTCGGAGCACGCAGGTACTTCTCAGCGACCCTGATGTGCACGAAATGGCAGCAGGTATTTAAAGACACCAGGTATCTCTCCCTCTAAACAGGCCACCTACAGAGAAACCTAACTGCTTGAATACATGGTTTGCCTGAACTGATTAAAAAGCAGTGACATTTACCTCGAGCTCTGCTTGTATTAGAGATATATTGTTGAATAGCTCCTATCCAGCTCTAATAAAGCAACGTTTTAAACAGAATCCATGGGTTGTAATTAAATACTCTCAGTACTGTGCATGACCTTAAACTTCCCAGTGCTGTGCCATTGTGTGTGACAGGGCTGTGAGTAACGTGATGAAAAGGAGATGTTAAATAGACTTCGGGCCGAACAAAGCTGTGACCAAAACAAGTGAACTGCCAGCCTCAGACATTCCTTTCGCAGAAGCAGGGAGTTAATTACATTGTTTTAAATGCTGCCTCTACTCAGCTTGCAAGATTTCTTGTGAATAAACGCCTCCTTTATTAAGAGGGAGTACGTTTGCAAGGACAGCGATCACTTTGCGTTCTCCGCTCCTGGCAAGCGTGCGCCAGGCTCCTACTCCCTCCCTCCCGCCACCAGGCCTGGGAGCTCTGCCCTCCCTCCCCGGCCCGGCAAGCCCGGAGCGATGGAGGCGGTGTCCCGGGGTGTCCGGCCGGCAGCGGGGCTTCCCAGGACCAGGCACACACGGCGGGGCAGCCCGGCCCCGGCTCCGCCGCCCTCTCTGTGGTGCCCCTGAGGCGCTGCCCAGGCGCCAGAGCGGCGCACCGCCTGCCGCGTGCCTCTGCCCCGCCCGCGGCGCGCCCCCTAGCGGCCGGGCGGCTCCGCACAGGGTAAGGCTCCGCACAGGGTAAGGCAAGGCTCCGCACAGGGTAAGGCTCCGCACAGGGTAAGGCTCCGCACAGGGTAAGGCTCCGCACAGGGTAAGGCTCCGCCCCCGCCACGCCGCTCCCACCCACACCCTCCCTCAGGCGGTCTTTAAAATGAGGAAGTCCCTCCCCCCCGTCCCACCGGGTGATTGGCTGCGACCCCCGCGCGGACGGGCGGCGATTGGCTGCGATTCCCGCGGTGGGCGGGGCGGCTGGCTAGGGGTGCCCCGGCGGGCGGGGGCCAGCTCGTCCCGGCCGTGGCGGCGGCGGCGGGTGCGCGTGGCGGGGCCGGTGCTGCGCCCGCCCGCCCGGGGCCGCGCCATGAAGAGCCTCAAGTCCCGCCTGAAGAAGCACGAAGCGGTCATCGGGGGCAGCGCGGTGGGTAGTGGCAGGGCTGGGGGCAGAGGGGAGGGACGGACACCCCCTCCTCCTTCCGGGGTCGGGGGGCCTGCGCCGGCGGGCTGAGGGCCCGGGGGCTCCTGGGAGGGCAGGCGGGGCTGGGGGCTGCTGGGCTCCGGTGCTGTGGGAGCTGAGCCCCCGGGGTACCTGGGGACGGAGCGGTGTGGCCGGGCTGTGCGGGAGGGCAGCGGGCGTGCAGCTCCGTGGGGAGGTGGGCTGGGGCAGGGAGCTGCGCGGCGGAGGGTGGGCTCTGCTGGGGGGTAAGGCTGGCTCTGGGGGCCCGGCGGGGGGTGCGGCAGGAGGGCTGCGGAGCTGGGGCTGCCTGGGAGCCGGGGTGCGAGGAGTAGAAGGGGCCGAGCTGCTGGGTATTGCGTGCGGGCAGAGCGCAGGGAGCCCCGGGGACCTCAGGCTTTGCTGGGGGCAGCGAGCGCGGAGGAGCCGGCGTGACCCGGGGGAAGCGAGTCTGGGACGTGTGGGGAGTGGGCGCTCTGGGGCAGGCCTGCAGCGGCAGCACCCTGGCACTCGGGCGGATCAGGGAGTTGGGATGTGCCGGAGCAGCGGAGCAGGTCCTGCGGGGTTGGAGTGGAGGGGCAGGCGGGGAGCCCCGGGCCGGTCGTGCGTGGGGAGGGGGCACGGCGGGCGGGGGGGGCTCCGAGCGCTGGCTGGGGAGAAGCGGGATGAGGATGTGCACTATGCCTGGCACCCAGCCCCTTGCTCGGGCTGCCCGGCGTGACCCGCAGGTCGGAAAACAAGCGTGCAACCACATGTTACCTCTGCCTTCAGTTTTGCTTTCTGGCCCCAGCAGAAATTAACACCTTTTTATTTTTTCCATAAGAGCGTTGGGAGCCAGTGATGAGCTCTGACTGGCAGCCTGCCCCGGGGCTTGCTGAGATATGTGTGCACGGCATTGTCAGCAGCTTGTTCGACATCAGTAATTTCTGTGGCAAAATTGGAGCGCTTATCCCAGTACACAGAAAGAGGATTTACTTAAAAAGTGGACAAAAAGCTTTCAAAGTGGCTAGTGACTTTACACAGTTGATTTCTGATCATCTGGTCTGGGAATATTGGGCCTTGGGGAGTTGCAGCCTCTGGAAAGGGGGTACTTTTGTGATGTTGCAATTGTCTGTGTCTCATTCTTTATGGCTCCCAAAATTTAGGTTTTAAGTGACTTTGTTTTTCACTTTTACTTCATTCATCTCTGCAGATGACTTTTGATGAGAGAGGTCTTTGTGACAGAAGAAAGCTATATTCAGAAATTACTTTGTGTGGTAAATATCTTTATTTGTGACCATTCAGTAAATGCTTCCCTGGGAGCCTACTGCAGCAGTTGCACTCCTGAGCTTATTGCCGTCTTCCTGCGCTGGTGTGCTAAACTTGCCACTGGCTATGTGAAATAGCGGAAAAGGGCAGGTTAATATGATACACTGACTTTTATCAGTCCTCTTTTAAGATATTAGCTATCTTTAAAATACTCCTGCACGTTTGTCTTGGATCTGAAGCAATTATTTGAAAATAATAGCTCACTGGAAAGATATGTAGATATTCAGGCTTGTAAACTGCTGACTGAACTCATCTGACAAAACGACAGCTCCATGTCGAAGTGCATCACCGTGCTGAATGTTTCACTGTGCAAAGGAGTGATTCAGAAGTCTTTTATGATAATTTGTAATGTGTAGGCTGGTTTATGTTATTCATTAGTCATCCTATACTTTAGACCTGTTTGTTATTTCAAAGTAAGCCTACAATATTTACATTTCAACAAACACTTAGAGCATCCACATTTGTTTTTGAATAGGCATGGAGATTTTTCACTTCCATAGGTGAAGGCTCAACAAGCCTTCCTTTCAAAGTACGTTGGAGCTGTCTTAATACTTTTAAGAGCTGAAGTTATTATCAAATACATGAAGTGAGGTTACTTTCACCGAGATCCTTTAAAAACTGGGGGTTGTACCCATGATGTACTTATTTCCCCTGTTTATTACATATTGTGGTTATGTGATCGCTTCACCGGCTAATCAAACACCAACTTATAACCTTCTATTTGGGGAAAAAAGAATTCATCCGCGTGGATGGGTGTTAATAGTGAGGCCGAAGGAGGGCTGGTTGGGTAAAGCTGGGTCTCTGTTTCTAGCTGCTGGGGAAGGAAGGGAAGTGGGTGGGAATCCTGCCAGCATGAGCTTTATAGATCCCGCTTGAAACGAGTGTAAAAGGGTTGCCTGTTTGAGAAACTTCATCCCTCTCTCCTGTCCCCACCCAGTGCTATTTCCTGGGGGGTGGAGAGAAGCTTAATCCCTTCATCATGCTGCTGAAAATTTTCCTCCAGGTAATAGTTACGTGCCCTCTGCCTTCCGATGGTCATCTTCTGGAAATGGCTTTATTACCTGTCTTGTGATGGAGGGAAGCCATGAAAAGTGGCAGAAAGTAAAAATGAGCATTATTACCAATTCCACAATTATCTGGAATGTTTTGTCCGAAAGTGGAATTATCTGGTTTTGCCAACTCCAGCTGGCTGACGGCGCTCGGAAAATAATCTGAGCAGCCTGTTCAGTAACTTCAGTGCTCTGAATAGTGAGACAAATGCTTGTCATTCACAGGAGTGTAGGCTGGAAACTTTAACACCAGATTCTGTGCAGCATGAAGCCTTGAGGGCATGCTCCTCACTTTCAGGCAGAGATGATGCCTCATTCACTGGCAGTTACAAGACAGATTTTAATTAATGTAGTCAGTCCTACTGGGGTGACCACAGCAGCATGCACTGCTAGTATTTCTGGGATTCCAAAATGCGGGCCGATATGATAAGTGTACATTTGTGATCTAGTTTGTGTTTAGGAAATGTGTTCTTCCAGTATAGTTAGGAATTCTGTATCTATAAGAAGCAAATATGAAATGCTCACTGGTTGTTTTTTCTTGCGAAGATGCTTGGGGAAAGATTGGTTTATTGTTCTACAAAGTTATTTTTGTTTCAGACCTTTGCTAATCGACTCTGGTGAGATTCTAACTGTTGGCCTCGGTGGGTAGTGCTTTGAGCTGAAGCTGTGTCACTGAATGGTGGCAGGTCTGTAGCTCTTAGGAGTTGTGTGCATCCTAAGATAAAACACCAAAGACAGAGCTGGTGTGAGATAAGACACACGCTACAGAAACCAGCAGCCCTGCCTGGAGCACCTGCGAGTAACGAGACTGAGCAGATGTAAAACCATGTGAAAACTTCTATCAACCCTTTCTCCTCTGGGAAAAGTGATGTTGGATTTTTTTAATTAAGAGGAACTGAATGTCATATAATTAGCGGAAACCATTGTGCAAGAAACAAAGGTAGACATCTGAGCACTTGCCCTGGTATGATGATCTGTGATTATTAAATTAATATCTGAACAAGTTCTGTAGTCAGTGACAGCGGAACTTGTTTAAGGTTGTGGTAATGCTTTTTTTTTCCCCTGTGGAGACTGTCCATTTCTGTCAAATGGATGACTTTTCCTCTGTGTAAGGACTGGAACTTTGGGGGTTGACCCAATATACAATTAAACCTCTACTACTGCCCTGGGAGCAGAGGGGGAAGGTACCACCTCGTGTTCTGATCTGACCCTTTTTACTAAGGGGACGGAAGAATGCTGTTTGTCTCAATTTGCTAATTAGCCACATTATCTTTGTATGTACAGCAGATGTAGCACCAGTGTACTGTAGAATACACATTAGTAACTGAAGGAATGAAGTAAAAATGGATGTTTGGTAACCTAATTTTAACCAAAGATTCAAGATCACTTCTGTATTTACCTTCTAAAACAAAAGAAAACTTGTGCTGCTGGTGGCACACATCAGTTTGTAAACGAGTGAGATTTTCATGGTATTCTGTCACGACTCTGCAAAGACAAGATCGTTTTTGTCAGCCAGGCTGACCACAATGCTAGGAGCTATCAGCAGAATTTTTCCAGCATCGCTGCTGTTGGTCGGAGCAAAGTTACTTTTCCCTCTCCCCCACCTCTTTCATGTCTGTCCTGGGCAACCTCAGGTGACCTTACGATGCCATCTTCAGGCAACGCAGCCAAGAGCCAACAACACTGTAATATTCAAATGTCAAATCTTAGACTGTGGTTATTCTTTAGAGTATGTTTGGGTTCCAGGAAGCTTTATTAAGGCTTGTGCTAATGTGCGTGTTCCTTGAAAAAACTTTGTGATTCATTTGCATTTAGTTAAATAGAATTAGGTGCTTGTTTGTGTGATGTTTGTGGTTGGTGTTGAAGAAACACGAGGTTAGTCAAGACAGGCAATTTGTGGTTCAGCCAGAGCTTTGTGGTGCAGCATGTTTACAGGTGCATTGTAATTTTCAGGCTCCTTAGAAAGGAGTATTTATCAATGCTTTATCATTTTGGAATGTAAAAATATTTTAAAAATTGGAGGCACAGCGAGTGCCTGTGTGCAAGTTAAATATCCTTAGCTGATTTGCAGATGTAATTATGCAGATAAGGCTGTTTCGTTATCTGTTTTAAGTTAATCTAACCTTTTGCTCAGATATAACTTATGTAGTATTTTGTCAGTATTTAAATATTAATATTTACTAGCAAGCAAATGCTTATAACATCTGAGAGACAGGTATTGTCTCCATATTTTCATTACTTAATGGTGACAGAACAGGATCGAGTCAGACTGTAACGTGGTATTCCCTTCTCCGTGCATACGTGCTTGAGGCTGCTTCCCTGCATGATGAATGTAATAGTTATGTTGTGTTTCATCACCCCTCAATATTTTCTGATGCTTTGTTATTAATAAATGGAAGCACACAAATCAATCGCTCCTTGCTGGAGAACTCGTGATTTCAAACGAATGGTTTGCTGGAGTCTGGAGGAAGGCAGTGTCATATGCTGCTTTTAATGGCACACAAAGGCAGCTGGACTCTGACCTTGCTGCTGCTTTCCCCTCGTTTAAAGGGGAAACATGTTCTCCTGGGCACTTGTGGGGGCAAGGCTGGGCAGTGGCAGGACCTGGGCTTCCAGGGCTCCCCGGTAGTTTTGTGGTGAAAGCCATGATGCTCTCCTTGCTGTAAAAGGGTGTAATGTGCTTTGATGTGTGTGAGTCTGGCCCTAGTTACTATAATATGTACCTAACAGACTGTTTTAAAATGCAGCTGCAAAAACACTGATTTGTTTCCAGAGTGCATAAGTAGTTCTGATCCCTTTTGTTAGTGTCTGAGTTGGTCTGTATCTCAGGGCTGAGAAACTGAGGATGTTTAGCAATAAAGCGTGCTTGAGTAGTGTGTTGGCAATGAGACATGAGGAAGTTGTGTTTAAAAGCAAAATTGATTTTTCTTTTAATTTTAGCAGACTCTGCATCCTTCAGGAGTTGTATGTGGAGTTCTTTCACATTTGTGTGCTGTTGTAGTTGATGCTGGTGGCTTTTCCCCCACCCCAGCGATGCAGAAAAGAGAAACTGGCTGTGCTGTTAGGTACGTGTTACTACTTGTAGATGGCAGTGTGCTATTTGACACAGATTTAGAGCCCTTATGATGGTTTTGAGAGGACTATTTGATGTGTCACGTAAATAGCTAGAAGTAGATTTGAATGCTTTCTTAATACTTAATAATTTGATCTTGATATGTTAACTTGTAGTAGGAAGGAAAATGCCTTAAGAATAGGGTAAAATCAGGAATGTTTATGATGAGGTTTTGGATGGTTACTGTTTGTTTTGCTTTAACCTGTTTGTTAGGAGACTATTACTTACATTAATTACAGGATGCAGTTAGATTAAACAAGCCATGCAGCAGCACAACTGTTAATATGAATTCTCGACAGGCATGTTTTAAGAGTAGTGCAAAACTGAAGCGGTCCTAGGAAGGCTGTTGGTTTTGTTCCCTGTTTAGCCTAAGCCTTGCCCGCTTTGTAGCAATCAATGACTTTTCTGTAGATGGAGAAAGCGCTGTAAATGAGGTGATAACATAATGTGCTGCATGTGGGAACCTGTTGGGTGAAACCAGAAGCCTGTGTTCAAGCTGTGTCTGTTTTTCCCTTATGTAGACTAAACAGTACATCTTACTCTGGCAGTTTTAAACTCCAAAACATTTGTATGTCAATACAGACGTATCCTGGTAAGCAAGATATGCTTATAAAATGTAAAATGCCGTTCCCCCCGCAATCTGAGTTAATGCTATCCCAAACCTGGTATCTGCAGTATTTTCTAGGCAACTGCAGAGAAGCCAAAGTCTGCAGATAGATGGGTGTTAGTGGTTGTGCATCTGCACTGTAGGGGGAAGCTACACCTGGTGTGTATCTTTAAAAAATAGTTTCGGTAGCCTAACCTATGCTTGCATTTTGACAATCTGTGCGGTTTTTCAATAAATCAAAGTACTTCAAAAGCAGTTGTCATTTTGTGCCATATAAAATCACAAGGTGTGTCTGTTCAGACTTTAGTTCTGATCCCACGTGTACTCTGACCTCTGTAGAAAGAGCAGGGAAATGAAACGCGTGGGCTGATAGCTGTGCCAAGCCTGCCCTTCCCACTGTGCTTGGCTTACGTGCCACATGTACATTTTTCAAGTTAACTCTCTTCGCAGTGTGTCTGCCTTTCTCTGCAGGAAAACCTGCATGAGACCTAAACTGGGAAAATTACTGTTCTGTGACAAAGATGGGCCTAAAATTACTGCTTCTTGGTCTCTTCTGTGACAAGAATTATTCTAATTGTCCTCACAGACTTCAGAAACTGCAGTTTTAGTAGTTTTATAACTATTTCCATAAAAGCAAGGGGGTTAGTGTTTTTGTCTAGATAGTTTTTAGGACCATTCATGTATTTGTGAGCACTTGCTGTCAGTGGCGATGGCAGTGTTTTACCAAAGCTCTTTGCTCTCGGCGTGTTATGTGCTTATGTCACCCGCTAATGGCATTAGGGAAGGATGGATCCCGGTTGGATTTTTTCGTTAATAGGGTTATCTGCCTAGCTCAGTGGTGACGAGGAGCTGTGTTCGCTTTCACAGGTTTATGTCAGCTTTCAGGCTGAAAGGCTTAAGAACTGCTTTGAATTACAACTGGTGTTTCTGAAGTGAGTTGGATGACTGCTAAAGATTGTCCATGTTTTATTTAAATATGCTGTTTATTTCTGTAGTCGGTGTCCTGCAGCTATGTAGGCAAAAGTGTTTAGAGACTCTGGATGAGCAATTCCCAGCTCAGGTGGAAGCTTCCTGAGCAATACTTCTATTTCAGCAATGAGTTAACTTGTCAAAATTTTTTTCACTGCAATATTAAGACCGGTATTTCTTGTGTCTCTGGACCCATATTGCCTTTTTAAAAAGGTCAGTGCATTCTCAAATGGGAGTTGTACCTCGTGGATTAGGTTCAGACTGATGACCAGAAATCTCTTCCTGTGGGCTTCTTGCTGGCATGAAAAGTCGAGTTCCTTTTTGGCTGCTAGAATTTCACTCCGGAGAATATTTGGGTTGAGAAAAACCTCAGCAGAAGAGCTGCTGGGATTAAAAGGTATTATGGATTGCTTTCCAAAGGCCTTCCAAGTTGGGATCTTCATTTGTCTGTCCTGTTTGAGTCCCCGTAACCTCAGCGTTATTCTCTCCTCTTGAGTCTCGGGATCGCTAATAAAACACTTTCTTTGCTCAGAGTTCCTCAGTGGGGTGTGCAGTAATACTGTGCATGGCCTCAGGGGCTCCACCTGCCTTTCTTTTTTTGGCAGATTCCCTAAGTATGTTGTTATGTTTATTGATAAATATATATATCCTATAACAATAATAAACTTTAAATGTCAACTTTGCCAATTGTTTCTCTGCTTCTCGGCAGTGTACAAATAGGTATTTATTTCTTGTAGCCTAACAGAACTACCCTTGCTGATGGCACCCCATGGCTGCCATTGCCAGCAGCAGCGTGCCCTTTCCGCTGCCTTCCGTGGCACTGGAACATCCTGTCTTGCTTTGCTTAGAAAATCGAGAGTAATTAGTCTTGGTACCGAATATGCCCTGAGTGTAAACATCTCTAGTGGTTGTCATTAGTGCTCTCACAGCTCTCATCTTTAAATACTTAATTGTAATGATGGATGAGGAACAGGCTTGTTTTCAAAGGTTGCAGTTTTAAAGAGTCTCCCATAAGCTTTGGTTCTGAATTTATGCTGTACACTGCTCGCAGTAAACACCTGAGAGCGGTGATATTCTTTATCTGCTGCCTGAATTGGTGCTGGCTGAGAGTATTGCAGTGCATGGGTAGGATATAGTAATGTTATGTGATGGTCCAAAGATACCTGCAAGATGAGGACTGCAGATAAGGTAAAGTAGCTCGACTTCTGATCTGCTAAATACCTGGTAAGATAAGAGGTTTCAGGTTCAGAGAGACTAGAAGTAGATAATTGTTCATGCAATGTATGGTTAAGCTGTACAATTCCTTACTAAAGGGTGTTGAGGATGCTAAAAGCTTACCTGGACTTGAGGAAAAACTGGAGAAGTCAATAGAGCAATTAATTCAGAATTATTAAGCGTGTAGGTGGAATCCCTCTAGCTTGGGAAGCTTAAATCATTCATTGAAAGCTAGGAGAGTAATGGGAAAAGTATTCTGTGCTTTTTTCAGTGTACGTTCTTTTTCTGAGCATGCTGGTGTGAATGTATATCTCTGCACCGCTCCTAAAGGCATTACAATACCAGATGGATGTACAGAGTGCATGCAAACACCTAATACCTAATGTATCTGTTTAATGTAAAGCCCTTAACCTGAGAGCACACCAGATACAAGCTGATAGGAAACAGTACTGCTTTTGGTCCTGGCCAGATGGTGGAGGTGGGATGCTCCCGTTGGAGACCTGGAGTGGGGAAGAATTCCTGGCAGGCTGAGCTTAGGAAAGACGGGTGCTCTGTGTTAACAGCAAACAGGCAATGCCGGCCTTAGCTGGGCATCTGTGGGATGTTTGGCAACGTAGCACCTCCAGAGATCTGCCCTGCTGCTGTATCTGACAATGGTCTTTGTTCTGAAAACCCAATTTGAATTGGGTTCCAAATGTTGGTTACACTTAAAGAATGCAACGCAAGCATGTTTCATTAGTTTCTACCCAGCGAGCTCTCTGAGAGTCACCTGCCTTGGAGAACAATTTAATTGGTGTCAGTTTGTAGCTGGGCTGTGTTTGCTGAAGCTGCTGGAGCTGTGAAAGCTGTGTTTCCCGAGAACTGCTGTTTGCACTGAGCCTGGCCTGGGCAGGGGTGGGGAATGCAGTTTAGCAATCCTAAATCTTGTGGTCAGGACTGTCTTGGGAGGATCTTCAGCATGAAGGGACTGCAGGATGAGTGCAGCTCATGAGCCATGAGGAGTGTCTGCAGGCAGAGAAAAATGGAGACAAGTGAAACCTTTGGGAAAAATAAATCAGACTGTTCACCTGGAAGGCATAGTCTTACCTATGTGGTTTCTCACCAAACCGATTTCAGTTAAATGGGGTTTTTGGCTGTTGCTGTCACTTTTAAAGTGTTGTTTTGGTTTTTTTCTCCCACAATACCATTTGTAGCTTGGGGAGCCAGACTTGGTTCTGGCCAGGAGATAACTTGAGATGACATAGTCATTGCACTTTTTTGGAGTGGCTTTGTCACGTGGACACTAATTGCAGAGAGGTCTTGGAACATTCTTTTGAGAAACACGTTAGTGCTGCGAGGCAAAGGGCTGGTGCTTACAGCCAGTCATGTGGAATAGTTTAGAAGTTACTGGGAAAGGGTGAATTTGTGCCAGTATGGATGAGTGATTTTTAAAATCACTTTACTGAGAAGATCCGTTTATGAGGTTATTTGCAGTCTCGTGTTTTTCTGGCTGTGTACCATGTTTCTCCTCTGCAGACAAAACAGTGCCTCGCTTGTCATGTTGACCTAGTCCTCTAAATATGGCACTCGGGAGATCTCCATTTAAATTTAACACTTGTGAAAGGAGACTCTACGTCTTCCCTACTGTTAATCATTATGCTGTCTATTTAATGTTTTCACAGCCTCTGTGACTCCTCTTGTTTAACATGTTGGGAGACAGACTGGCAGCAGCAGTAAGCTGAAACCAGGTTCTATTCATCACTGTAAAAGGAGAATTTTTTTAAAGCAGAGGCATGTGTGTTTTCTAATTTAAAATCGGTTGCATTTCTGTCAAAATAGGATCATGCATTCCATCTGCTCTGTAGTTGTAACTGTCTGAAGTCTGATCGTGAGTCTGGTTTCAGCTTTGTGGTGTAGTGGAATGGGAAAAAATTACTCCTGTGAGTATTTCAGTCCTTCTGTGTTATTAGTGGTGGTAAGTATGACCTTCATTAATGTCAGTGGACAGTTAATTTGACTAACATGTTTGTTATTTTAAAGTGAGTGTTTGTATGTCTGTAGAACATAACAACACTGTAGTAAAGTTTCATGCATGCTTGTCTCGTTAGTTAACATTCAGTCTAAACCGCATTACTCAGGGCATGAGCATGAGGAGAATGTATTAATAGCTATTGCTTTCTATCGCTCGGCTATCAAGTACTGGATTATCAGAAAATAGATCTGGGCTGATGAGACTGTCTACGTATTGTTTACAAGATATTTCAGCTCTGGGCAATATTTACTTGTGCGTCTGAGTCACTCTGGCAGTCTGTCACAGAAAGAAAAGCTCTGGGAGGGTTTTCCTGGGGAGGGACAACCTGAGCCAGACCCACAAAGGGCTTCGCCGGCCGGGCTGCTGCTGGGCAGCCTCTGGCTGGGGGTAGCCCCTGTCTTTTTACGAGTTATGAAGTCTGAAGATGATCCTGAAGATGGGGAGAATATACTCGGGGATCCAAGCTAAGTGAAGGATGGAACAAAATGAATTCCAGGCGGTGGAGAGAATGCGTTTCTCGAAGCAGCCCATTTGAGCTCTGGCTTGGTGCTTTGTGAGCTGCTGCAGCGGTTTGGGACTTGCTGCGAGATAAACTGGTTGCTTCTGGCAGCAAGAAGCTGCGAGTTCGATGATGACTTGTTGGTTTTCTTGTGCAGCTAAAGACACAGTAGGTATCTTAGATTTCGTATCAATGGCAGTAGTTTACAACTGCAAAAAAGCAAAAGCTTGAATTTTGTAAACATTTTGTAACAGTTTCTTTTTAATTAATGTGTGCTATATATGTCTTTAACAGCTCTTCCTGTGAGGCATTTTCCTGAGATGTGAAATGCTTGATTAAGTACATCATAGGAAATGGATACAATTTACTTAAGTGTTATAAGCAAGGGGAGGGGAAAAATAATATGATGGTTTGGTTTTTTTAATAACGCTCTTGTTAATCGGGAGATGTATGAAATGGGAGCGTGGAATGGCTGGTGAAGAATTTTTTTCTATAGACTTGAGTGAATTTGTGCTAGCAGGTATAAGCTGCAAGGATGAAACTCGGCAATCTAAACCCAGTGGCCAACGTGCAAGATGGGATTGCTTTCCTATAAGGATGTGAAATGTCTCATATGCAAAAGGATTTAGAGGGAACAGAGCTTGATGCTACGTATGTACAGTTTCTAAGGCATTTAAAAATAAAACATAAGACTTGCATAGTAAGGTAGCTTAGCAGAGGGAACTTTGCCAAGCTGTGGAGGAATTCTGCCTTTCCCCCGGCAACGCGTGCAGCTTCTGCTCTGAACAGTAATGTCACCAATGCAACCCCTTCGTTAAGCCAACCAGGCTGGCTTGGCTTTTAAGCTAATGGATGTTTTAATTGATTGACAAATCAGTACTGTGCTCTAGCTGGGCAACACTAGTGGTTGTAATTTCATTAGCTGTCTATTACTTCATGTCACTTCTAGCACGTATTGTAATGAATAAGCTGTTGCTAAAACTTCGTGAGTACTGTAATCTTGTTTATCGTGAGAATGGGGAATAAAGATAATCATGATTACAACTCCATTATACAAACCATTCCACAGATGCAGGGAGGGGTGGTGGGTTTTTGGTTTCGTTCTTTGTTGTATCTCTTTGCCCTAGCACAGCCTGGCTCTGGCGCAGGGTGAGACCTTGCTGCAGCTCTGGGCTCTGGCCGCTTTGAGAACTGGCTAATTGGCATTGGCACTCTCTGTGGTGGATCTTCCAGGCTTTATTACATTAAATTCCCAAAAGTTTTGGTCTTTGCTAGTAAGACAGTCTTAAGGAGAAGGTAGTTCTGTCTTAAGAGAATGCAACTGTATTTTTAATGTGAAAATTGTGCATAGCTTCTGTTTTTTATCTATTATTATTGTTCTTGCTTTCACGTGAAGACCGCTGTGCTTTTTCATAGTGGATTTAGCACTTTGTGGAGGAATGTATTGTGATGAACCCAACAGGAAGGATATGGGATTGATAGGCTGCTTTCTCACTTAAAGAAACAAAAATGTTTTCAGCTACTCTGTTTTGGAAATTCTTACACTTACCAGTTTTAATGTTCTTTATTCAGTGAGGGTGTGGAACTTCAGATCCACAGTGATGAGTAACTTCGTGCACCTACAGGCTGCTTATGTCTCACTGTTATCAGTCCATTCTTTCACTGTGTAGAGTTAGATTTGAATATAATACTCCTTTACAAGCCTTTTTCTTCTGTTAAAAGCTTCTTGAATATCAAGTCATCAATGTCCGGCTTGGCCATGAGGTTTCTGTCACAGAACAGAATTTCCTGAAAAGTGTAAAGCAACTCAGAAAGAATGGTTTGGCAACAGAGAGGACAAGCTCCATGTTTTGGGTGGGATGCTTGGCCTGTGGCCTGAAATTCTAAATTTGAAGAAACAAGGAAAAAGTGGGGGGTGACGAATGTCTGAGGCTGAATGCATGGTAGTCTATTTATAACTGACTTGTACTTTCTCTGCACTCTATGTTGCTGTGGTAATTGCAGGCAATTTAAAGCTGTAAGCTTTGAGTTTTTCTTCTACAGCTCAATAGATGTTCATCTCTTGAATGTCACCCTTAGCTAAATTTTGACCCTTTGGACAGTCAGGAAAAATCGTGTCCTGTTGCATATTATTAGCACATCCATTTGATGTTAACATCTGAAAACTGCTTGGGACTTCACAGAGCTGGTTCAGCTCTATTCTTAAGAATGGCCAAATCCAGTGAGTTGAATGAGTAAGTACGTTTCTGTACTGATGCCATGTGTGTACCTACGTTGACTTGCAGCACTTCAGCGTCCGGTTTTGTGCAGGGTTGGGGTACGGTCCGGTGTCGTATCGGATCCCCTGTGCCTTTCCTTCCTTGGTGCCTGGCTGTGGGGGCATCAGGCCAGCGAGCCCGTTTGCTGGTAGGTGTCTCTGGACGTTTTCCTATGGATCAGCTTGTTGGGCAGGTGCAGGGTGAGGACTCCCCTGCTCGAGGCACGCGAAGCAGAGGCAGAGCGGCTGGGCAGAGGGGGATGCTTGTCTTGGCAGCAGACTGCGGTTCCCTGGGGTGGGAAGCAGCGGCAAACTCCTCGGCACCCCTGCGAGTGATGAAAGAACGTTTTGAGGAAAAGCAACTTGTCTGAGTTGGTAAAGGGAAAATAGGGACTCTGTGTTTTGCTTCTCTGTTCTTTCATCAATTTTAGTTATGCACTGGACATGAAAACCAGTGTAGTTTTCAGTAAAGCTGGGAGGCTGTTCTTGATAAATGTGAATGTGGTTTAGAGAGGGCTAAACTTAGTACGTATTTCATGTGCTGCTGAATTCATGAAAGCTGCAGTCTGCTGTTGGTTACGTGTATTTCATAATTGTTCTGTTTAAATATCTCAAAGCTCACCTGTTGAGTTCTATGGTACCTTCCTACATAAGGATTGATAGAGGGGAAAATTGTAGCAGTGGTGTCTTATCTGCCCAGTTCCTTATGAAACCATTTTTTAATGAATACTGAAAAGCTTGTACTGAAGATGATTAGATTGGAAGTTGTTAGCAGTACTATTTTGGGCTGTTGCTCATTTATCTGTTCTTTTGTGTTGCATCTTGTTTATTAATTTGTAATTTGAGGTTTGTATATTCTTTTATCATTATCATTGTTCTATTCCTTTTCTGTCCTATTAAACTGTCTTTATCTCATCCCACTAGTTTTACTACTTTTTGATTCTCTCCCCCATCCCACTGGGGGGGGAAGCAGAGAGCGAATGGTTGTGTAGTTTTAGCTGCTGGCCAGGTTAAACCACAATATATGTAAACAACTCTAAACATCTTAACAGGTACAACTCGATCTGTAAACCAAGATTTTTTTTTTGCTTCCCCCCACCTGTTGCATATGATTCAGCCTTTTACTGAAGTTCTTTTAGTAGATCAGTACTGTACCATAAACTCACTTGCTTTTCTAATTCTCTCTTATACAGCTGAACACAGACTGGAACAAATATGATGACAGGTTAATGAAAGCAGCTGAAAGAGGCGACGTGGAAAAAGTTTCATCAATCCTTGCCAAAAAAGGGGTCAGTCCTGCTAAACTGGATGTGGAAGGGAGATCTGCGTAAGTAACTTCCAGTACTTGCTCCAATAACGGTGTTGGGAAGCTACTGAAAGTTACCCAATTCCTAAATGTTGCTGCTGCTCTAAAAACTTTTTAAAAATACATGGATCTCTGTAATATACCATGGTAGATTCCAGCCTCATCTAAACTAGAATACCAGGTGGCTAGAATGTCAAATTCTCATACACAATCTTCACTTCAAAGTGAAGATCAGTATTTAAATACTTGTTCTTGCCAGATTTGAATATTAAAGAGAAATGGAAAGCATATTGGTTTTTCACCTGGTTTGCTGATTCAAGGTAAATAATGACTACTTCTCCAAAGAGTCATCTTGTTCCTTAAAGTAAAAACTGCAAAACTTTTAACTGGATTTGGACTCTGCCCAAAGCTGGGTTTGTATTGTATAATGCTTTCAGTATGCAGCCGTTTGCTTTGACTTTCCTGGTTAATATTACCATTTCTTTGTGTAAACCAGTTGTGCTTAAGCAAGGTATTTCCCATTTTTAGATTCCATGTTGTAGCGTCGAAGGGAAACCTGGATTGCTTGAACACCATCCTTATTCATGGAGTTGATATCACAGCCACTGATGCTGCAGGTAGGCTTCCTCAAATGTCCAAGTGCAACTTGCAAAGCTCCTCAGCTTGGTTTTTATTTTGGAGTGGGATTAAGCTAAACTATAGAATAGATGCTCTTCCTGTCCATGGATTTCCCTGTAGTTGGTAAAAAAAAAAAAAAAAATTATCTGTGTGACTTGTTGAACTTACAGGAAACTGCTCTCATATCAAGTAATGTAACTTCATGAATGCCCCTGACATGCAGCAGAACGTGTGAACTTTGGCTTTGTGCTGTTGTAACTGTATAACAATCTGCTCCAGGCTCACGGGTGAGATCAGTATTTCTGTAAAAGAACAGTTTTAAATAAATTTGTGTTCATTTGAATACTAAGTGTATTTCGCAGAGACTTGTACTGTACGCAGTGAGGATTAGAATGAAACGATATTGGAGGAGTTCATGCACCCTTATTGAGCCCTGAAAACTTCAGAGTGCCTCTCTGTGTTTATAAACTCTGAGTTTATGTGAAAGTATTATGAAAGAGGTAATTAGAAATGGGCACTAATTTTGTGTCAGATTGTTTACATTATAATTTAACAAGATTAACAAATATTGCCTTGTTTTCAACTTCATTATAGAAATAATCTAGCCTCCTTTCATATGACAGATTTTTTTTTTAAAATGCTTGTGGAGACATTTGCAGTATTTTGAGATTAATTTCACTGTTCATGAACTTGAATGGTTGGCTACAGTTTATCTAAAATAAAAGACTATTTAGCAAATAGTGAAGTATGTATGAGATGACTTACACTACTAGTAGAATTAAGGGGGAGAGTAACCATTGTATCTAAAATGATGTGGATGTTGATCTAAACTCTCCTGTGAAATCAATCTAGCAGTCTAATGACACATGTACGCTGTTTCATACGTGTAGCATGAGCAGTAATGAAGCATGTGGAGTTATGGAGGAGGCAGAAGACAGTCTTTTGAGATGAAATAAACTGCTGATGCTTTAGTGAAGTACAAATTTCTTATTACAGTTATGTAATTAGTAATAAACTTTGAGAAACAGCATAGGCATGTGGAATTTGTGTAGTATTTCTAAAGGCACGTTAAAGTAGATCCTGAATTGATGTTAATCTCTTTTTAGGTAGAAACGCATTGCACCTAGCTGCAAAATATGGACATGCTTTATGTTTGCAGAAGCTGTTGCAGGTACTGAAAAATACAACTTGTCTGTTATGTTTTTTTATTCTTCAGAAGAAAAAAGATGCTCTTAAATATACTGATTGGAAATGGGATATGCCACTTGTCTTTTTAAAAAAAAAAACAATTACATTCTTCTTTAAAAACAAGACAGCCATGGGGAAAAGACCTTTTCATATTAAATAACAGGTTGTGGCTGAAAGAGTGCTAAAATAAACATATTTTCCTCTCTTCATGTAGACAATCAAATCAAGTTGTGGTTTCTACCTCTTAAAGAAAACAGAATTGAGTGTCTTTCGAAAAACTAGTGCTCCTTTTCTGAATACACTTGCATTTAGTAACAGTAACGCTGAAAGATCTGCTTGAGAGTAGTGTTCTCTTCAAAAAAACGAGCATTTGCATCTTTCATTAATGAAACAATATTGGGTGCTTGTCTTAAGTTTGTGTGATTATTTTTTTCCTTCATTTCTTTATGCTCACTTGAATTTTTTTGAACTTTTAATGGAGTCTCTTCATCTGTTGTTTACTTGATGCGTGTCCGCACACAGATATAAATGGTATATTTTCTGTGGAGGACCAGTACCAGTAATGATACTGGCAGTGAGGGAGTAATGGCAAGTAGCGGAGAATCTTAGCCATAGTGAACAAAAGTTTGAAAAGTCTGTGATGAATTGTGCATTTTCTGTGCATGGTCTTAATTCTACAAATTTTGATCAATGTGTTTAGAATGCTAAAGTGCAGGTACCCATGGCTCTTTCATGTATGTCAGTGTATTTGTAAACTACAAACTTACTTTTTTTTTTCTTAAATCAGTTTTTATTGCTTTAATTCAAACCTCAAAACATTTCATGTTTTAAGTGCAATCTGAATCCTAATTGATAACTGGGGTTACTTATTTTAACAGTACAACTGTCCAACGGAGAATGTGGATCTTCAAGGAAGAACTGCTCTTCATGATGCAGGTAAAAGGTTTTGCTTTTCTGGTAACTGCAGTATGAAATCTAGATTTAATTAATGGATTAACTTTCAGATGGGCCAAATTCTTCTCTTTTTTAATGTTGGTGACTGTAGTAGGAGATTGTTTGTGGTGTTATGACATTTGTCCTCAATAACAAACTTACTAACAGATTCAGCAGAGGTTTTAGGTCTGAAAGTCTCTTCTGATGCTCATAAATTGTCTACTAAAATCTTAAGCAAGTATCAGGAGCAGTGTGTTAGAGCACTGATGTTAGTAGGTTTACTCTGGATTGTCTGAGTCCTCATCATGATACGTGGTGTCTTGAACAGCAGTTTGATTTCTTTCATGTGCTTCTGTGTGAGAACTAAGTCATAGAGCCTGGCCATGCTTTAACTTAGTTGCCTGAATTTTTGTGAAACAAATATGTCCAAGGAGGTGTTTGGAGTTTTGCAAAGGCTGTTCTCAGCAGTATGACTTGCTCTTTCTTTTTCTCTTGAAAGCTATGTCAGACTGTTCCTCTAGCATACAACTACTGTGTGATCATGGGGCCTCGGTGAATTCAAAAGACGGAGTAAGTTGCTGCTTATAGCCATCTCCTGCACAAACCCTCTTGGAGTTTTTGTGCTTCCTCTGCTTTCTCTCCGTTTCCTGATTTCTTTCCCCTTCCTTTCTGCAGGACGGGAGGACACCGCTAGTGCTGGCCACTCAGATGTGTCGTCCCACGGTTTGTCAGCTTCTGATAGACAGAGGAGCAGATGTTAATGCCAGGGACAAACAGAACAGGTAATGCCTGCAGAGTGCTGTCATAATGCCTGCTGACATTTACAGGGCAGAAAGCTTTCCCTTGGCATTCAGGCTACAGAATAAATACACTAAATGCGGTGGAAAGACCCTGGGATTTAGTTCAGAAGTAGATACGCCGATTCAATAATGCAGTTAAGCTTGGCCTTTTTATTGCTTGTTCTTGCATCTAAAATACATATAGGCTTGTTACTATCAGCAGAGAAACAACAGTTGGTTTTTTAAGGGTTTGTACAAAGCTGCATCTTGCACCCTTTGGGATCAATATGCAAAATGAGTTGTGACAAAAGTGGTACTCTGTCAAGAAGTACTGGGGTTCCCTTAGAGCTTCTAAGGGACCTAAACATCTTAAAATGTTTGCTTCTGTATTCATGGAAGGGTCAGGGGAGGCATTTCTATTTGTAGCTGCTACTTCTGTCAGGTATTTCTTGGAGGATGATTGCCTGGTGGCCAGTGGATGTGAGGCTGCTGTGGAACAACACGTGGGTACTCGTGTTCATGCTCTGACGCTGGCGTGTGTTTGGAAGGCGTTGCCAGGGTTCCCAAGCACTTGCCCAGACTTTGGCTAAACTTTCGTCTTGTGTTTGTTGTCTCTGTTGATGTGTGTATCTCGAGAGGGATCCAGAAGTCACATGAGCTTTTCAAAGCACTGGGTGGCTGTCTCAAAGGCAGTAGGTTTATGCTGGGTTTCGTGGAAGTACTGCTATTATAGTGGTTTTGTTTGCTTTTTAACAAATGTTTAAACACTGGCTAAGTGACTTCTTAAAGCTTAGTTTCCTCTCTTGATAGAGGAAGGATTCCTTGGCTCAAGTTTCCGTGATTAGACATAAGTGTACAAAGGATTATTTCCGTAAGTGATTGCTCTGTTAAAGCGTGACGTCCCCTAATCTCTGAATGCAATCTTTCTCCCCATCCTCAGGACTGCCTTAATGTTAGGCTGTGAATACGGCTGCAAGGATGCAGTAGAAGTTTTGCTCAAAAATGGTGCGGATGTTAGTTTGACTGATGGCCTTGGTCATGACTGTGCTTACTATGCCAGAATTGGTGACAATATTGACATTTTGGCTTTAATAAAAGCTGCTGTTGAGGATTCCAGCAAAGGTATGAAGAACATAGCTATAAGTTTTCTGTTACTCTTTCATTTGAATTGTTTGTCTTCCCACTGCTATGTCTTCAGGAACTGTTCTTTCGAGGGCAGCTGTAGTCCTCTAACCAAAAAGGTGATGAACTGCCTATTTGGGAGGGAAAGAAGGCTTTGGGTTTCTGTTTGAGTTTAGTAAAGCTTTTAAGGTTAATGCAGGCTCCAATGCCTCAAGGTATTAACATTGCTGAACCTGGCATTGCAGTATTGATCATAGGAATTGTTTAGCCTTATCTATAGAAAAACTTTGTACATGTGTTTCCATATTTGATTAACTGTGGGAGGGAAATCTATTTCTTGACATGTCCTCCCAAGAGTGACACTTGATAGAAATAGCCGAATGTGTTGCATGAGTCTGTATGAAATGCGGTTTTTAACTTCCTATTTTTCTGGTGCTTTTTTAGCAAGAGATACCATGAAGAAAGGGCAACCTGAACAAAAGGTGAGGCTGCTTATACTAATTATCTCCTAAGGCTAGTTTCTGAAGAAGGTGTGAGATGACACACAGTGTTGGTGAAGTCTTGATTTTTTTACCACGTTATGCTTTCAATTGCCCTTTTGGGGTGAAAAAAGAGTTACAATGCAGGGCCCGTAATGCCCAGGGATATTTGAGCCTGGGTTGGAGCCAGTGTTCATTTTTATTAAATTTTCTGCTGTCTCAGGCTGGAAGTGAGCTATTGCTGAGCAAGGAGCTGACTTTTGTCTGTCACTACAGCATCTTCAAAACTTGTTGTTCTGCAGAGGTGTCCCCCACCTGATGTTCCCAACATATGGTGGGGACACTTATGTTTTTAAAACATGTGGGGGGAGTAAAACTGAATTGGTTTTAACTTGCCTAGAAAGATTGTTTCCAAGGTTTAATTCAAATGTTCAGTATATATCACAGAAAGAAAGATTACAGGCTTGTGGTGTAAATTTTACTGGGCTTGTCTCTGCTGTGAAACCGGCCTATAAATGCAACTAATGAGTAAAATTACCTTCTGTAAGCTACTGATGAATGTGTAGTATTTTCTTTACCCACCATCAGTGCCTCATTTGATAGAGGACAATGTAAGAATTATGAAATATTTAAAGATTTTGTAAATTCAAGATTCATAATCCAAAGTAAATGCCTGATGCTGCTCAGCAGGCCTGTTACTTCAAGATTGATGCTACATGTGTATGCTGCAGGTCAAACAAAACTTAGGTACTTTTTTTGTGCTTCTTGCCACATCTTTATACTGAAATACAGCTCTTCGAGACATGATGGTTAGGCCTGTTAAATCTCCTCAGGGAGGTGTTGAGTGACTCCTAGTACAAGAGTAATATTGTAGGTGTCAAACTGAAGGAGGTGAAGTGTAAGCTGCTTACTGCTGACCACGGAAACGCAGTACACTGGTATCGTTGAGAGGGTGATTAAGATTGTGCTGTGATGCAAAACTAGTTCAGTATTTTTCGAATTCTTAACTTTGTATGTAGCTGAGAAGATCGCCTCTGTAATCAGATGGCGTGTCTATTTCTATTAGAAAAATACTCAGTGATGTGCCTGTTCAGGATTAGAGTTTTGACCAGCATCCCATTTCCTGTCCGGGTGAGGTGAGGAGTGACCTCTTGCTGAGAAGCAATCTGTCAGATGGGAGCCGCGGTAGGATTGTGCCCTGGGGAGGCTGAGCGCAGCCCACCATCCCCAGAAATGGATGGCTGTAGAACACAACAAGAACATAAATTAATACTTTACTGTTGCAATAACAGATTACTAATATGTCACAGAAGTGGAATCGGCTGCATGCGCAGGAGGAGGTGAATGTCAAGCTGTATCAGAAGGAACATAACGCTCAGGTAACCAAGAGGGATTTCTATGACTTGTGTATCCCATATGCATAATGAGCCAGACGTACTAAAGACAAGATGTGCTTGTGAGTAAGCATTGGCAATGCCACTAAGAAAGGTCATATGTATTGCTGTTTACTTAAAACTTAATTGCATGACTGTGTAATGTAGCAACTACACAGATCAGCACCAAACTTTTTCAGGAAAAAAATAATTCTTTGTGTAACATAGTTGCAAGTCTCTTGTTGTCTTAAACCTACCCATCTCTTCACCTTCTGTCCCCTACTTTCACCTGCAGTAAAATCACAGGTCACAAACCAGGAAGATTTATTTTCTTTTATCATTCTTGAGATGAGTGTTTAAGTGTCTCACTGATAACAACCTGTATCATAATTGTTCTACTAACTAATATTAATTTTCTTATCTTGTTAATATGTCATTACAGTTCTCAAAAAGGTAAACAATGTTTTAAGCTGTGGGGAACAAACCACTGAGAAATTGAGGCCTTTGTTCCAGAAGGATTTGTAATAAAAGGATAAAGATCTCTAAATACAAATTCTCTGGTTTGAGCTACAGCAGTTACCGCAGTTAAGGCAGCGATTATCAGGCAAGAGTTAAGCAGCCATTATTGGTTGCATGTGAGCACTGGGCTGACTGGTAGCGCAAACACCCATCGCTTTCACGTGTTGGATTCATTATGGGTTGCTAGAGTGATTCTTGTGGCCGCTGGAACAGTTAGCACGCTTAAAGGTTGCTGTGCTTCATGCTGCTGAGGCTTTTTCATGACACCTCTGGCTGCAGTGGTAGGGTTCCAGGAACTGTTTTACCATTAGTAATTCTTACTTCTTAGCAGACAGCAGGTAAGCAGCCCCGTGAGCGCTGTCAGGATTGAATGTAATATTACTCTGCTCACACTTTCAAAACCTGTATGTACGCTTATACAAGTGAGCTGTCTAGAGCTGAAAAGCTTGAAGACTCAAGCTTGTGTTTATGTAAACCTTCAGAATGAGACAGACCTGGAGTAAGGCCACAGAATTATTAGGGGACTTGTAGGCAAGGCTTGGTGTCTTTACTGACTGTTAAAACTGTTGGTTCAGACTCTTTAGTTTTCCCAGTGTGTATAGTGTGGTGTTTTGTGGCTTTTTTAATCTTGTTTCTACTTCCTTTTTAAGGAATTGGAGTTAGAAAATCAAGATTTGAAAGGTCGAATGAGAGAAGTGCAAGAGGAGCAAAGGATGCTGCTGGATAGAATCAGTGGGCTACAACTACAATTGAATGAGGTAAACCTAGTATTGGAATAACCTGCCATGAAAGCTGTAATGACCACCTGACGCTGACAGAGAAGGCTGGTAGAAGTAGAAAGGAAAGCATGTGTACTTAGGAATGCAGTCTTTGCTGCTTTCCTGTGAATTATTTCTCTATGTGTCACAATCACTTTATTCTGCTGCAAAAGCCTCTGGTCTCGTAGTAATATTCAAAATGTGAGGAAACGTGTTACAAAGTCATTCACTGATACTCATAACTTGGAGCAATAACATTTATGGCTATCATTTGCAGTGTAACATGAACCATGAGGTGCTCTGGTACATTGTACTTTGGAGAGTAAACTTTATCTGCATAATTAGTGTAGGTGTTGTGTGTCAGTACTTTATCATAGCCACTGCTTATTTTCCAGCTCTTATTGTAAGTGGAAACAGAGAGAAAAATCCTCATTTGGCAAAAACAGAAACAAGGGTTTTCAATAGGGAATTTCTCACCCAAATTTGAAACCCTGTTTTAAAAATAGTTCCCTCTTCTTAGAGGTCTAAATATGACCAGTACAATTGAGAAAGAAAATCAGGATTTTTTGCTTTGTGGAGGCTCACATTTGTTCCTTCACTGTATTTTTTTTTTCAGGATGTACATTTAAAAAGTGTATGCAGCTTCCCCTATGTGTGGCACGTGGTTAGAAAGAGACGTGCCACGTGGCTTGTCTGAACTTCTCTTAAGCATTGCCCTTATAAAACAAACAAAACCCACAAACTCACTCCTTAATACTCAGTTTCCAAAATCAGCAGACTTCTACTGAAAAACTGTACTCTTATGCCTCAGTGGCGTATGATCTAGATAATTGAAGAGATATTCCAGTTTCCTAGTATGCGTATCAAGGGCATTGCTCTGTCAAACTTCCTTAACTTTTGGCAAGAGAGAAAACTAAACAGAGGTTGGCGGTAATTGGTAGGGGGACAGTTGGAAGCAGGTAGCATTAGAAACTGCGGTAGGCTTGTCAACTAATGAACTGTGTGTAAGCCCCTAAAACATTCTTGAAAAAATGATTTGTGGGGGAATTTTTTTGTTATTTTTGCAGGAGCAAATGTTTGCAGATGATCTTGAAAATGAGGTATGATACATCACCTTAAAGTGTAATAGAACTATGAAATAGGGGAAGCGACTATCGCATTTCAGTAATGGTATTTAAAACTATAGAGATAGAAGGTATCTGTAAATGCTAAATGAAATATCTACTGATATGCACTCAGTGTATACAGCTGCACAGCGCTTCTATTACTACAAATAATATATGTAATCCCTATGGCACCTTTAAGGCAGACTTGATATTATATCTCTTTAGTGACTTTCAGTAACGCAAAACTAATAAATGCAAATAAATTAAACAATAGCAAATTATGTTGGTGCATATTCCCTTGACTCATTCTTCATGATTCCTCTTGCAGAGGAACAGCATTGTGGAAGAACTTCAGAATCAAAAACTTAGGGATTCTTCAAGTGCTGATCTTGGTTGAAGTTCTTTCTAAACTTTTTTAAAAGTTGCTTGAGACCTTATAAATCTGGCTGTTCTTGTGGCTTTGGCTATTTGGCACTCTTTCTCTTTCAGAAAGATGAGTTGAAGAAAATCCTAACTACCAAGGAAAAACAACAAGAAGAAAGCTTAAGAACTATTGAAGCACTTAAAGCTAAACTCAAATATTATGAAGTACGTTAATTGACTTAAAATGTAATACAGCAATTGATATTTACAATAGTAAATACTTAAGCAATTTTAAGTTGTTGAAAGCTTTAAATGGTTGTCTCATTGTAAAAGCTTTCCCTGCCCTTTAATCCCTTGCTTAACGTATAGTGAAAACTTGAAAGGAATTTTCGGCTTTATTTTTGTGTTTCTTGCTGTTTGCTTTTAGGTTGACTTTGTAGGATCTGGAAGTAACTTTGGTAATAGTAAGTATATTTAATTCTTAAAACTTAACTGTGCCTGATGCAGTGTTAGAGTACATAGACAAAGGGTGTGTTTTCTGTCACCTCTTCCTTTTGTTGGTCGTAACTATAGCCAAGCATAATACGTGTGTCCTCGCTTCGCACCTCAGGACAGTGTCGCTGGCCTTGGTTGTGTTTGTACCCTAGTGCCAGCGCACTCTTGATCAGTCTTGCTTACAAGTGACTTGTCTGGTGCAATGTGCCCTGTAACTCTGCAACGTTTTCTAATAACGTGAAAAACAAGCTGAGCAAGATTTGTGCTCCAAATAGAGTCTTGCCCTTTCCATTCTTCATCTTAACACTCATGTCCAGCTCGTGTCAAGAAAACTCTGGTCATTGTGAAAGCTTGAGTGTAGCCAAGTTTAAAAGTGACTTTAAACACAAGACCTCAGCCTGCACTTCTATTGGAAATGATCCCATTTCCAGAAACCAAAGTCTTTTGCACCCAACTTGGTTCCAGGCCTGTCTTGCACTTGTGTAACTTAAAATGTTACTTAAGCCGTCATGAGCCCTCATGAGAGCTGTTTGACTGCCTGTCAGGAAGGATCATGTATTGGAGTGCAAGAGGATGCTTTTCCCTGGTGTGTTCATGTGCAGACATGCAGCCAGCAGCTCAAGGTGGCTTTCATCACTGTTTAGCAGAACAACACCTAGCCTGGCATAGTAGGGGAATTTTTTTTTCCTTAGTAGGACTTTGTCCAGACTTCCTATGTGACTTAATTAAGGAGAAGTTGTTTTAACACCAAGTACTTAAACACCAGCCTGCAGCCTAGCGCAGTCCCATTGAGCAGAATAAAATTAGGAAGGAAAACCATAGTTCTTGTGATTTATGTATTACTGTTTTTAAATGGAGACTAAATGCTGTTTGCTCTGAAAATCTAGGAAAAGAAGATCTATTACTTAAGCAAGGCCAAGTGTTTGCTGTGGAATCACAGGTAATAAATATTTTGCCACTTGAGAGAATTCTAAGATAGTTACACTTGGGAAAGCTAAATATACTTATAAATGTACATACATTAAACATTTCTGAATACATTTTCAGTAATACTTGCTTTGCTATGTTTATTTTTAACTGCTGGTGCCCTCTAGAGTTACGTATGTGACATAGCGTTAAATGCTGAGAAACTCTTGGATGCTGAATGGTCTGAAAACAACCAACAAACTACTGGATCAACAGTCACAGTGTAAAGTGCAATTGGGTTTTCATCTCCATAATTCTTTTCTACTTTAAATCCAGCTAAAATTCAGGGGACTCTGTTTTCCTGCCAGCTATACAATAACTTCTGATGGCTAGCTACCTTTTGAAGCCAGGAGTCAGTTAGAAATAAGGTCCACCTGACCCTTAGTGAGTCATATCCCACAGGGATTCATCCTAACTGACAAGATGTTCTGATGCTTGAGTATTTCAGCAGTAATGCTTCCAGCAGAGAGTGGTGGCTAGAAATAAATCTGTACATCCTAGGCTTTCTTGCTGGATTTCACTGATACATCTATCTTGTATGTTCTGCTGGTAACACAGAAAAATCCAGTCTCTTCTGCCATGTTTTACACAAGGTTATCCCAATGGTCTTAGGAAAAAGACAGGTGGGAGGTAGGCACAAAAAGCCAACTGACCAGCTGAAAAAGCCCAAACCGTGTCCCACGCAGGAATTGAGTGGCTTCAAGCTGGTCCTGCCCAGAAGCTGCATGAGATGTTGGAGCAAGCCTGTGCCACGGGGTAGCTGTCACGGCTGGTAGTGAAGCGAAGCTTGATAGTGAAGATCACATGGCAGGAGGGCAAAACTGTTGTTTTTCTTTGAGATGTCCTTTACTGCACGGGAAACTAAATGACTGTTTTCCTCAGTCTTTTCAAAGAGAAGGTTCTGTTAACTGTGACATACGCTGTTCTGTTTGCTTTTAAAATTATTTTCACGTGCTTGAGGGATGGGGGAAATCTCTTAATTTATTAAACTTCTAGCAGATGAGTGATTAAATATGAATAACAAGGGAAATGAATATACTATACCTGCACTTTGATGTTAGTAGGATCTGATGATTGGGAAACAGTAATGTAGAGCTATATTCAAGGTTTTTATTGTTAAAAGCTGAAATACATGTGTTCTGTAATCTGAGCAAAAATAGATTAGTGTGTTTCGAAGGAGGAAAAAAAAATCTCAAACTTGATGCTAATATCGACATAGGTTTAAGACAGTGATGTATATGACAAGTCATACGTATATGACTTGTCAAACTTGTAAACAGGTATCCATTTTTGTTCCGATTTGTCTTCAGTCTAGGTCAATGCTGAGACCCCTGGAGCTCTCCCTGCCTAACCAGTCATCCAGTTCCGAGAAGGAAGCTTTAAAGAAAGAACTTGACAATGTGAGGACCTGCTATGGTGCAGCAAAAGAAGAAATCGGCAAACTGCAGAGAGAACTTTCTCACAAGGTATCTGAATGCAAAGCTTTGGCATCCGAGTGCGAAAGAACCAAGGCGGAATCTGATGGACAGATAAAACAACTGGAAGATGCTTTAAAAGATGTGCAGAAAAGGATGTTTGACTCTGAAGGCAAAGTTAAGCAAATGCAGACCCACTTTCTTGCTCTGAAAGATCACCTGACTAATGAAGCTGCGTTGGGAAACAGTAAGCTAACAGAGGAGCTGAAAGATCAGTTGAAAGAAATGAAAACAAAGTATGAAGGAGCCTCTGCTGAAGTGGGAAAACTAAGGAACCATATTAAGCAGAATGAATTGCTGGTGGCGGAATTTAAGAGAGATGAAGGAAGGCTAGTGGAAGAGAATAAAAGGTTGCAGAAGGAACTTGTTAAGTTGGAGATGGAACGAGATAAAAGGGGAAGAAATGTCATGGAGTTAGAAGGGCAGCTCAAAGAAACAGCAGCAAAGTTAGCCCACTCTGTAACTTCAGAGAAATTTGAAAACATGAAGAGTTTGTTGTCAAATGAAGTGAATGAGAAAGCAAGGAAGTTAGCAGAGATGGAAGGAGAACGCGACAAACTGCAGGCAGAGATTCTGCTTTTAAAGAGGGAATCCGAGAGTCAGAAAGCAAAACTAGCTCAGCATGTAAAGCCAGAAGACCACGAACAAATGAGGAGTGGGTTTGAGCAAAAAAATGAGGAACTTGAGAAGACAATTTCTGAACTATCACAGAAGAATCAGACTCTGCAGATGGAACTCGAAACATTGCAGATTGATAACAAAATGCTTAAGCAGCAAATCCAAATGCTAAAAACTGAAATAAAAAGCCAGAATGTGCCTTTAAAAATTCACGAAGAATTGAAGAAAACAAATGATCTGGCTGTTAGTGACCTGACCAAAAAGCTTTTTGAAATAACAAAGAAATACAATGAAAGCAAAGCAGAAGCTGAAAAGTTGCTGGCAGAGAACAACCACCTAAGTGAGAATATCGGCCACTTCCAAGCTGTATACCTGTCTCCAGAGCAGCACAAAAAAGAAGTGGAAGCCTTAAAATCTAATGGTCTTGAGCTTGAAAAGCAGCTTGCTGAGCTTCAGAAAAAATACGATGATGAGCAAGCAAAAGCATGCAAACTAGTCTCAGAAAATGCAGTCATAAGAGAGACTCTCAGGGATCAGTATGTGTTGGCTACAACACATGAGGAGGTTAAAACAGTCTTGAATAACACACTAGAGAAGACTAACAGGGAGCTGTCGGATCTGAAGGAAAAAACTGAAGAGATAAAGCAAGAATTCCTGAGGGTAAATGAAGAAAACGGAACTTTGAAAAATAAGGTGAAACTCTTACAGAATCAATTACAAACTGAGTATATAAGTTTAAAAGATCATGAAAGTACAGTGACTGCTTTAAATAAAAGTATGCAAGAACTTCAGGAGAACAATGTTGCAATTATGGCTGAATATAAGAGGGGTCAAGAAGAAATTTTGCAGTTGCATGCAGAAATTGAAGCCCAAAAGAAGGAACTTGACACAATTCAAGAATGCATTAAGTCAAAATATGCCCCAGTTGCCTCCTTTGAAGACAGAAAGCAAAGCTTTGAAGCCACAGTAAAGGAATTAAAAGCACAGTTGCAGGAACAGATGCAGAAGTACAGAGAAAGCGAGGAGGAAAACAAGAAGTGCAGACAGGAGAATGAAAAGCTCAAAAATGGCATTTTGTCCATCCAAAATGACTTGCAGCAGAACTATATCCTTGCTGAGAAATCCCGTGAAATGGAAAAAATGTTTGCAAGCAAAATGGAGGAGTTGAATAAGCAGTTGAGGGAACTGCTGCAGAAATACACAGATGATAAAGAAAAAGATGAGCTGCAAGAGAGTACCAAGCAGCCCGTAACTCTGCAGGCTCAGCCCCTCTCAGTAGAACAAATTGAAGCCTTGAAGAAGGCTCTTGGTCACACGATAGAGGATCTAAAGGAAGCCCTCCGAAGTAAGAAGGAATGTTATGACCAAGAAACGCTAAAAGTAGGAGAACTACAGCAGGAATTGTCAGGTCTAAAAGAGTCTTCAATACCTTTGGTAGAATATACACAGATGAAGGAAATGCTAGAACAAGAAATTGTAGTGATCAAAACCAGCTTGAAAGAAAAGGAAGAAGAAAACCAAGTTAAAAATGAGGAGATCTTGAAGTTGCAGTCTGAGATTCAGCTTACTCAACAAGCTTTAACAGACCTGGAGAGTAAAGAAGTGATTGACATGTCAGAATACAAATCCATGAAAAGTGCTCTGGAGGCCCAGATTAATAGCATAGCTGAGAACTTGTCCAATATGAATAAAAAGTATGAGGAAGCATGTGAGGAGGCTTTGCAAGCTAAAAAGAGTGAGCTTTCTTTAAAGGATGAAAAGGAGTTGCTTCAGTTACGGAGTTGTAGTATTGAGCAAGAAATTAAAGACCAGAAAGAAAGGTGTGATAAATCATTGACAACAATTATTGACTTGCAGAAGAGAATACAGGAATCTGCAAAGCAGGTGGAAGCCAAGGATAACAAGGTAGGATGTCAGAGTTCGTTACCACTAAACTGAAAATGTCAGGAGCATTAACTAGATTTCAAATATAGCCACTGAAGTAGTCATGCATGACTGTGTATGGAGCGTTAGGTCCCCAGCGCTGGCCCATATATGTGCTCAGATGAAGTCCTGGTTTTGGTCGCGTTATACTACACTTTTGTAATTCCTCCGACGCTTTGGGCATCGTGTGTTTGCTGAGTTTCAGACTTTTGGGGTATAAACTCATTCTTTCATGGGAGCTGTATTCGTTTAGTATCTCTGGCTTGCCTTCTGACTGCTCGTTGTCCTCTTTAGAAATTAGACCCAGAATATCCCTATAGCATAAGTTGTTTCTGTTGCTGGCTGACCTCCAGGGTCTGTACCTCCACACCTCACAGACTTCAGTGCTGGGAAGCCGAATGTGAACCAGTGATAGCACGTCATAGAAATGAAGTCCTCTGTCTTTGTGAACTCTCTTGGCCATTGTGATGGCAAGCTGGGACAAAGACCCTTCAATGCTTTCTGAGCTTCATCAGACTTAAAAAAAAAAAAGTTAAAGAATATTAGTTTTCAGTAGGTGAGGCATCCTTAAATGATGGTTTTGTGTGCTTTTTTTTTTTTTTTGAAAGATAACAGAGCTGCTTAATGATGTAGAGCGGTTAAAACAAGCTCTTAATGGCTTGTCTCAGCTTACGTACACCTCCGGGATTCCTTCAAAGAGGCAGAACCAGCAGGTTGAAATGCTCCAGAACCAAGTGAAAACACTACAACAGCAGCTAGCTGTAAGTAATCACGCAGGGTGTTGTCTGAAACGCAGTAGCATTGCTTACAGATTCTTGTGTAAAGGAGGTCACAGGAACACTGAGGCTGGTTGTAGGCTTAGACCTCAAAAGTAGAGTATTCACAAATTAATATTTGTTCCCTGACTGCTTGCTTCTCTGTAAACTTGTCTGCTTCCTTGTGTACGTTAGAGTGCAACATTTGGGAACTTCCCAGATAAAGAGGAGACAAACCATTTAGAGAATTCGTGCTTACGAGATACACTGCTGTATTTCATGTCAAGACTGTATGCAAGTTCCATGTTAATATTTTCTTGCAAAAAACCCACCAGGCATGTATATTCTCACTTTGAGAGAAGGCGAGGTGGTCCTTTCTTAATGGATTTGACTTTTGTGTTCCCTTGTCTGGAAACATTGTGAAGTGTATTGCTTATCATTAAGTACTGACAGTAAAGGGGAACACTTTATGATAAGTGCTGTGATTTTGTGCACAAACACATTTGTGGCCCGTGTGACTTCAATAAAGCTTAAAAGTAAAGCTATGTATGTGAGCAAAGTCAGATATTTGTAAGTCTGTACAAAAGTAGGATACATCTTTAATATTTGCAAGGTTGACCCTTGTAATGCAAAGCATTCTTAAATTGGGTGGTTCTAAATAGATAGCTGATGCTATTGATGAAACAGTTTTTAATCTTAGCACCAGGGCCGGCACACTAGATCAGCCTGTCTCTGATAGCCTTTCAGCAAAATTGCTTTGCTACAAGTAAGCAATAAAAAAGTGAAGCAGTGACTTTTTTTTTCTTGATTAACAGAGTGGATATAGCTAACTCTAACCTTGAAAACACAACAAACCAAGTTGGAAATAGGCAAGAGTAGATGTTAAAAATGTGATGACTTCACCTCCTCTTCCTCTTTCCTCTTCATAGGATGCGAAAAGGCAGCATCAAGAGGTAGTTTCGGTTTATCGGATGCATCTTCTTAGTGCTGTACAGGTATGATCATTCCAAGTTCAGATTTGTTTTACTCTGTCATCTCAGCATAGGGGTTCTTGACATGTTTCTAACTGCTGTACTGGAAGACCTTAAATAAACTTGAAACTAGCATTAAGTACCTGTTTTCATGTTGAGAGTTTTAATTTAGAATGGACTGATACAACAAAAAAGCAAACAATAATCTCATTGTGCTGTTGTCTTGCTACCACTTGTCTATGTGTAAGTACGTATAGCAATAACCTGCTCTGAAGGGTGATGGTGTCTGCTGATGTGAGCATGTTACTAATTCTGCATCACCCCAGGTAACACTGGAAAGAAGTTGAGTCGAAGTTGGAAACTTAATGCTGACTTATCCAGTGGCTCTCACTGAACAAAGAGCTGATCAAATAAGTCAAGTCTAATGACTGGAGATACTTAAGCATGCAGAAGAGGGACCGTTACTACAGCAGCAGGCTGTGGAGTGAGGATAGGAATAGTAATTTTTTCCCACATCATATTTTAGTAAAGGAAACTGCTGTGTTGGAGAGGCAGACCCCTCCTTCCCTCATGAGAAAGAAATAACAAGATTCCTAAAGTATTTCAGATTTTCCCAGAGTGGTGAAAATACAGCAATGAGTTAAGACTTTTGGGTAATTTTGAGGAATTTCCTGATATTAGCAATGGATGTTTGGCACTTTATGGGATTTTTTAAATTTTTCTTTTAACTAAGTGTTTGCTTGCTCTAGGGTCACATGGATGAAGATGTCCAAGCTGCTTTACTACAGATCATTCGAATGAGACAGGGACTTGTTTGCTGACGGGCTTAGTGCCATTGCTGTTGAAGGCTGCTGCATCTTGTACGAGTGCTGTGATTACGGTAGTGATAACCTTCATGAGATTTATATAATTATGATAATATAGCTACAATTAGAATCTCCAAATATGAAACAATTTACAAAGTTGAAATATTTTCTTCTCGTAAAAAAGTAAAATAGGGTGACACTTCATTAGATTAATAAAAGATGTAGAAGGTCTTTTAAAATTGGTATACAAGCTGACTGTCAAAATGATGACATAGTAGTTAAATAATTTTAATGTCTGATTGACCACTTACTAAAGCGAGGTCTATACCCAGAAACTCCAGTTTATCCTATAACTTGAACTCTCATGGTATGGTTAAAAATAAACTGTATTCAAATGAGCTTGGCTAAGTATTGTAGCTGTGTATCTCCTTTAGCGATTAAGAGAAAGTGGCTATTTTGTCACATGAGCTGATCAAGACATACTACAACATGCATAGTAAGTCAGCTGCAAAGGTAGATGAAAGGTATTTAGGTATATGTTGTAACTTGGCTGGCCAAGTTACAGATTTATTTAAATATAAGCTTAAGAAGTAGTGCCTTTGCTTTTTGCAAGACTTAAAAATCAGGTTTTCCATCAAAACACTAACTTTTATGTTTGCCTCCCCCAAGACTTTTCATGAATGCTTTGTAATATTGATTACTGTAGGCTAAAAAGTTGGGACTGGAGTGTCATGGTTTGTAGAGCAGCGTTTTGATCTAAATGCAATAGTCCTGCTTCTATATAATTTCATTCTTCGTTAGCCCTAAGATGGGTGCAGACTGAGCAGCTCATTAAGCTGTACACTAGATAATTCAGGTATTGGATTTTCAAACACTATCTCATGGAAGCTTAAGGTATTTTCCTCTTAGCTGTAAATTATGTACTATAACCTTATTTATGGAGAAAGATGCAAAGGATTAATGAAATGAGAATTTTTATTTGCTTGGAATCCACCTATTAAACAAAACAGGGCTTTGTTTTTAATGGAAGGATGATGTTCCCATAAGTAAGTTTTATGAAAGAAGATATGAAATTCGGGACTATTCAAAGAAGTGATTGAAGAATGAGCCTGATAACATATGTGGCCGTTTTAATAGAGCTAAACGTTGTAAGAGCTCTCAGTAGCCATGTTAACTTCACTCTACTTAGTTGAAAGCATTTGCTTGTAACTAGTAAGTAGGAATCTGGCACTCTGATGCAGAGAAGACAAACTTCCTTTTCCACGTTCCTGAAAAATAAGGACCTAAGTCAGAGTGCTGAGTTCTCCGCTTTGCGTTAACTGGGCTTCCCGACAAGCTGTACCTCACAGGCTTTTAGATCTTTTATTTTTTAGTAGTATTATGTTTGTTTCCTTTTTTGTTCCTTTTTGGGCAGACTCTTGTTATGGAATTGAAGAGACAACTGCCACAGAGAAGGATACAGACATAGGGATGAATGTGTAGGGCAGTTTTTATTATATAAATACACTAATATATTTTACTAAATATGTGTCTGTAGTTAAACAGATCTACTGCTGCTTTCCTTTAATTCCTTAGAGGACTATTACAGAAAACATCTCAGTACATATACGTTACTTTTTAGCCAAATTCTTTTATGATTGCATTACTTGAAACTCTTATTAGAGAGGATTTGTTTTGATATACTAACTCTGGCATATTTTGATATTGTATGTTTCCTTATTGAGGGAGTTCTTATGTATGTTTTTCTAAATTCTCCCATATTACATTATCAATAAAATGTTTTCTTCTTTTTTTTATTGTAGTGGTCAATTCTGTAAAAGGTAAAGAAATGCAAATAGTTTGGCAAAGTAGTCTGGGTAGTGAAGGATATTGAACCTGCTTGAACGCTCTCACGTACCAGGTAACATGTGGTTTTAGAGGTCTGCTGGGATTGTGGGGTTTTTCTGTTTCCAGAGTTTATGGTTGGTAAAATTTTGGTGACTGGTGGAGACTCAAAGCTCCTACGAGTTAGTTCTGCAGAGTAAATCGACTCTGGCCACTTCTACACCAAACAGGGTCAGCCATTAGGTTTGGGGGTGAGCTGGTGAAGTTTTACTACCGCTTTTAATGAAGGCGTATTCACTTAATAGTTTACACTGCTACCTGACTTCGTGCTAAGCAATCTTTAAAGAATAATTTCTTGGCATTACCCAAGTCCGTCCATTCAGTGTGACAAAGCAAAGGGCTCTCTAATTTCACCATTAGCTTAATTTTTGGTTCTTTGGATTATCTCGTCCAGCCAGTGGGACATGAAAATGAGTTAAGGTTGTGAAGTTGTTAGGGTATGAACAGTGTAAGTGAAGCTTTACTGTATGTAAAGAATGACTGGAACAATGGCTTCTTCCTTGGATCTTTGCAGGAGTTGTTTGTATTCAGAGTTAGTAAGCAGAAGCTCTCTTCGGGGTTCTTGTGAATCTCTAATTTGACTGTGGGAAAAGTGTATGAGTATGTATACATTTGAGGTGTTTTCCTGAAGGGAAACTGGCACTTAGGTAGAACTGTTTCAAGATTCGATATGTCTAAACCTTCCCTCTGCCAGTAGATATGTTCTGTCAACTTTACTGAGTCAGCTAATCTACAGTGTATTGTGAAGTGCTTTTCACTGATAATTTTGATAGCTTTATATATTCTCAGGTGTTCTATGTGGGTATTTTGATCTCCAACCATGTTTTTTCTGCACAGTGAGACTAATTATTTAAAAGCTTTTTCAATTCTGTTTACATCCTCTTTTATTTTTAGTAGACAAAGTAATTTCTTTCTGCTAGAGTATTTTACTTCTGCCATCTTTGTTTTAAGGGAGGGAAGATTAACATGCCACTTAAACACCAGCCTGAAACATCTTCAAAAGCAAGCTGCTAGCTGAAAAAACTCACTGTTATTCCACTCCTTGACCTGTACCAGAGCAGATACCTGGAAACGCTGAGGTTGTACACTTTAAGTTCTTACGGTGTTGAGACTTGATTGTTGTAACTGCTGTTCCAGTGTAGATGTGAGGCTTTTCGTTATGTTGCATGACTTCAAGATCACTTTTGCAGCTTCAACCCAATGTCATGTTACTTGAAGCATGAATACAATTACTGGCTTCATCCCTTGCAGGACATACTGTTTTTTAAAGGAATAATTAAAATTACCATTTTTCTAAGGCAAATTCACAAATTGATAGCTGGGGTTGGTAAGTTGTGTGAGTGTTTTAGGTTTTTTTTCCTATTTTTAAAAATGTTTCCTTAACACTTCTCTGTATCCCCTGCTAATATGATACTAAAAAGGAGATAATTAAGCTGAGAAGTTGCTACTTGTCAGGGGGGGTTTGGAGGGAAACCCACCTAGCCCAATTGCACATCTTCTGCAGTAACATTTGAGTTGCACATCAGAACGTGGCTGCTTCATGGAGGAGCAGTGCCACGGAGCTTTTGCCAGCCTGGGGTCAATAGGCAGTTGTGGAGTTTTTACTGCGGTTACTTTGCCCTTTGTACAACACTTCTTAACAGCAGGATTGTATTTGGGAAGGTCCTGCCTGAACTTTCCAGTACTTACCTGGGAAGGAAGTCGTACTTTAGAAATAAATGCAAAATAAAGAATGCCATAAGAATGAGAAACTAATCTGAATTTCCTTGAGAACACTGTAATTCAGTATTTCATGTAATAACATGTTAGCTCAGACTTTGTTACCTCGGTATTGGTGATACTATAAAATCATAGCATGCAAGAAAGAAAGCTTAATGTTTTGAGTTTTAATAGGTGTGGATTGTTTAAATACTGTGCAAATGGGGATGTCTCCAGGCTCAAGTGGAATGAACAAGTTCCTTGGCAGTGCTGTATATATTGGTTTGGGGTTTTTTGGCTCAATTGGCTCATGACGGTGAGGGTAAAATTTGGACTGTGTCTGTTTATCAGTGAAGTTCCCATGGTGATCTGTGTGTTTGTAACATCGAACTTGAGGTATCACCTGCCTAGGGAAGGAAGCTTTCAGTGTTAATGCATTCATGGACAAACATCGCTGATAAATGGAAGGAGGAAATGGGAGGTCACAAAAATGTCAGATGTAAATGAAATACATCTGAGAGGTTTGAGGGGTGCTTCACAAAGGCATTCTGTGATCTGTTCCATGAAACAGCAAAGCAATGTTAATAAGGTAATGCAGCTTATAATTGATTGTTGGCAGAATGTTCCTGTTATGCAATAGCACTTTTGAAGTGAGTATGTGACTTCTTTTTGTTTTGAGTAGATGACTTGGAAATATGTCTGAATCCTGGAAAGTTTATAGAGATTACTGCTTTTTTTAATCTGATGCTTGTATTGCTCTGCCAACTCAGAAAATTAACTTTTAATAGAAAAAACATACATATAATTCAGTCACAGCTATTAGATCAGATGGATTTTACATTAAGTGAAAAAGATGTTGAGCATTTAAGGGCCATTAAACGTTGAAGCTTTTTATTGTTGGACTTGTAGCCTTCAAGCCAGCACTCCACTGTGAAGAATATTTATTTTTACATTTGCAAAGCATGCTAGATGATGGGAAGGGAATACATTTTAAAGGAAAATAGGACATGAAAATGTGATGTTTTTCCACTTTGTGAACAGCTAGTTTTATTTCATAATAATTAGTTTTACACTTCATTAAATGTTGGGGTTTTTGCTTATATGCTCTTAGAATACAGTGGAGAAGACTTTAAAAATTCTCAGCAGGGTATCAAGTTAGAGTCTTATATCTAACGGGGGTATTTCAAAGTGAGACAGGAACTTTCTAGAGGTCCCTCATATCTTGAGGGTCAGGTGTAGTATAAGAATTATTTTGGGTGCAAAGACACTTCCAGCTGGTGTATTGCAATACTGCTTTCTGGAGTTCAGGTCTTGTAAGATCTTGACAAACTTACAAATGATGAGTGTAGATCAGGTGAAGTTGTAGTGTGAGCTGGTCACAATGGACTTGGACAAGTGACTCTGTCTTTAAGCAGCTCAATGGGTAGGAATACTTGTACTTGTGCCTTTAGTTTTAAAAACAAACAAAAAAACCTAACCAAAACCAAACAACAAACCAAACCCCCAAAAGTTGTCTATGAACATCATGGCTATGAGAAGGAATACATCTGCATGGTCAGAAGATGACCCTAACTTGCAAATTCCTCTGAAAGGAATAGTGAAGGATTCTTTGAGGGAAGCAAGGATAGGAGAGGTCAAGTAGGTGATGGTTTTTCTCAATGAGAAATTCACTTGGAGCAAGTAGGAAGAGAAACTTGGGGGGTGGGGGGAAGGTGTCAGTTGTGGGATACCAGGATAAAACTCCTTCCAGAATATGAAAATGTCTCAAGCTTCAGGGAAACAGCCAAAGCTGGTATGGTGTTTTGTTTTTTTTTTTTTTTTCTTGTGTGTATAGGAGGCCAAGGACTTAAAAGGAGTACTTGCTGCAAGCAAGAATAATGGACAGGTTTTTAAAAGAAATGGGTTGAGAAATACCCATTAAGTATTTATGGACCTGACTTGAAATTACAAAGCTGAATATGTTCCAGCTGGTGAGCTGTTACAGGAACGTACTGGAAACAGCAGAATGGGTGGTGAGGTATGATATTAAAGCTGCCAGTGCATGGCCTAAAATCAGAGAGAGCAGTGTCCTCTAGGCTTGAAAGCTACAGCAAGGAGAGAGCTGACTGTGAGTGAGCTCCTGTGAGTTACATCCCATTTCGAAAAGCTTTAATTTTAGCTCAAGAATGAATTAAAAGGCAGCAGGCCTTTCCTGCTCTGACTGCTGCTGTGCAGTCCTAGCTGAGGTGAACCTACAGAGATGCTGATTTCTGTTGGTAGTGGTTGGACCAGGAGATAACAAGAGACCTGTCAAGTTGTGTTTAAGAAGGTGGCACCCTACATCTCCTGGAGCAGGACGCAGCGTCAGCTTGTCTAGTGGGAAAATGCAACGTTGCTACTAGTGTGGTAAGGCTGGAAGAACATGGAAATTCTCGGTCCTCAATTTCTTTCAGTAAGACAGGGAAGTACATACACTTTTGCCTTTTATATTTCAAATCTGAAGTGAAAATTACTCCGGAATATCTGCTTCTGCTCAGAGGAGGATGCTGAAATGATATATGCATGAGTACTTCTTAATGCTAGTACGACACGTGTTGTAAACAGCTACAGAACAAGTCAGTCTGCATCATGCTGTGTGCTTGGTTGAGGCAGAAAGCTGGCAAGCTTAATTACTTGGAGATGTGTTCTTGACTGGCTGTGCTGCCTGATGAGGCGCTGAGCTCCCCTCTCCAACAGCGGCAGTTCTGCAGAGCACAGATTGCCCCACGCCTGCCCCGCTTGCAGCAGCGTCTGCGTTTATCGTGCCTTCAAACGGGTGAGGCGCTTGAAGGGCAGATTACGGTTTGAGATAGAGCACGGAGCAAGCGTGCTGATGGAGCTGCTTTCTGATCTTCTAGGCTCCCACAGAAGCCATGGGTGTAGAACAACAATTCCTGCTGGATGGGCAGGAGACTTCAGGCTTTTGCAGTGGATTGCAAGGGGAAGTGTTTGGCTGCAGAAGTGCAAATTTAAAATGTAGGCGATAGGTGCGAGATCTTTAAATGCTGATCTTACAGGAGCTAGGAATTCCAGCAGGGACTGCAGTAGGGACTGGATTCTCAAATGGTGATATTCATGTTGTCTTCTGCCTGGAAGAAAATGACCTTGTCTCCTTTTAGGAATCCTGGACTGTTGGCAGCTTGCTCTGATCTGAAGCTCAACAGAGTTGTCAAATTCCTGTAAATCAGAATAAGACAACTGTGTGTACGCATCTCTGTTCTTAAGTCTGACACTCTCAAGCTGTTGGTGGTTTTTCTGGAGGTGCTGTGTTGATATCTTCCACACATAGAAGGAGTGGGTGTGATGCACTTGGAAAACATGGGACCTCTGGTCTTAATGCATATTTTTGTATGAGAAATGTGAGGCGGAAGTATGGTAACCCTATTCCAGCCTCGGGCAGTTAAGTCTCTCACATCCTACTGTTGCTAAAAGGTAAAGAAAATCAGCGGGCATTTAAGTAGTGACACACGGAGTTCTTTGCTAAAAAGCAAAAACCTACAGGAGGTTTGGGTGGAGGGGGAGCAGGGTCTGGAAAAAAAGGTAACAAGGTTCTCCTAGGGTTTCCGATTTACCTGGGGAGAGTGAGGGAAGCACAAGAATACATTAATTTGGGCAGCTTTGAAGAATCCTGGCAGTCGTCTGCTATTTTTTTTCTCTCTTCTGAATGAGGGTATAAATAGAGCTGAGAGAGGAGGCTACAGGTGCACCGGAGAGGGCTCTTGAGAATCCTGGTTGTTCCCCGGTGTACCCCCAGGGAGAGGGCTGCTGATGGGAAGGACAGACAATTGCTTACCCTCCAAGAGGGTCCTTAAGGATGGAGGAAGACTTTGTGGTCAGCAATGCAGGGGTGGCCCTTCCCAGGAAGGCTGAAACTTCAGAAGGGCCTCAGTGGCTGAGAGCACTTTCTATTTGCAGCAGAACAAAAGAGCTTTTACCCGCTTGTTTCTTAGCATTCTGTTTTTAATTTTGCTATGGGAGGTGCTGTTGGGAAAAGACTGCTTTAGCTGTGGCTTGCCGTCCTGAGAAGGGGCTGCGTTGGGCCGGCAGTGACAGCTTTTCCGTGTGACAGCGGAGGTGCTCCATGCCACGGCTCCATGTGCTGCTCACAAGCCCCTGCACAAGGGATGTTATGGTGCATCAGCTTCGAGGGGAAAGGGAGAGGACAGAGATGTCATGTTGCACAGGGGAACTTCAACCGAGCATTCATGTCTCTGCGAATGTTAGAAGAGTATTTAATATGCTTATTCTCTTGAGCTGTTCTAGAGCTAAGAACTTTGGGTATAAAGGAAGGGTGATTAACAGATTACTAGCTTCAGATTGCATGTGTCTGTCTTGTTCCTCTATAGGTGCTTCCTCTGGATCTCAGTCAGTGAAGCTGTCTCCAGGCATTCACTGTTGTCCTTGCCAGAAATGTGACCTTGGAAAGCCGAAGCGAGTTATTTAAACACCCCTGCCACATGCAGCAGCACAGCCCCCATGCCCTAATCCCCACGCCGGGCTCTGGCTGGCTGATGGCTGCCTTGTGGCATCTGGGGGGGCACGTGATCGAAAGACTTCGCGGGTCACCTTTGCAGTATCTCAAATGCAATTGATGGGGAATCCAGGGACACATTTTAAAGTAAATTACATGGAACAAATAAACCAATCTGCTTCTAAAGTGCTCTTGTGCCTTTGAAAACAGTGACTATCTGCTGGGTTTTTTTAAGGGTATTTTTATTCATTCTAATTGAGTTGACCTTAAAAAAAAAAAAGCAACAACTGAACACAAAACCCACCCCAGTGATGTGGGTGTCTGCTTCCGAGATGTCTGTTTTTAATCTATGCCAGCCTGCTCAGACAGCCCCAATGGCAAGGACGTTGCAGTTACTCCCTCGCAAAAGGCTTTGCTGTACCCCAGAATCTGAGTTCTGGTGGCAGCTAGCGCCAGCTGCTGCGGGGTGCGTGATGATGCGCTTGGCCAAGGGCAAGCCAGGAAAGGGTTCTTGTAGTCCTGGAAGGGAAGGATGTGAAGGAGCATTGTTTGGGTCAGGGCACCCTGATCTGCTCTGCCTTCCTACCTTTCAGTCTACCCACGCTCTCTGCCTCCTTCCTCTGCAGCAGAGAGGTCCACCATTCACTGATCTATGTGCTTGTTATTTGATGTCTCTTGGGATGAGGCAGAATTCATAGCAATAACTTTGCACTGTGGGCTGTGTTCCAAGTGTTTCTGACTGTGGGTTAGTGATCATTAACAACGTGCCTGTGTGCCATCAGATCATCTGGCAGTACAAATTTGTCTACCTCAAGCATGATCCTGTCATCATATTTGTCAGAGTAGCTAGAACAGGCAGTCCTGAGCTCATGCTAGCTTTGTGGGTTTTGTGCCAGCTGTGGGATAACAGATGGTACCTGCTCTGGCATAACCTCTTCTCTGCAATCAGCTAAAGCTGGGCTGAGGACAGAGGTTACCTGATCTGGCACAGAGCCTGCCAGGACAAAGTTGATGTGCCAGTGCTTCTGGAATGTGTTTGAACTTGCTCAGGGAGTTTATACTGGATCAGCGCTTTGGGGCTACGTGCTTAGGGCATGTTTTCATCCTGTATCAGACACCCCAGAGCTGAAAAGTGACAAAAATGCTTAAAAGAGGGTCTGAGTGTAGTCTGTGGCTGTTGCATTTCAAGCCAGGTGTGGTTGCATGGTTATTCAGATGAGACTTTCTTATGCTGACGGCAGCTAGGTTCTCAGCATCCCTTCTGGGACCAGGAGGGGCCTGGGGAGAGAGAGGGAGAAGGCTCTACAGCTTTCTAGGCAAGATAAAGAACCAGAAGGGGCTGTAGCCCCAGGCTAGCAAAACTGCTGCTTCAGCAAGTGACTGCTGGACTGTTGGGGGAGAGAAGGCATCTTGCTTGTCACCTCGGGGTTCCTATCAGATTTGTCTCTGAAAGATGCATACTTTCCCCGTTAGTTTCAAATGCATTTAATTGCAATGTACTTGCAGAGCTTCTGCCTGTACGCTCTGGCAGAAATTATGTTCTGCCCTGTGGCTTCAAGGTTTTTTGTGCCAGCTGACTTTCCTAATTGACAGCGTTCACTCTGCACTGATACGGCAAGTCATAAACTGTATAACAAGTGTTATGGGGGAGGGAAAACTGGCGAGAGGATTCTGGCTCTACCTTGATACAAAGCACTTACCCAGGAATGTGCTTATGGGGTGTATTCCCATCTCGGGCATGAGATGCTCTTGTATTTCTGTTGAAATAGAGATGCGCAGGAGATGTTAAAAATGCTGCAGATGAACTTTCCGTGGGCTGCAAGAAGGTATGATGTTACCTATGCCAGCTGGCTTGCCTCATCAGGACAAAGTATATATGTGACAGTTTTAACTGTCCCAAAATCCTGGCAACATGCTCTAGGGGGATAGAAGAAGGAGAAATGAACACCACAACTAGTCTGGAGCTGGACAGTAAGACAGAGAGCTTTAAATTCTTAGGCGGGCCAACATTTGTGTAGTCTGTGCCTGAATGTGGAATCCCCTGGGGCTCAGTACCAGGAACTGATGGGTATTGAACCACACAGCACTCTGCCCTGCATCGCTCCCTGTGCAAGCCTGGATCTTCTGAATTCTTATGCTTAGGGGAAGACATTGCAATTAATTTTAATTTAAAGGTAGTTTGACCTTTCCTGATATGATTGTATTTCATTGAGAAGGAAGGGGTAGTCGTGCACTGACTTGGCAGAAGCAGAGCTGCTCAGGCCTGTGAGAACCCTTGTGCTTTGGGATTACTCACAGTTTTTAACATTTGGATGTACTTAACAGCTGAATTGTGCATGTTCTGACACGCTCCCCGAGCCTGGGGTTTGGACTCCCACAAACCCTGGAAATGCTGCTGGGAGGATCTGGAGGCTCTGATTCTTTGCAATAAACTCCTTACAGCTCTGATTAAGCTCCCCGACCCTGTTCCGTGTGGAGTTTTCGTTTGAGTCTTATGTGGGTAACTGCCTGTGGCGGGAGAGTGAGGAGAGAGGCGCTTTGTGAGAGCTGTTCCTAGCACCTTTGCTACTGCAAGTAGCTTGTGCGGGCTCCTGCTGGGGTGTGGATTTTGGTGCTGCCATGCAGTGATCTCCCTTGCAGCAGGAGCAGGTCAGGTGTCTTTGTCAGCTGCTCTTGGGAAGAGCTTGTTCCACTAAGTCTCGCTGCTTGCATGGCTCTGGTGCTCATCGCTTCTGGCCTGAACTGGTTCGTGGCCAGCTTTGTGTCTGTTCTGGTCCTGCACCAACGCTGTCCTCTGGCATAGACGCCGTTGTGCGTTCTCAGTGCTTGCTGCCTCTGTACCTCTGTGCTTCTGCAGAGCAGTCCGATGCTCTTTGGGTGGTGAGTCTCTTCCAGACTTGTGAAACTTTATTCTCGCTGGGCACTGGCTCAACATCATCTCCTTGGTGTCTCGAGCGTGCTCTGAACAACCTGCTCTGTTAACTCCTGCGATCCTCAGACTGATCTGTGGAGGACTCTGGTGTGTGCTAGGAGCAGTCCCATACAGCCACTTCAATGCCTGCTCCCTGCTCTCCCCTCTTTTATGGATTCTCTGTGGTGCCTTTTCCACCCCAGGCAGGCAGTTCCATGGGGTATGGCATCAGGTGCCTTCGGGGAGCAGGGCTGAGACTCAGCAGTGTCCTTTGTCTGGAGGATCAGCTGCTGAACCCAGCCCTCGGGGCAGCCTCACACTCTGCCTGGGTCTTCTCCACTTTCCCGTTTATCTCCATCGCATCAGCTGTTCTTGGAAACTTGCTCTGAAGTGTCACTGGGAGCTGCCCTGACCTCAGTACTTCTCATGCTGTCCCTTGGGGGTGTTGCTGTATAGGCTGGGCAACAGAAATAAAATTGATTTTTTTATTAGTATTTTTTTAAAATAACCAAAGCACCCGGATTCAGTAATCTGCTTTGGAATCTGACGAGCAGCAGATGGCTCCGTGCTCTTTGCAAGCACCCATCCTCTCCATACCGAGGAATAACTACGTCATGTTGTTCAACAAGCCACAGAAAATAATATTTTAATCCAACCTTGCTTCTCTCTTCTTCCTCCCACCCGCCCTGGGGTTTGTTGTTTCACTCGGTAGCTTGCCATAACGCATTTAGTCCTGCCTGCCTCTGATTGGAAACACAAGACGTGGCTTCATTACAAGCTCTATGGCTTCCCCCTACACTTAACATACCGTACAAATTGTTTGCTCAACTTTGGCATCTTGCCTCAGAGGAATTTTTGTCATTTGAAGGTTTTAAATCAGCTATTTGAGCCACTCACAATTGTAAATAATAGGCTATTAGTTTATAAGAGACATGTTTGCTGGCATTTCAAACCTCTTGGAGGGATCGCACTGTCTTGGAAACCCTGTAATGCCTGTGGAACTGAACGCTGTTAAAAAGAAACCCCAAAACACTGCCCTGGGAAAATTCATTTATAGAAAATAAGTGAAATGAATAGCCGTTTTTAGCCACATGTTCCTCATTTTCTTTTTATTGCTTTAACATGTCTTCACTGGAACACGTTACCATCGGAGGCTGCTGGTGCCAGCTGTACACCTGGCTCAAGCTGGAAAGAAGCAGAGTTTGGCCTTTCATCTTTTCTGTTTTCTGTTATGATTGGAACCAAGGACTGGCCCCAGATCAGACAAAGGGTGAGCTGAAAACCATCCTCAGAGCTGGTTTCTAGAGGAAGCCTTATAGGGCTGCGTGTGGGGGGTTTGGTTTTTTTTTTTTCCTTTTTGGAGCTCTTGTATCAAGTTTATGTACTGGCAGAGGCAGGAAACCATTGTGTACAATATGGCAAACAGAGCTAGCAGGCAGCCAGGCCAAAGGCTATAAATTATTATTTTAATTTCTTGGTTTATGGTTTCTTGTTGACTCCAGATCAATAGGAAAAAGGTGCACTGAGCCACCTCTTTTAATTTAAAAGGCTGCCGTGATTAGGCTTCGCGAGGGATGGCGAGAAGTGCGAAAAGGATGTGGCTGGAAGCAGATGCTGGTTTCCAGCGCGGGGTGTGTTGCTTTCCTCTTGCTGTGTTGGTGGCTCGTGTTTTTTAGAGGAGAAACCCAACTGCAGTACAGCACGCTTTACCAAGTTTCCTTCTAGCCTGCTTTGTGTTTGCGTTCTCACATCCTAAGCCAGTGGGCCTTGTTTCCCACAGAATAAAAAGGCAGTGTATTTTAGTGGAATCTTCTGCTTATTTTAAAATAATTCCAATTCCATTTCACCCTAAACTCGGGACACTTTCCCCATAGTACTGAGAAATCATTAGCATTTTGCACCTAACAGGTGCAGCAATATTTTTCTTTCCAAAGAATTTCCAGAGCGAATTGCACATCTGTAACAAAGCTTGTATTTTTCTGCTCATCGCCTTCAGACGTGGCCATAATTAAATGCAGATATTAAAACTGAAGCCTAGTTTATGTTCCATAATTCTTAGGAGAATGCCCCATCGTATGATACTTGTTTGAAGTCTTAGTTAACCTTTAATCATTTGATGCTGAGTCTGGCTTTGATTTTGCTGCAGGGGAAAAAAAAAAAAAGTATATTTTGCAAAATCTTCAGGAAGGAAATATGCCAATCCTGCGGCATTTCTCATTGTGCTGGGAATGTTACGTTTGGAATCTCCTAGGTGATAAAGTCTGTGGAATGAAGGCTTCTTCCATTTCTGTGCTTGAGCTCTGCCTCTTCGAAGGCTGGTATCCGGTATCAGAACAATGACTTCAAGGCTGCTAAAGCCAGCCCGTGTGATGGAGAGCTGGGGCAGCTGAGCAGGATGGCTTGGTGTGGGTCTCAGATATGGAATTTCCTCAATACTGAGCTACGCTGAGTAGATACTTGAGGAAGCACTTACAGGTGTTCAGAAAAGCAGTACTAGAAATATTAAATCTTCAGCACATTCCACGATAAAATCGGAGCCAAAAGCTCTTCAGAAGCATGTCTGCTTGTTTGTTTTTGCCTTATGGGAGGTGCTGTTTAACCGACACAAAGCTGTTAGATAAGCGAGCCTCTGCCGTGCCAAAGAGCGAGGTGAAGAATTCCCCTCGCCCGCTCCCACCCAGGCGCGTTGTAGGGGAGCTTGAACTGACGCCTGTTCGAGTCGCTGTGGAAAATCTGCCTTCCGCGGTGGGTTTGGCTCAGCGCCTGGGGAGCTGGAAATCCTTAGGCTGTTTCACTGCTCGTGCAAGGTGGGCAAGGAGCCGGGTGCCCTGGATCAGACCAGCCTTGCTGCACCATTCTCCCGAGCAAACCAGGGTTTCTAACACTTCTGACCTCCTAAATTCTTCATCCTCGTGCCAGTGGTTGCTTTTCACCGCAATTCCTTCCCTATAACTATCCCAGCTGTTTCCTTCTCCAAAGAATGAGAAATAACCTCCCCTAGCTCTATCCAAAACCTGATAACTGCTGGTAAGTGGCTTGTCAGCAGGGACTGCGACAGGCGATGGTGTGAGTGAAATGGCAGCTTGTGGAGGGAAGGATGTGTGCTTCTAGCCGGTGTTGGAAAGCTCATCCCCTCCTCACTGAAGAGCCTGAACCCTGCATCTGCTTTGGAGCAGGTAAAGCTGTCAGGCCAAGGCAGCGTGGAGCAAACCTGGGGTCCCCAGACTGCGGGGACGTGCTGGGGTCCTGTGTGGCCCGGAGACTTGGCCGTGGGGCGAGCAGCTGGTGGACAGATCAAAGGGAGGGTTACAGTGGGCATGCATCCCCAAAGTGTTTTCTTCCTGCCGTGTGCGAATACTTGGCCAGTTCACTTGCAGTTTGGACAGGAGAACAGTGAACGGTATTGGGGGGGTGAACCATACTGGGTTTGATTTGGAGAATTCAGGCTTTGTAAGTTGGTACATTCTTTCCTCCTGGTGCTGGCTGAACCTCACTGGGGCATAAATACTGTCATGGGCTTGCTTTGGCCTGCAGGCACTTCCACTGAACCCTAGTGAGAGCTGGGCATGTGCCCAAGAGCACGTGGGATCAGATCTACAGTCCCATAAGGCTTCTAGAAGTCATCTTAAGCTCACAAGCTTTGAAAATGTTTACTTACCCTGTGCTGAAAGACCTGCGTGGGCAGTCCTGGTTCCCCTAACACAAAGCACCTCTCCAGGGTAAGCAGGGAAGCTGGGAGAGACGCTTGGCTTTTTTGGATGCACTGCAGGCAGGTTTTGGTTGGGTCCCCAAATCTCTCTTTGCTTCAGCTTTCTGTCTGCGTGCTGAAGATAAAAGCACTGCTGTGTCTCTCCCGGGGCCAAGGAGGATAAACATGGTAGAGATTTGCGAAACATTGAATATAATAGAAATTGGGGCCGGCTAATGCTGAGAGAGCTCTCTGCTGACATCTCCAAGCACCAGGCTGCCCTTTTCATACATACTCTTATTAGTTTTCTTTTGCTTCCCTGAATGAACTCAATGGAGTGATTCTCACGTTAATAGCAGAGACTATTACATAGCGTATCGCAGCGTTCTTCTGTGCTGGCCGGGCTTGTACTTACCAGACGTGTGCTGCTGTTCTGTGGTTAAACACGCCGTCGTGAGGACCCTTCTGCATCCCCTGTGCCCGTGCCCCGCGCTGCCCACGCCCCTGCAGCCTGCAGATGGTGCCAGAGCTGTGGACAAAAGCACGCTGGCTGCTCTGCACCACATCCTGCCCAGTGCTGCGCTTGGGGAGCGCTGTGCTCAGTGGCACAGAGGTAATACAAAGGTAATACTGGGAAGCAAGTGGAAATGGAGAGGAAATCTGTACCGAGAGTGTTCTGAAGTTCAGGGAAAGCGGTTATAAAACCTACTGCTTTAGGTAGTTGAGAATATTACCTTGAAGCAGGGGAAGCATTGAAAACAAGAATAAAATGTGGAAAAGGTCCCCTACTTTTTATAAAAAAAATTATAGCTTCATCATTCTTCTGCCTTGTATCTGCTCTAACACCAGTTAGGTCTGGTGCTGGACCCTGTTTGTGCAGAGAAAGATGATGGATGCAAAGGAAGCAGCAAGGTTTGCTCTTTAAGTGCTCTGTGAAGATGAACATCTAAAGGAGGTGCACATCCACTGTCAGCCTTGTGTGCCACAGATTGCATGCCAGCTCGCTTATCCACCCTGTCTGGTGTTTTGGCTGTTGCGTGAGCATCTCCCCTGGTTCCGAATATCCTTGAAGACGTTTTCATTAATCTCTCAATCTGAGAGCGTTTAATACAGTTTTTTAAAAAAAAAAAAAAAACAAAACCAACAAACCCTAAGGATAGTCAGGCAGGCTATTGAATTATTCTTTCATTGAGAAAACAAGGATGTCTGGAGAGCAGCAGTATATCTGCCATGGTTCATAGCTATCACAAGGCAGAAATACTTGATCTCTTAATTTGCAAAGATGCCAGACTGACTGTTTCCGTTAAAAGCACTTGTAGTTGGTAAGAATTGGGGTCAACTATGGGTTCTAATAAAAGAAATCCCTGGTCCCTCCTGCTGCAGGGGATGTCTGGTTCCAGCACAAGCCTGGCATAAGAGCTGGACCTGCTCAGCCAAGCACAATCTCTCAGGGAAGCATTGATGGTACCAAGGTGGGATGCATCTTTCTCTTCTGAAAGAGGTGAAGTGTCCCGCCATGCCCCCCAAGACCAGGGCCTCTTCCTACTGATTTCCAGGAGCAGCATCCTTGGAGGAAGCTGGGACCAAATGGCCGCTGCACACGAACTGGTCGTGGGTAGTGCCCAACCAGCCTCTGTGGACTTGGCTTTCTTAGTCAAACCACGCTTGTAGGCAGTGCTGCTGCTGTGCCCCACGTGTCTACCATGCCGGTTCCTCTGCTGAGTCCTCGCTGAGCAGGCCATGTGCGAAAGGGATGTTAGTTAGAGAGGGGGACTAACTCTTCTCTGACTTTGCAATAGCCTGTGGACATAATTTATTTTCTGTGGACAAACCAGCTGGTTGCCGAATGGGGTAGCATGGATGGCATTTTCCTTTTCAAGTTTGGTTTCTGTGTGGACTAGTTTCTTCATAGGTGATAACTTTACAGAGGAGACTAATGACCACATGTTGGTGGAATACTGCTGTGAGCCCATCTGGAACTGACCTGTGTCTTTGGGTAACAGCTGGTGAGCAAAGACAGCAGAGGGAGCTGCCCTAGCAAAAGTGGAAGAAGTTGACCCCTTTTCTCTCTGACAGGGCTGTTAGCTTTTTAGGATCAAAGCTTTTCACATTTGGTCCCTGTACTTGAAGGAGCTCAAGTGTTTCCACTGCAGACATTAGTGATTCTGGCTCTGCTCCCTGCCACCCATCCCCAGATCCACTTTGCGAGCATTCTCCTTGAAACTGTAGTTTACAAAAATAAAACCTAGATTAAAGCCAGTACAGCTGCCCTGAGGTTTGAATCAATGCTGGTATGATGTGTTGCCAAAGAGAGAATTACTCAGGAGTGTGGATTAGAGCTGTTTGTCTCCAGGAAGATCTGGTCTTCAAAGCCAGGGAATTTTCCCAGCTATAGCTGGTGCATCTTCAGCTGCGAGGCTCTGGTGCCCTTCTCTGTGGTCACCAGACTGTCAGCTATCTCGTTTTTGTCTCAGCTTCTTCACCTCCTTTCTTCCTATCTGGTTCAGTATTCTTTGGCTGGAATTTGCTGGCCAGGACTGCCCTCCAGCCTTCCCTGTTGCTGTCTCTCACCAGCTGTAAAAACTTCAATACTTTAAAAAATATTTTTCCTTCCTGTTGGGGGAGAGGTTAGATTTTTGTTTTGTTTTCTTTGCTTGTTCTAAACAATCCACACTCCTGCAGCATTGCCGAGAGTCCAAATGCTCAGGGAAGGTTTAGAAACTCCACTTCTTAGCAGCTGCTGGGCCTGGGGAAAGCGCTGCTGCTGCTGAGCTCTTGCAGGAGGTGTCCGTGCAGTGCTAGTGCCATATGGCAACATCTCCGAGCAGCAGTGCATGGGCTCGCACGCTGGCCTGCATGCAGGGAAGGCTGAGGGCTTGGAAGAGCAAAGGGATCAGGTCCAGGCTGGTGTTCAGCAAAGCACCTGGGGCCACGTTTTCCTCCACCCAGTGCCCTGACAGTGCATGTGGCCATGGGAAGGGGCTGCAGCAAATGCTGGTCGGTGCCCTGTCCCAGCTGCAGCAGAAGGGCAGCCCTGGCCATTCCACAGTGAAGGCAGGGTGACGCTGGCTTCCCAGAGCTCCCTGTGCGTTGTGCTGCTTCTCTGCATGGAGGCTGCTGGCATGCTGTCCTTGTGCCAGCAGCACAGGCCGGGCTGAGCGTGGCTCTGCAGCAGACCTGGGTGCCTCCCCTTTGCTTGGGTGGCTTCAGCTTTTTGACCAGAGATATGCCTGATGAGGATGCGAGTTCCTGACCTGGCTCTAAATATCAGCTCTCTGTAATTACCCGATGGATAGTCTGCCTTGAATTGGGATGGGGTTGTTCAAGGAGCCGGCTGACCACGTGCAGGAGGGGAGGCAAAGCAGGGAGGGTCATGGTACTTGTAGAAGTGATGTGAGAAAGCGAGCCTCGGACCGTACCCCCTGCCCAGGGAGCAAACTGATGAATTTTCCAGGCTTGCAGGTGCTCAGTGCTGGCTAGGGTGCTCAGTCTTCCTGCCTGGCTCCTGGGCTAGAGCTGAAACCCTGCATGGAGGCTTGGAGTCCTGCTTTGGAGCGAAGCTCGGCGTCGATATCTAGTGCTGCTGTACCCGTAGGGCTGCTTTGGAAGTGAACGCCAGATTTCTGACTGTAGGTTAGACCACGTGCTGTTAGTAGGAGGGCTTAAGGGTGGCATCGATTCTAACGGTTGGATTTGATAATCTTAAAGGTCTCTTCCAACCAAAACAATCGTATGATTGCCGCACTAAGCAAGTTGTGTTGCTTCCCAACTCCGAGCCCAAATCCCGTTGCTGCCAGGCATGCCATGGAGCCTTGCCTCTGTCTCAGGGCAGTGTTTGTTCTCCAGGGACTCTATGTTCCCGGTTTCTAGAGCCAAAACCCTCCATGGCTGTGATTGATAGCCGCCTTTGAAGCAAGCTAAGCCTTCCTCGAGTGGTCTTTGGACAAGCCTGGGCTCTGGCTCAGCACTTCTGACATGGAGTATTCTCCACCCTGCATTTCGGGGGATTTGTTTCTAAGCCATGGTAGAAGAAGGGGCAGAAGATAGCAGTCCCAGGGGAGGTCTGGATGGTGAGTCCCATCGTACCATCTGCAGGTCACACCAAACCGGAACGTGTGGTGTCTGATGGGAAGGGAGCTGGTCCTTTGGACAGGCTGGTAGGAAATGGTGCTGGGGAATTCTCCAGGGTGTTTTTGGAGAAGAAATGATTGAGGGCAGTGGTGGATGTTTTGATGGATTCAGGATTTATTTATTAATGTTCCATTTTTGTCTTGTTTGTCCACTTCCTTAACAAGGTCATGGCTGTAAAATAAAAATAGCATCCCTAATGGATCTCAGCCTTGCCTATTAAATCTCTTTTAAAAATGCAGTCTGGATCTTTAAAAATAAAAATCCAGCCTGGCATAGAGGAAGGGTGAGCCACCAGATTTCCCACTGACTAGAGCATTTCTTCTAACAAACGCGGACCTGCTTCCTTGTGTGTCGAGACCCCAGGATGGTTTAATTTCTGTGTCAGTGCTAATTGATTGGAAGCAACAATTTTGCCAGACAAAGCTGTAAATTAGTTTCAAATGGGGGAAACAGGCCACCCACTGCCCAAATATCATATTGCAGTAACAACATTAAACATAGAGCAAACCATAACCCAGGGAAGGAAAACCCAAGTGAAACCAGATTTCCACTCATTCCCTTTCCCCAGGAAAGTGGAACCAGATGGCTTGTGGCTTTGATAATAAGAGAGACCGATTCTTTCAGATACAGCTTAAGTATCACACAAAGGGATGGGCTGAGAAGCAAAACCTCACAGGCATGAATTCTGCCTCTGGAGACCATCGGCATGTGAAACCCTCCCAATAAAAACATTACAGAAAATTGTCTTCCTAATTGCAACTGAGCCCGTCTTGCTTGGACAGCCCCTCTCCTCGCCTCCTGTGAAATACCAGCCCCGCTCCCACAAGGTTCAGCCCCATACGCAAATCCCTCCTTGCATTTCCCGCAGGGCAGCGGGTGCCCGCCCTGGCTGGCAGCGTTTGCAAAGTGCCTGTGCAGCAGGGCTTGGCTCTGGTGAGAGGTTAGTGCTGCTCCCTGTGATAACCGGTGTCAGTCTGTTACCTTCGGGTCCCTCTGGAGAGCAGGGGGGCTGCGCTGAGCATCGGCACACCAAACCCCTTCTCTGATCCAGGCCTGGTGCCCTGGCATTCAGGAGGTAAAAATCTCTTCTGGGCAAAGATCTCTTTTGGCGTGTTGTCCCCTTGAGGGGCAGAGGGAAGGAACCCATCGCAGGGAGACTCTCTCTGTCGTGCCAAGGATAGCCCTGCCTGTGCTGTGCTGCCTGCTTTGTCTGTGTTTCCTGCCCTAACAGGGACACTCTGGCAGCAGCAAACGCTGCACTGGGTGAGAAAGGTCCCCACAGGGACACGAAACTGAGACCTGGTTCCAAGTTCAATGCAAGTATGCAATTGCCCACGTATTTCTGTAGCATCTAGTGCCCTGTTCCTGGGGCAGCACCTTGGTGCTGGTTTCTGCTCTAGAAAAGCTAGTGGAAGTTCCTTATGATTTCCATGGGGTTTGGTTCTGGGCACAGACAACTTCTTCTCCTCTGGGAAGTTCTCCTTTCTCCAGGCTGGTGCCTCCTGACTGTCACAGTGGCTCTGGGCTCTGGAGGGGGGGAAGCTGAAAGAAAATGTCCTGCCTTTTTCCCCTCTTTTTGGTTTTATGTTTGGTTTTGAAATATTGCTTTTTTCCAAGCCAAGCCTTCTCACAGCTGCCCTGGGAATTCTGTTGGCAGGGGTGTTTCCTTGTGCTGGAGAGAAGCAGGTACGTGGTACAGTGAGTAGTGGTGGAGCAGAGACAAGGAGCTCCTGTGGCAGCTTTTGGAAAGTCTATCGGCTGCCTGGTGATGGGTTCAGGGGAGCTGTGTGCACGTTGTGCTTGGATGAGGGCTTTGAAAAACCATCAACAAATAATTGCAATTTCCTCTTTGCCTTGTGGTAAGGCTAGATCTGAGCCTGAGAAACCGCCGTTGCTTACTGTAACGATACACAAAACAGAAATCTCCACCTAGCCCCGTACAAAGTGCTGTGCAATCACTTCTAAATCACTGTGGGTTGCTTTAGCCACAGATGCAAAGTCTGACATCCAAATGCACAGCAGAAGGTGGGTAGGAAGTGCTACGCAGACCTACATATGTGTGTATGCTGGTCTCTCCTGGTTGCGGAGGGGTTTTTCTTTCTCTTCTTCACCCCGAGTAATCAAGGAGTAGGGTTGTATTTGTGCATGGATCTGCTGGGCTTTGGGCCACACGGTGAAATGCTGAACGGTGGATGAGGCTGGATGAAGGTCCAGGCCCTCAAAGCGATGCAGCAAGTGCTGTGGTTGGTTTCCGCCCTCAGCTGTGCTCGTGCTACTCCGCAAGGCTTCACTTTGGTCACACGTGGGGGGCAAAGGCAGGGCACAGCTTTAACTGCCGCAGGCCCCGAGTATCCCGCGAGCCCCGCGGGAGGGAGGTCTGGCAGGTGGGATCCATGGGACGGGTGCTCATCTCAGCCCCTGGGTGAACAAGGCTCTCCATCCGGGCACGCTGCCCTGCAACGGGGCAGTCCTCCACGGCCCGTCACGCCTGTCCCGGCGGAGCCTTCTCCTGGCCTCTCCCCAGAGCTGTCTCTGCAGGCGTGGAGGCCTGGCGATGCTCTGGCTATCGTACCTCCTGCATCTCTGCCTCCGCATCACGGCTGGGTCACGGCCTTGGAACAAGCCCTGTACAAGTGCACTTGTACTCCGGCAGCTGGGGCCAGGCTGTGCTGACAAGCGGCAGAGCTTCTCCGTTCCTTTGGCACAGCGCTTGTGAAACGCAGGATGACACGGCCTCGGAGACGGATAGGAAATTCCCATCGCAACCGGAGAACGCCCCGTGGTCCTTGAACTTGTGAGGACTGGCAGCGATCATTATGCATGCGGCATCTTCCCCCTGGGCGCCTACGGAATTACAATGCTGGGTTCTCCCAGGCTAATCACTGTTTTGAACAACAAGATTGATTGCTTTCTCCTTTAATTATTTGCAGATCACCGAGACTTTGCAAAATGCTCTAGGTGACACAAACCGCAGTTTAGTGTGTTAGCAATCGCCCATCTTGGGGATTTTTCAAGCTTAGCCACCAGCAGGGCTGTGGGAAAGGAGGAGTGCGAACATCATGTCCTCTAATGACCTGACATGCATGCATGCGTTATCGGCTGCCTTAATGGGAAGCTTTGGGGAGCAGACTGGGTGTCTCCTCCCCGTCCCAGATCCCTTTCTGATTACTGTGGATGAATTCAAGCACTTAACAGCTTTTGGCTGCTAATTTGCAGCTCAAAACCGTCGGTAGCAAATTAGATTGTGCTCATTTGTGTGACACTGACAACCTGGATTCACGCTATTCCACACGCTGCTTCCAGGTGGCAACACCTCCAGTACCATCTGCCCCAGGGTGTGGGGCTCTTGGCTCCTGCACGCTCCCTGGGCGCTCTGTTGGAGGGTCACTCTTCTTCCTTCATCTCTGCTGACCTGGAAATTGTGTCTGCAAGTGCTTTGTATACGAGTTGTCTGGCAGAGGCTCTGCCTGGGAGTCTTTGTGGCGTGCTATTTAAACCTCACAGATCTCTGCCTTCTTAAAAGGTCACAATATCTGCATAGACTTTTACAGCGAAAGCTGCTGGAGGGCCGGGGAAGATACTGTGCTTGTCACATTCAGCAGAGAGCAGCTATTCCCGTTGTCACACAGAAATAGCTTTTCTTGTTCTGGGCAGGATGCTTCGCTTTCGGGCTCCTTTGCCTGCCCTGGGGTACGCAGATGCCGAGTCAAAACGTGGGGCTCATCTGAGGCTTCAAAGTCACGGCGATGCGTTCTCCTCCAGAGCTCCCGCTGAATAGCATGGTGTGAGCCCCGGAGTTGTTCCGCTGACCGAATCCCTTCCAGCGTCTCACCTCCATCCTCTGGCTCCTGAGAGGTGCAGGAAGGAGCCGTGTGGGGACTCAGCTGTCCCTGGAGTTGGGACAGCAGGAGGACCCGTCCCAGGCCAGGTAGGAGGATGCTGAGTGCCACCTCGTCCACTTGACCGACAATTTTTTGTGCTGAAGAAACAAATGAGCTGTAGGGAAGTGCACGTCTGCTATATATTTCCAATTAAAGAACAGCTTGGTGCTGATTAGATCTAGAAGCTACATCAAGAAAGGAGAAAAATGTAAATAAGCAGTATTATTTTTTTCTTCCCCTCGTCCTTTCGACAGATGGAGCTGCGCTGATTAGATTATCTGATCTCTTTCTAAAGAACAAATTGTTGATGGGAAGCTATCTCTGTGGGTTCAGAGCGCGCTCGGCGCTGACTCTGCTCCGGCTGTGGGGATGATGCTCTGTTTGTTCCCCACGCCGAGCTGCTTCCGCCGGCCCCGGCAGCCTGGGCACTGTCCCTGCACCCATGTCGGTACCCACCGGCCGCTCCCGCTGATGACGGGCTGGCTCCGTCTGCTTTTGGGAGTAAGGTTTTTCTTAAATGAAATCACTTCCTTGGAGTAATTACATCAGCTAATTAGGGACCTAATTGGCTAATTAGAGCAAAGTGACAGTTCCTTCGCTGCACGGTGAAGGAACACCGTGTAACGGCAGGAAATCTGTGACGCTTCTCGCTGCCAGTGCCCGTGGTGGTGGAGACGAGCGGTGGAGGAGATGCTGGGTGAAGCCGTCAGCCTGTCCTGTCCTTCGGCTGCCTCGTCAGCCTTATCTGCAGGAAAACGATCTCCAGGCTCCGAGAGCCGCCGTTCCAAGCGGGCAGTCTGCCCTGCCACTTGCTGGGGGTGCGGGAACGTGGGCTGTAGCTGCGTTGGATCGGTGCAGAAGGTCTCATGGAGAAGCAGGACGTCGGGTGCCATCAGCCTCCAAAGGTGTTGGTTGGAGGCAGCTGGAGCACGGCGGAGTGCTGCTAGCTTGAGCCTGAGCTCTGTCCTGCTAGGCTCAGCTTTGCTGCTGTATCTCCTGGTCAGAATGGTTTGGGAGGGACTGAAGGGAAAGGATGGATTTTACTTTCACTGTCTTTTTATTCGCTTCAGACAAACCGAGACACAAGGCTGCCTGAGGCTGTGGTTTGGTTTGGCTGTGTCTTTGGGAAGCCGTTGGATGTGGTTCGGTTGTCGAGGGCCTGGGGTGGGAGCTGGAGACCTGGGAGCCGTTCTCCGCTCTGGCACTGGTTTGGTGTGGCCTCGAGCAAATTTCTCCACCACCCTAGGCCACTTATTCTACTCTTTTGCCAGCCTTGCCTTATAAGTAATCTCCTTGGAGCAGAACCATGTCTGTGTGTATGCACAGTAGAGCTCTGATCTTGTTTAGAGCCCGTACATTCCATCTCAGAACGACTTGGGCATGTAAATAGTGCCTTACTATTCCTGTGAGCATCCAGATTTGAAATTTAAGTCCTTGTTCATGTGTGATCTAACCCTGGAGGTCCATAAAGTCTGGCTGGCATGTGTCTGACAGCAGGGTCCCTAGGCACCAAGATGTCCGTTACCCGTTATTCCCGGCACATCTGAGTCTTCCATGTCTTGAACAACTTGTGTCTGCCTCCATCCCGGGATGCACAGACTAGGTGTTCCTCAGTTGTCCTATCCAGAGACCTCGGTCCAGTAAGATCCATGAGGGCCAGAGCAGTCATCTGGGTCAGCTTCTGGGAGCGCAGGAGGTGGTAGGTACCTTCTTCCCAACCACGGGTGGCAATATGCATCTGGGGCAGCCAGAGGCTGGACGTACCATGAGATGCCTTCAGTGTCCTGCTTGAGAAGGTCACACTTTGCATGAAATAATTATATATGACCAAGGCCAGAGGGACTGACCGTGTCTCCGCTGTGCAGAGGTCAGTGGGGAGCCCTGGCTCCAGCCTGCACCCCAACCCTGGTCAGCCTGGCCAAGCCCCTCCACTCGGGGCTGCCCGTGCTGCACGTTGGGATGGCTGCCTCTGCTCAAAGCAGCAAATTTTGTGCGTGTTCTTCTCCCTGGTGTTGCCTACGGAGCATCTCTGCGGCTCCTGCCTGTTCCTGCCTTCGCCGTCAGCGTAGAGCATGCAGGAGGGCTGCGGCGGGAGCTCTGGGAGCTGCAGCAGCAGGAGGTGCGATCCCCAGGTTCCCCCGCCCCGCGCGCGTCGTGGTGGGAATAGGAGCAGCCTGTTCGGTAGCCGTGTGTCCTCCCTGCCCGGCAGGCTCCTTCCCGGGACTCGAGGGTGCGCGGTCTCCTGTCTGTGGAAGCACTGAGGGCGTTCAGGTTGCATGGTATGACCTCATGCCTTTCTGCATCGATGCATTCTTTCATCTTAAAGCTCTAGACAAGCCAAAATCATGGCCCAGCAAGAGCCGGAGATACTCCCAAAGTCCGTCCCCCCGTCCTTCTCATTTCCTAGAGCTGTCCCGAGCTGTGTGTCGGTGCCAATTCTCGCTGAGCAGAGGGAAGCTGGGCCAGCAAGGCGGCCACGCTGCTGCTGCCTGGGAGCGGGGTCACAGCTGGGGGTCTGCCACTTTCTGGCAAGCCCAAACCCCAAGCATGCTTGGTTGCAGTGACTGAATTTCATGTGAAAACACTGCAAAACGGAATTTCTCACGGTCTTCATCCGACAATAAAACCAGCAGGCTGAGTTCGCTCACAAACGGGCCCCTGTGTGCCCCGTGACAGATATAACCTGAGATTGGAGTCTGGACCGAGGGCCAAAACCAAGAGAATTTTGTATGGTCTTAAGTTTATTGTGAACATTTCACCAGGTTCTAACATCTAGTTACTTGTTCTGGTAACTGCTTATTCGGTATTTAAATTACAGCAAAGGATACTCCCTCTGATGCTGTAACGCAGTCCGCAATCTTCCTCTTGCTTTATATATTTGCCACGAGGTACCGCGCAGCAACGCCACGGCCCTCTCGGGGGAAAAGATCAACCTGCTCCGAGATGTTTTTGCAGCTGGAAGAAAAAGGCCTTGTAACGCTTAAGGATAAATTGGTTTCAAAGTATTTCTGTAGTGCATAAAATAATGTTTTATATATACGGAACAAAACAGGCAAGGAGAGGATGTTAAATTCCTCCAGTAAATTGCTCAGGGAATTTTCGTTCGAGACTGTTTCTACCGGAGGAAGAATCTGACCGTGATCACGGTGTGAAGTGCCAAGCAAACGCCTCGACCGAGAGCCGAGGCTGCCCGCGGTCTCCAGCGGCTCAGGGGTGAGAACCGGCGGAGCCGGGGGGTCTGGCTGGGTGGGCAGCGTCCCGCGGGCACACCGTGCCTTGCTCCCTGCATCCCGTGGGATGGAGAGCTTAGCCCCACGCGCACGGGGACAATCCCGGCCCCCGCAGCTTCGTGCGATGATGTGAATTAGCTCAGGAACCAGCATCTTCCTGGCAGAAGATTTTTAAATGAAAAAAATGTTCCTTAAAACTGGTTGTTCACAGAATTTGGGTTTCCTGGGGAGTTTGCTCAGCTAACCTAGGGGAAAGCAGCGCTCCTGAACAAGCCTTTCTCTTGTCTCTCTTGCTTGAAATATAATTTTGGTTTCTGAAGTAAAACAAAAAAAATCAGTTTCAAATTGACGTTTTGACTTGAAATGTCATTTTGTTTTTAATTGAAGAACCAGAGTGAAATGACATTTTAAGTCAAAATGTTAATGTTTTGTTTAGACATCTCCCATGGGAAAATTTAAATGTTTCATCAGAGCTGACATTTGCCTGTGAAAGAATCCCAAAACCCAGGGTTTTCTCCAAGCAGGGGTGAGGAGGTTTTCCAGGCTGGGCGTTCGAACAGGCTCTGCGGGTGATGTGCAGGTTAGCGAGGGGCGGGCAGGGGGTCCTTAACCAGCCCCACACGCCTGCTCCTAAGAGCAGAGAAGGAGGAGCGGGTTGGAGGCTCCTTCGGCGGAGGCGAGCGGGTCACCAGGCTAATGCCATGCTATTGAGCTGCTGCATCTCAGCACAATCCTCTGGCACTCGAAATAATGAGCTCTGCTAATTCAGTGTGTTTTATACGCCCTTGCTTAGATGGAGAGATCCTGCCTTTCCTCCGCTCATCAGGCCGAGCGGTCCATCCTGAAACCTGTGGGTTTCACTAATTCCGGTTCAAGGAAACGCTCAATTACTGCAAAGTAAAGGTTTGCTTTGCTGGAGAGCCCCGTCTGCAGAAGCACCCGCTTGTGCAGCAGCGAGACGCCCCTCCCGCAGGGCTTCAGCCAGACTTTGCGGCGATTTCCTGGCAGAAAGGAACAGAAAATTGAACACGCTGAAGGGGATTTCTCACCCCCCCCACCCAAGCCGTGTTAGTGGTGAGGTTTCCTAATCCCGTCGCACTCCCGTGGCACAAGCGCGTGATTTGCTCTTGCTCTGGAGACACGTCTGTGGCCGAGCGGGAGGGCTGGGGAAGGTCCTTCCCTTTGGCCGCCTCCCTGGGCTGCCCCTTGCAGGAGAGGAGGAGGAGGAGGAGATGCTGGAACTGCCCGAAGCGCTGCCCGGCGTGGGGAGAGCGGGGTGGTCTGTGCCTGGTCCGTGGTGTCCCTGCTGTGAGGAGCAGGTCCCCAGCGCCCGCTGAGTCTGGACCACAACTCCACCTCTTCTTCTTCCCTGTTGATGGAGGCAGCTCAAAGTCAGAAATTGCAGGGCAGGAGCGTTACCCAAGACGGCTAAAAGAGATTTTGACAAAGTAGATCATCTCAGTGGCGAGATCAGTGAACTGGAAGTGTTCAAGGACAGGAGAGGGAAGAAATGCTCTCGGGGAAGGGGTCTCCTGCGGGGCCGAGCTGTGTGTGCCTCTGGCAGCCTTGGGGCCAGGCTGCTCCGGGTCCAGCTTGGAGCAGGGAAGGATGAGGGTGACACAAGCCGTGCTAACGTCCAGCAGTGCGAGCTGGCTCCTCAGCACAATGCCAGATCTCTCCCTTAGAAGATGCTCAGAGGGCTGGAGCACCTCTGCTATGGAGACAGGCTGAGAGAGTTGGGGTGGTTCAGCCTGGAGAAGAGAAGGCTGCGGGGAGACCTTAGAGCCCCTTCCAGTCCCTGCAGGGGCTCCAGGAAAGCTGGAGAGGGGCTGGTGCCAAGGGCAGGGAGTGACAGGCCAAGGGGAATGGCCTGAAGCTGCAGGAGGGGAGATGGAGATGGGATGTGAGGCAGAAATCCTTCCCGGTGAGGGTGCTGAGGCCCTGGCACAGGGTGCCCAGAGAAGCTGTGGCTGCCCCTGGCTCCCTGGCAGGGTTCAAGGCCAGGTTGGATGGGGCTTTGGGCAACCTGGGCTAGTGGAGGGTGTCCCTGCCCATGGCAGGGGTGGCACTGGATGGGCTGGGAGGTCCCTTCCAACCAAACCAGTCTGGGATTCTGGGATTCTACGAGTCTATAAGTCTATGTTGAACACGTTCGTGCGGGTGATGTGCTCCTGCAGCTGTACTGCTGCGGGGGGGCTGCTGCTCGGTGTTACCAGGGATCTGGCGTGAGAGCACGATTCAAACTGGCCAGAGCATCTCTAAACCACCAGCTCCGAGTGGCGTTTGCCCCAGTATCTCCTTTTTGATACGTGCTGCTGTTCTGTTGTCGGTATCAAATGAAGGAAAAAAACCCCAACCCCAAACCAGAACAACAGAGGACCCTTCCCTGCTGCCTGCTTTTCATTCTAGCCAAATTTGAGGAAAACGCCACGAGTCTCTGAAGGCACCGAGCAATGGCTCCGGCAGCCACAGAAGCAGTGGACAGATTTGTCCGGGTGTCCCAAAACACACGAGTCCTGGCCGGTTCAGGTGGTTTTGGCATCTCCACGCCTGGGGATACATGAGCAGGCAGCCCGCCGGCTCCCAGGAGCCAGGGATGGTGCCGAGCCTCTCGGGAGGAAATTAAAAATACACCGATTCTCATTCTCAGAGATCTTGCCTGGGGGTTAATGCCTTGTCTGGTTTTTTTTCCCCCCTTAACCAAAAAGAAAATAACTTTCAAAAAGCTTTGGTGTTTGCCTCTGCCTTGGCAGCGTCTGTGCCGTGGGAGCGTGCTGGAGGGACGGGCTGGGCTGCGTCAGCGGGGGCTGTGGGGGGACGGCGCAGAACTGTCTGCGGAGCGATAGAGAGTCTGGCCTTGAGAAGCGGCACAGGGACCGGGGACTTTGGCACGGGCATCGCGGCAGGCCCTTCAGGGCCCATCTTCTGCGCAGAAACGCACTTGCAGCCTCTGAACGAGATTTCAGTTGGGAGCTGACAAATGCCGCCAGCACAGAAAAACGGCGTTTCCCCCATGTGCTTTCCTGCCTTGTCCTGGCTGCGCTCGCGCTGGGCCCTGGGCACTTCGGTGCTTCCCGGCACGGTGGGAGCATCACGGCCCTCTGCTCTTCCCAAGACACGGGTTTTCCACTTCTCCTCCTGTTTTTGTTTTGTGGCAATAAAATCCCTGCGGCGGCGCAGAGCTCTGCAAGCAATCCCCGCTGGTAAAACCACCTCAATGCCCATAGCCTCCACCGCGATCCGAGGAGATAGCATTGTAATTGGTCTTCGCTGTTTAGTTTTGAGGTGTTTGCAAATACTAAAATTATCTTTAATTATTGCTCAAAACCAACCAAACAACGTCTCCTGCGCACATAAAACCCCACCGAGTCAAAGCGCTGGGCTCCGCGGCGGAGCCGGCTGGCGGGCGCTGCGGTGAGCCGACGTGCCGCGCGTCCTCGCTGCCAGCGGGACCAAAACCCTGGAGGGGCGATTAGGAGGAGGCTTTTGGCTTGTCATTTTGCTCTCGTGGCTTGTCAGGCTGCTTTGCCTGTCTGTTTGCGTTTGCCGGGGTTTTCTCCCCTCCCACCCCCCCGAAGCCGGGAGGAAGGAGGCGGCGTTGCTGTGACAGCACCCGGGTGAGCGCTCAGCGCTGGGAGGACAGCCGGGTGCTGCTCAAAGGTTGAAGCTGAGCAGTTGGTCCTTTCGGCTATAGCACGCGTCTCTTAATTTCACTTGAAGGTCCCTGCGAGCGCGCGCTCGCTCTGGCTGCCAGCGTGCGACCGTCACCTCGTATTAATAACGCGGCGGGGCTCGCCGAGTCTCCGCTCTGCGGGGAACGTGGCAGCTCGCGCCTCTCGCGCCGAGCATCCTCCCCGTCGCCCGGCCACGGCTCAGCGTTTCGGCTGGGGGAGGCCAGGAGGGCAAGCTTGGGCGAAGGGCGAAGTTCCCAGCTTCAGCTGGACATTTCAAGTTTCCCATTACCCAGAGAAACCACAGACCCGTCTGTACTTTAGTTTAATTGCTGCTTTTCTGAAACACTTCAAAGAATGTTTCTAACCGCAGTATGTGGCACATATTATTAGATTTGTTTTTGGAATATAATGATAAACTGTTGCCATTATGGCGGTAGACATAATTATCTGAAATCTATTTTAATCTATTCTGCCTTTTAAATATTCTATGTTCCCTTTTAATAAGAGGTAGCATCCACCCTTTGATGTTATAGCGGAGGTGTAGAAAGCTCTCCTCTCCTTGCTGCAAATGTTAATTGAATAGCCTCCCTTTTTCTTCATTAGCTGCATTAGCTTGCATTAACACCTTTTAATATCTCTTTAAAATCTTGTTCAATTTACTTTCTTTAATCTTTTCCTTTCCCAGAGTGTTGCATCACTTTGATCCTCATCTTCTTCTTTTCTTTGATGACAACTTTGAGTTTAATTTGTATTTGAATTGAAATGGAAATTTCCTAATTCCCCAGAATTCAGCGTGCATTTTACAGGGTTTTGGCATCTGCATTAGCATTTGGTGCTGCCCGTGCGGGGAGGGAGAGCCGGGGGGAGGGAGGAGTGCAACCCTGGAGATTGCTGCCCGAGAACGCAGCCGCTGCCCTGACATCCCCTCCTTGGCACGCACACGCCGCTGCTTCGCTGTCGGATGCCTCGAGGATCACAGACAAGGTTAATAAAGGGCTTTCTGCAATGCTTTCTTCTCAAGGGCCCAGCTCCCAGACTCTGGGCATTCCTGGTCATGCCGTGCCACGCCACGCTGTGCCGTGCTGTGCCGAGCTGTGCCGGTGCTCAGCACCATGCAGCATGCTCCCACGAGGGAGCAATCCTCCGCTCCCTGCGCTCAGGAGCAGCCCTCAGAGCTCGCAGAAGCCCCTGCAGGCACGGCGAGGAGATGCCTAGTGAAGCCTCCCGTGGGTTTTTGCAGTGGAGCAGGATGGGTGCCGCGGTGCTGTTCCCCTCTGCCGTCCCCTCCTCGCTGCTCTCGCCCGGCTGGGGTTGGGGGAGGTTTGGGCAGGGGAACCGGTGCGGGCGGCACTGCCGGGCCCCGTCTGTCCGTTGCAGGGGTGCAGGCTGGAGGACCCGGCAGGGATGCAGAACGAGGGGCAAGTGCTGGAGCACGTTCATCAGGCGTGAGCGTTTTCACGTCTAGCAGTTGGTGGCCTGAGGTGAGCAGTGTGGCGAAGGGTGCTGGCTTCTGCCCTGCCCTCTTTTCCCAGGGAAAGTTATGGAGCAGGACCTGGGAAGCCCTTCAGCCCTCTCAGCCTTGCTCATGAGTGAGTAATACCTCTACTTATCTTTTAGTCCTGCACGTGGTGTTGGGGAACAAGCGGCAGCAGCTTCTGGTTTAGTGCTCAGGGACCTTTCTTTGCTGTTCCGCTGCCGCCCGGGGATTCACTCGCAGTGCTTTTCAGCTCCTGGGCTCCGAACGCTGGAGGATCCTGTTCGCTGCTGACTGTTCCCGGTGCTGAGTATCGCTGCATCCCGCCCCATTCTCCAGGAGTGGATGTGTTCGTTCTAGTAGAAGCATTGGTATCCTTTCTGCAAGTCACCTTAGCGTCACCTTAACCACAGTTCTTCCCGATCATTTGGCCTTTTAATTACAAACTCTCTGATGTTGATGAGCAGTCCTCAGCCTGCACCTAATGCCCGGATAACGATGTGGTGATTTCCCCACTCCCTTGCTGATGTGTAGCACCTCGTGGATCTCACCCCCCCCCCCGTGAGCCCCTTTCTGCTGGGGGCTGGTGGTGTGAGCTGTGCAAAGAAGCTCTTACTGAGGGCTCGTGGCCACCGCAAACTGGCATCTTTCTCCCTCTCACTCCTTACACCGACGAGTACCAGGAAGCAGGCAGCTCCTGCGAGCCACAGCTCGGGGCTGGAGGCTGCCCGGGGCTGGGAGGGCACGGCGGTACCTGCCCGGGAGTCGTGCACAAGCTCCTTAGAGACGTCTCCCAGTGAGCAGCGTTCCTGATGCTCACCAGGAATTTTTCTTCGCTGGTTTTCCTTCTTGTTTTTCACATGGACAGTGGTCAGGCTGGCGAGGCTGACTGTAATGAGAACTGAATGCGTGCGTTACGAGGCCGGGAAGGTTTATTGCTCTCTCTGCAATTAAATTAAACACCAGCCATGGACGCTCGGGGTACACATGGACGGTTAATTGAGTTCTCCGTGCCTACCGCCTCCGCCGTGCTTTCACCCTGCAGATACCTGCGTCGTCCCAGGGCCCTGGAGCCGAGTCCATCCCCGTATCGCTGTCACTGGCAGCAGGCGTGCGGCCAGCGGAGCCCCGTGCCCTGCTCCGAGCCACCGCTGCCCCAGGAGCTGCTTTGGCAGAGGTGCAGAAAGCTTTCTGATTATTATTTTTTTTTTTAGGCTTAAAGCAGAATAAATTATCTTACTCTTTAGAAAGAAATATTATTTTTTTAAAGACTTTATTCCTGATGCCATCCATCAGAGCACTTGATATCTGTTAAAAACCAAACCGGCGTGGATTTTGACAACAACATCAGAGATGAATCACTTTTTTCTGAGCGCTTTGAATAGTACTTGTTGAGTCCAAGAGAAGAGATGGATACATTATTCACAGGCTCGATTTCTTGATTTCTACAAATATTTTCTTTCTTTGTGTCCATTGGCCCAGATGAGTCACACTGATATGAGGAAGCTCGTTACTGCGAGCTGCCGCCTTACCTGGCTCGGGTCTTGTTCTGCGCTCGGTCGCTCAGCATGCCGAGCGGGTAAGGAGCAGAGGTGAGTCTGCGATCCCCACCTCCCCCAGCCCGAGGATCAGAAACACGGCGATAGATTCTGATTGTCTCTGCGTTGCCCATCCCTGCAATTGCCCTCGATGCAACGAGGGACCGGAGGCCCCAGCATCCGCAGGACCCTGGCGTCACGTGCGTTGTCCCTTAGGTTACAAGCGCAGGAGCGGTGTCACCCGCAGCTCAGCTGGGTGCTGGATGTGCTCCAGCCCACCCCCCCGGCTCGCCCCCCTCCCTCCAGCCCTTTTATCCGCCTCCAGCCTCCCGACCCCTTTCCTTGTAGCACGCTGGGGGAAGCTGCCGATCCCCCCCCCAGCCCCCTCCGCGGGGCTCGACACCTCCATCGCTGCCCGCCGGCAGGTCTGAGCGCGAGGATGCGGCGAGCGCTTTCGGCAAACCCGGAGCGATGCCTGCGTTTCAAATGAAGCTGTCCACCGTTGCCGCGGCTCGACAGCGGGGAAGACGACGTCGTCTCTCTTAAAGCTGACAAACGATCTCTGTCTCCTGTATGGAAAGGAATTGATCTCAAACCTCCGGGGAGAAGGCGATACGGGCGCGGAGGACTCTGCCGTACCGTGGTGCCCTTGTCAGACGACTGCGTGCTCTCGCCTCTGTGGCTCTGCCTCCGCGAGATGGGAATTTATGGGATGTTTTGCATCTTTTTCCTTTTTAATCCCTGTAAAGGAAGCTCTGATTTTTGAAGCATTGCTCTTTTCCTTCTCTTCTTTTTCTGGGAAGAGGAACTTTGCTTGGAGGCTCGCGCTTCGCAGCTGCTCCTGGGGAAACGGGAGATTTGTCACTTCCAAATAGCTGCGTTTTCACCCGCTCCGTGTGATCCTCCATTTAAACTAGAGGCAGCATCTAAAAGCATCTCCCAGGCTGGCGGAGGAGAGCTGTGTAAGATGGAAGGATGCAGGGAAGTGGCTTTAAGGGATCATAGCTTATCAGTGAGAATAACAAATTCCCCGGCTTGGGGGACACCTTGAAGTCAGGTTACAGAGCACGACCTTCCCGCAGGCACCCGTCCCTGACATGGCAGAGAGCGTCTGGCGGATGCGATTGGGAAAGAGCGAGAGAAGCTGCGTCTGTGAGCCAGAACTCGCGGGGGTTTCTCTCCTTTCTCAGCCTCCTCGCCGTAGCTGGTGCCCACGTCCCGGGCACATGTGTGCATGTCCTCCCCGGCATCCTCCTGGATGAAACAGTATGAGATGGTTCCCGTGTCAGGCTGAGGTCTTCTCACCTCTGGCCGAAAGGAGCCCGTGAATGTTACTTACCTGGGCGTCTTCAAAGGGCTCTTGGCAAGGGCTGGGACAGTCGGCGGGGACGTGCCGTCGTGGCCGAACCTTGCACTTCGCGATGTCCTGTCCCCGGCCCAAGGCTGCAGGTGGAGGGGCGGAGGTCGTGTGTGGACACGGCAAACCGCTGTTTCGGTCCCAATGCGATGAACCTGGTGTGTGCAGTGCTGTTTCGGCTTGCTGCGGTCCTCTCTGTTGCTCCAGATCCCTGGGAGAGAAAAATAACCTGGAGCATTGTTGGTTTTCCTCCCTTCTTACATCCTGGGAGACACCTGTCTGTACACCGCGCTTGATTGAAGTGGACTTATATCTTCCTGCTTATTTTTGCTGTTTCCAAGCCCCTCGGTGAGCCTCATGCACCCGCCGTGGAGCCCCAAATGAAGCCCAGCCTCTGTGCCTGGGTGCCATGGAGGGGCACGGGGCCGGGCCGGTGTTGATGAGAGCACCTCTGCCTCGCTGAGCCCACCCACGCTGCGGGGCTGCACACACCTCGGGCTGCCCTTCCCAGAGCACCAGCAACGGGGGGGGTTGCTTTATATCCCCTCCGGAAAAAAACCTGCCCGATGCAGCTTGCGCAATGCCCCGTAACAAATTAGTGCAGATCCAAAACCCCAACCCAGGAGTCTCCCGTTCCATCACATGTTGCTGCCTGATCCTGCCCGCCGGGGCTCCGGCGCTGCGCCCTGCTCTCGTGGGAGCTTTGCATTAAGGAGGCCGTGTAATTCAGAGGAATTTCATTATGAGCATTAAGTAAAGGTCTGACAACTCCGTGTCACGAGCAGCTTTCCTTGCAATGTTTACATTGCTGTTGAGACTGTATTGTATTTTTACGCTCAATGTATTTCTCTCATGATTTCCAATTAAAAAAAAAAAAAGACACAGAATCTGAAAACTTTCCTTGGTCAGGTTTAATTAGTTTCTAGATTCGAAGAACAAAGAGCTCTGAGGTGTTGAGGACCGCATCAAATTAAAGCCTTGCTCGCTGTGGAAGCGGTGATGGGGAGATGGCAAATTGGATGTGCCAGGGATGCTCTCTGCCTGCGCCGCCTTTGATATTTCCTCACTACCGTCTCGTCTTGTGCAAGGACGATGAGGGCAGGCGGAGGACGCTGCTGCGTAGAGATGACGCGTGCTCGCAGGCCCCACAGCTGTCCCTCGCGCGGGTGCGATGGCGATGGCCCCATCGGCCGTGCTGCCCCGCAGCGCTGCTCTCCCCCCGACCCCTCCTGCCGCCGCTTTAAGGCGCCCTGACGCACCTCATTACCGGTTTCGATTGGAAACCAGAACAGGATCATTCTGCGCCTGCCAAGCGACGGGTGGGATTTTCCGTGCCGGTAGAGCCGAGGGCCTCGCCGTGCTTTTGGGGAGAGCTGGCTTGGGGACCTCGTGGAAAAAGGCTGCAACAGAGCAGTTTTTAGGGCTATAAAGAAAGGAGATTTGAACGTTGCCGTGAGATGGTGCCCACGTGACGGGAAGATAAACCCGGCCTTCCGTGTGCTTTGGTCCAAACAGCAGCGAGCATCCAGCACAACTCCGCTTTACTGGAGGAGGATGTCTTCTACAAGGGTGGTTTTACTTCAGAGGCCTGTGCACAAGAATGATGAATATTTCCCATTATTAAATCCAGTTTTAGTTGCTTATAACTTTGCACTTAGCTTGGGGGGAAAACTTTCTGTGGGCAATGTCTGCTTTAGGTTGAAACTTTGTATTTGGGAAGTTTTGGCGAAAACAATTCAACCACATCTGAGAGCAAGGGGAGGGAAGCAGTCTGCTTTGACATGTTTAAAAAGCAAAATAAAACGCACGCAGCAGCACCGCTGACATGCTCGTCCGCAGGGATGTTGCAGCAAGGCGGGCGCCCGGCTCCGAGCTGCTGCGAGTTGGGCAGGGGGGAGCTCTGGGTGCCCTCGCAGAGCTGGGACGTGCCCGTTTGCTGCCCTCGGTGAATGCGTCTGCCCCAGCGCGAGAGCGACGTGCCGAGCTGGGCTCTCCCTGCTGCCGGGGCTGCTGAGGCAGCCGGACATCGCAGCGGCCATCCCGTTTGGCACCGACGCTCTGTGCTCCCTGCGCGAGTGCCCAGGCTGCGTGGAAGGGAGGAAGAGAGCGAAGCGAGCGGAAAGCAGAGGGCTGCGGAGGAGCAGGAGGTGGGATGCCAGGAGGAGCGCTCGGGGAGTCGAGCTCCCCCTCCACCCTTACCACGAGGCTCTCAGGGGGAAGCGTTACACTCTGGTATTGCTCGGGCATGTAGCAAGGAGAGAAGGTTGCTCCCAAATCTGGGTTTCCATCAGACAGAGGCAAGCGCCCAAATAACCGGCCCGTTGGATTGTTTGGGGTTAATCTCAGCCCGATGTGCTCCATTTCCTGCAGGGTTTGGGTCAGCTGCTGGCTGCCTGCGGGAAGCCTCTCTCCCCGTTCTCAGGGCTGGCAGGCGGCGGCAGGGGGTAATGAGCCTCCTGGCACGCTCACGTGCTGCACCCCTCGCACCTTTGAACCGCCAGTTCAGGCGTGCAGCGGGGTGCGTGTGTGGGTGATACTGAGGTTCAAAGCACCAGCGCCGTTTCCTGGGCTCCCTGGGTGAGCTCCTCGTAGCCCCGGATCCCCTCTGCCTTTTGTTCCCCCTTTTGAATTTGCTTTATGTGAATGCCAAAACAGAAGCTGCGCTGCCCCGTGCACATGCCTCCCCTGCAGGAGGGCCCAGAGAGAAGCCCTCCGCGAGGTCTCCAGGGGCTGCGTCTCCTAGGCATGTCCCGCGGGAGGCTCCAGCCCGTGCTTGCTCCCTGCTGCTCTCTGCGCTGGTGCAAAGGTGTTTGTTTGTGCATCTCTGGGGCCCACGTGCCACATCCCCCTGTGCACAGGGGTACCCGCACCGTGCCGGCCTGCCCAGCACCCCGCGTGCAGGGGGCAGCGGGGTTAGGATGGGCTGTGCCATTGGAGGCTCCGCCAGCCTGGAGGAGGGCAGAGCCCTGCCGTTGCTTGTAGTAGGGTTGTTTGGTGCTGGCCCACTCGTTTTGTCCCACTTTGCGGATGTGGGAACGTGGGGTTTCTCAGGCTGTAAGCCCGGCTCTTGCAGCCAAGGCGGACCTTTCATCCCGGGTACCATGCTCCATCCCCCTCCAGGAGCCACCGCCTGAAGCACAGCCATCTCCGGACCAGCTTCACCCTGGTTCTGCTGCATCTCTGTTGGCCGTAGCCCCGGGTCCTGTCCCTGGGCATGAAACCCTGATGGTGCTGCTGGCCAAGGGAGCCCGGGATCAGCAGCGCTAGTAATTATCAGCTGCAAATACCTGATGGGGACTTGAGGGTGGAGATGCTCGGGCTGCATCTAAACAGGAGCACATCACTGATATTGAATTTATTTCATCTCTCCCAAGCTTCTCTTCCTCCCTCTGCTGCAGCTTAGTCCTGCGGCGGGAGAAAAGCACTTTCCCATTAAAAGTTGGGCTAGGTTCTCCTGGGCTGTCTCTCTGCAAACGCGGCACTTGCATTGCTCTGAAAGGCTCATTGAACGAGGACCCATTTCTTTGCAGATATTTAAATGGAAATCTGGTAGGGTTATTAAGCAGAGAGCAGTGAATTTATTCTGGTCATTTATTATTGATAGGTAACATGACACTATTTTAATAGTGTTCTCTGATCCTGCTGCAGCACGGCGGCGTGGGGATGGGAGCAAGCCCAGGGGGAAACCAAAGCCGTTTCCCATGTTGGTACAACGTGCTGGTTCATCGGAGAGCCCGGCCGATCCTCAGCGTCGCTCCTTCCAGCAGCCCAGGTTGGTCTGGTTCACGGAGCACGCGGGGGCACTGCCGGCAGAGAGGGTGCTGCCGCCGTGCTGGGCACGGGACGTCGCTCAGGGGCTCTCGCATAAAAGCCTCTGAGGGACTGCAGCCTCCTGGGCCAAATCCTGACCCTGTGCCCTGTGGCATCTCTGCAGGAGCCGCGGTGCTGTGACAGCCCTCACGGAGGGGCTGGGAAGCTGGGGGCACCGTGCGAGAGCCCCCGTGGCTCTGCGGGTGCTTCCTCCCGCCAGCCAGCTGCCTGCAGACAGCCTTTATGGTTTCTGCAGGAACAGGCGGATAATCCCAGCGTTGGGTTGGCGCTGTGGGTCTTGCATGGGTGAGGGGTTGTGTATGGCCCCCCCCCCCCCCGAGGCACAGGAAGGAGACATTGCCTGGGGCATTCAGACACAAAGCCCGGGCAGCTGCAGGAGACCCCCCAGCCCTGCCCAAGCCAAACTAATCAACTTGTTAAGCCTCGCGAAAATAATCAAACCCTCTACCTCCAAAATGGACCCCTAGTCCTTGCAGAGCTCGGCGCTGGGCTTGGCCGGCCAGCCGTACGTGCAGGCGCTGCCTGCAAAGCCTCAGCCCCGCGAGCACCGAGCCCTGGCTCCAGCTCTCCCTGCAGGCAGCGCGGGTAGGGAGGAGGCGTTGGCAAGGCACCAGCGAGGCCTCATTTGTCCCACGGAGTTTCCTCTCCTCCCGCTTTGGGGCTGGTTTGCAATTGTCCCTGTGAACGAGCCATGGCCTTGAAAAGCATCCGCTGCTCAGCCCTTTTCACCAGGCTTCCCAGTGAAGCGGGACCCCGCTGCTCTCGGAGGATCCGAGCGCCTGTTTTCTGTTTGATCCCGTTAGCACGAAGCCTGCTGCGCGGCAGCCGGTCCTGCCAGGGTGCAGCGGGGTGCTGCAGGCACGGGGACGTACCAGCACCCGCAGCGCTTCACCTGCCCCAAGCCTTCGCCCTGCCAAAGCCCCGCTCCTGCCCGGCTGCATGCGGAGCAGCTCCCGTCCCGCTGCCAGCCTGGCCGGGTGCCCCGCAGGTGCGTGCTTTGGGGGCAAACTCCTTTCGAGATGAGCAGAGATACCTCCAGGACTTCCCAAAGCTATTTATTCTGACGCCGAGCCACAGCGTCGCTGTGCAGCTCTGCGCGGAGTTTGCTCTGGGTTATGATGTGCAGGGGTCTGGAAATGAAAGGGAATATTTTGCCTTTGAAAAGGAGAGGGATCGTGCCTGCTGTGTTAAATTCAGAGACCTGGATATGAAAAAAAACCAACGCGTGTGCGTGTGATGAAAAGCTTCCTGCGAGTTCATCCCATGTAATTGGGATGAGAGCTCTTGCATTGTGCAAAATCACGCTGCTGGTCGCAGAGGGGATACACGAGCGGAGGGGCACGCCGAGACGCAGCCCCTGATGTTGTTTGAACACTGCCCGCAAATCCCAGAATGGGCCATTAGAAATTAAAGAGATGCTGTTAATCTGAGTTGGAAATAAAACAGGACACACATGAGCTCATCTGGTTGGTCTGGACTGCTGCTGGTGTCAGCTTCAATTGGAATAAACAAGTGTTGCTCCGCTGTACCGAGCCACTGGAAGGCAGAGCGTTGCTGGGAGCGAGAGGCTGCTCCGCTCCCAGATGAGAACCACTTGCCCAATTTCTGCTCATTTTTAAACACAGGCAGTTGTGAAACCGAGAGGGTACTCAGGGGTACTCATTACCACTTCTTCTTTGCAAGAGTTTTCCTCCAGCGCCCATAAAAACACTTCTCGCTCTCACAAGGGATTCCACATCAAATATTCAAGGCAGATTACAGCGAGAACCACACAGGAGAAGGAGGAAGGAAAAAAAAAAAAAAGTCTAAACTGTTCAGTTGCTTTAATAAAGCAGCCAAAAAGGTTAACACAGAGAAAGGGAGGTGGAGGGGAGGGGAGAGGCTCCTGGGTTCCTCCTCGGGGCAGCGCTGCTGTTGATGAATGCCAGCGCAGCCTCGGGTTTGAAGCGGGTGCTGCTCCTGCTGAGCCAACTCGGGGCGCAGGTTATTACCTGCAGCCAGGAGCAAAATCCTGAGCAGGGAGAAGGTGCACGTGGCCGTTCCCAGAACCTCCGTGCAGTGCTGCTCTAATAAAAAGAAAAGGGTGGTGAGTATTCCTGCCCTGGAGGTGTCGGTGGCCTATTTGAAATGGGTTTCTTTGCTGTTGGTCTGCGCGGAGAGAGCTCAGCTATCACGGCTGCCGCGTGGAGGTTTTGGGGGGGAAAAGCTGGGTGTGAGCATCCGGCCAGGCTGTGGTGGGTTCCTGCACTGCACCCCCAAATTGCAACAGGGCAGGAGCCGACCCCTGGTACTGCCAGCCTTGATTTAGGGTGTGGGTGGCTAGCAAGCACCCCGGCCCCTGCTAGCCGGGCTGTTCCTGCTGTTTGCATCTCGTTCTGCACCTCGGTCCCGGCTGGCCGCGCGTCTCAGGCCGCTCGGCTCAGGAGCCAGGGCAGCGCTGCCCACGGCCCGGCACGGGGGTGCTGGGGCATCTCCGACCCCCCGCTCAGTGCCGGGTCCTGCTGAGCCTCGTGAGCACTGGCCGGGCACCTCTGGCACTCACAAGCACTCAGCAGGGAACGGGCTCTGGTGAGGAATTAACTTGGCTGAGCCAAGTCCTGCCTTTGCCTTCGCCTTCGCCTGAGCGGGCAGGGGCGTCAGGACCCCCAGCGGGCAGGGGCGTCGGGACCCCCAGCGGGCAGGGGCGTTGGGACCCCGAGCGGGCAGGGGTGTCGGGACCCCGAGCGGGCAGGGGCGTCGGGACCCCAAGTGGGCAGGGGCGTCGGGACCCCCAGCGGGCAGGGGCATCAGGACCCCGAGCGGGCAGGGGTGTCGGGACCCCAAGCGGGCAAGGGTGTGGGGACCCCGAGCGGGCAGGGGCATCGGGACCCCGAGTGGGCAGGGGCGTCGGGACCCCGAGTGGGCAGGGGTGTGGGGACCCCGAGCGGGCAGGGGCATCGGGACCCCGAGTGGGCAGGGGCGTCGGGACCCCAAGCGGGCAAGGGTGTGGGGACCCCGAGCGGGCAGGGGCGTCGGGACCCCGAGTGGGCAGGGGCCGGTCCCGGCTGTGGGAACAGCTTCAGACCCACTTTGGCGCTGTGAATTTTGACCTTAACTCCGGCTGCGCTGGGACTTCTCCAGCCGTTCGTTCCTGCTGCGGTTCTCTAAATCCTCTCTCCCCACCAGGAACCTGCCATTGCTGATCCTCGCTTTGTCCCGGGAGATGGGGCAGGGGGTGAGCAGGGATGGGGCAGGGGGTGAGTAGGGGGTGAGCAGGGATGGTGCAGGGAGTGAGCAGGGATGGGGCAGGGGGTGAGCAGGGATGGGGCAGAGGGTGAGCAGGGATGGGGCAGAGGGTGAGTAGGGAGTGAGCAGGGATGGGGCAGGGGGTGAGCAGGGAGTGAGCAGGGATGGGGCAGAGGGTGAGCAGGGATGGGGCAGGGGGTGAGCAGGGGGTGAGCAGGGATGGTGCAGGGAGTGAGCAGGGATGGGGCAGAGGGTGAGTAGGGGGTGAGCAGGGAGTGAGCAGGGATGGGACAGGGGGTGAGCTGGGGGTGAGCAGGGATGGTGCAAGGAGTGAGCAGGGATGGGGCAGAGGGTGAGCAGGGATGGGGCAGGGGGTGAGCAGGGGGTGAGCAGGGATGGTGCAGGGAGTGAGCAGGGATGGGGCAGAGGGTGAGTAGGGGGTGAGCAGGGAGTGAGCAGGGATGGGACAGGGGGTGAGCTGGGGGTGAGCAGGGATGGTGCAAGGAGTGAGCAGGGATGGGGCAGGGGGTGAGCAGGGGGTGAGCAGGGACAGGGCAGAGGGGGAGTAGGGAGTGAGCAGGGATGGGGCAGGGGCTGAGTGTGCTCAGCAGCTCTGGTGGTACAGCGGGAGGTGGGTGAGGCAGTATCTCTGATCGCAGGGATGTGGCTTTGCCTGGCAGCGTGGGTTTTCTCCTGGTGATGTAGTGCCACAGTAAAACATTCAAAACGTGTCAAAGCTCCTGAGAGTACAATTTTGCTTCATAGATAACATCTCCCCCCAGAAACACGCTTTGCTGTTTCTCTCGCATGTTTTTTTTACCGTGTAATTGTTTTTCTCCTCCTAATTGCGCTGCAGAGCGTAACCCCAGCTCGCAGGGAGGAGATGCTGCGTCGTGTGAACCCGGGGCCCGGTTTGGGGGGGCTGCCCCACCCCGGCTGACGGCGGGGAGCAGACGTGTGCCTGGGGGGTGCGTGGGGGCACGTGGCCTCGTGTCACTGAGCAGCCCCCGGGGGTTATTTTCCCTTCTCGTGCAGCCTGGAGGGAAGGTGCGCAGTGCACATGTGGTCTCTGAGCCTTTCCCGTGATTGCCAGGGACACTTTGCTGTGCCGGTGCTGGTACCCGGGGTGCCTGTGGTGCCCAAAGCTGCCCAAACCCTCTCCGGGGCTGCCCAGCTCTGTCTGGCTGCAGGGAGATCTCCTGGGAGCGAGAGCTGGGGACAAAGCCACCAAACACACGCACGGTGCAGAGCTGTTGGCAGCAGCCGTGGGTTGGATGTGGCGATGAAGTGGTTGTGATCCCCCATGAGCAGCTCTGGGGAGTCATTTTGCAGTGCCCTGGCAGCCCTCCGCACCGCTCGTGCCCCACGGCATCACCCGGCGGGTGGCAAGGGGTGGCCCAGGGTGGGCGTGCGATGCGCAGCTGTTTGCTGTCGCACGAACGTTTCACGGAGGAAGCGAGGGGGGACCCCCAGTGCCCCTCCCGGGGTGCTCAGCACCTCCCGCGGGGGTCCAGCTGGCTCCTGGTTGCAGCCTCTAATTGCTCAGATTTTCTTTCCCTCTTCCAGTGCTTAATTGCAGGATTTCTCCACACTAGCAGCACCTGTAGCACTCTGCAACGGAGCTTGTGAGTCACAAGCCACCCACGTCGAGCGTTTATTAACCCACAGGGGAAAAGCACCAGGCTTTCAAAACGCTGCGTACCAGGAGACTTACCCGGTCCCTGCCTCCACCCCACCCAGCCCCACACCGACGGGCGGAGGGTCCAGCTCTGCCCCGTGAGGGTGGCAGCACCCAGCACCTCCCTGCTAGCAGGTGGGGGCTGCGGGGGCGCGGACTGGCCCCGCTCCGTGGTGCAGGTGTGATCCCCGAGCCGCTGCCAGCGCCGGGGCACGGCCGATGCTCCGCAGAGACATCGCTCCACGGCGCTGCGCGGCGATGGACCGGGGAGCCCGGCCTGCAAAACGGGGATGCCGTGGGGCAAATAACCCGGGAAGGGCGGACGGGACCCGGCACCGCTTTCCCCTCCCGGCGTGCTCGCGGCAATGCAATGGCCCCATCCCTGCAGCCCGGTGCTGGGAGGGCTCAGCCCCCCGGGCAGGTGGCTCTGGACAGGGCACGGGGTCCCAGCCCGGGGGAGCATCGGGGTCGGCTCACAGGGGGTACTGCAGCGTGTCCCGCCGGGCAGGGAGCGCTGCCGCTGCAGGGCGAAGTGGCAGGCAGGTGGTGGCACATGTGGTCCTGAGAAGCAGCACGGGTTGCTGTGGTTTCGTGCTCATAAGCAAATGGATTTGTGGCTTCAGTCGATTGACTCACAGCTGAAGTGTTACTTGGCAAGTGGGGGAGAGCTCCCGCCCCCAGCGCTGCTCCTCGTGCATCCTCGTCGGCAAATAACATATCTCGAGCGACAGTTTAAGGCAGGATGTGGCCGCGGTTTCTTTTTCTTTTCTGTTTTTTTTTTTTTTTGGAGGGTCTTTTTTTTTTTTTCCCCCCTTCAAGCTGAGATCCTCTCTAAAGAAAACAAATCTCTGTGGTCAGGCAGCTGGCAGCGGCCCCAGCGGGGCAGCCACGCTCTTGCTGCTGCCTGCGCCCCGGCTGCAGGTGGGGTGCAAGTGGTCCACGTCGATGCCGCTCCTGCGGGAACAGCAGGTCCTGCTTCTCCCCTCTGCTGCCAGCCCCGGACAACGAGCTCGGGGACACGGGGATGGGGACATGAGGATGGGGACGGGGCGTTCCGCTCCCTCAGGACCGCAGTGTGGGCGGCGATCCGGTCTGCGGCTGCTCGAGGGCTCGCTGGTGTAAAGCTGGTTTCTGTTGAGTAATTTGAGAAACTCGTCTGGGTGCTGACACAGCCTCGTGTCCCGCGGGGTCCTCGGTCCTGCCACTCGTGGGTGACATGGATAAATCCTGCATGTCCCGTGCAGGGCTGGCTCCGGCGCACGAGCCACCGGCGATGCCACTCTGGTCGGGCTGGGGGCTGCAGGCTCTGCCCGCGTCCTTGCAGGGCTGAAGGGGTCAGGCAGTTGTTTAACAGCGTGAAATTTTCTCGTTTCACACCCATCCTGCGCAGGCTTTTGCTGCGCCGTGCATCAGCCCAGGAGAGCCGGGCCTGCACCCCCCTTCCCCTGGCACGGGGCAGGCTCGGAGGATGGCTTCGCCAGCATCGCGGTGCTGCGTCCCTCCCGGCTGCCGTGCCTTTCACCTCGGCCCCGGGGACGTGTTCATCGTGGGCGGTTCACGTCCTCAGCCCACGCCATTCCTACAGCAGCAAGCTGGACAAACCCACGGGGCTTCTGCCCCTGCGCTCTCCGGTTCCTCCGAGCATCCCTCAAGTTCTTCCCCTTTTTCCTTTCTCTACTCTAAATTTTCCAGCCCCAGCTTTTGCAAAGCACCGTGGTGGAGTGGTTGGGATTTGTGCTTTGCCGGGGGGGGGGGGGAAGTTTTGCAGACGGGGAGCGGGGCAGGTGCCGCAGGGGGGGGAAGGGGAAGGGGAAGAGCAGAGACGAGAGCAGCAGCGGGGCGGCAGTTTGCTAAACCACCAGCTGACAGATACAGCACGGTGCTGCGCTTTCCTGTCCGCTTTCCTGTCCGCAGTGAGTTCCTGTGAAACGCTAATTTTAAGTGCCAGTGTCTAACTGGCTGCGTCTGGGGTGGCCACGACTCGCGGCTCCTCTGCCAGGGCTGTGCCATCCCTCGGACTCGCCCACACCTCCGGCACCCAAACCCCTGTTTGTGCCAGCTGAGGGTTTGTTTCTGCAAGGAAAAGTGAGGACCGTGAGCGTGGTGGTGCTGGGTTCGTGTCAGCAGCTCTGGCTCAGAGCTTGTTGCTGAAAGCACTCCGCAGCGTGCCGGCACGGTGCAGGCGGTGGGTGCTGCCGCGGGTGCACCACGGCCACCCCCCATCCTGTGCTGCGGGTCGGCATCTGCAGTGCCGTGAGATGAGGGGAAGGTGGCAGGGCTGCCCTCAGAGCCCTGTGGTGGCTCGGCTGTCCCTCGGCTCCTCCAGACTGGCCCAGGCAGATCCATGGGGCCGTAAGAGCCCCGTTTCCCCCAAGGCAGATGCCTCCCGGATGGGGCCCGGCGCTGCCCGAGTGAGCTGCTAACGGAGCAGGAGTGGGATCTGCGCGTACCCTGGCGCTGGACCGGGGCCAACGTGACCAAACGCCCGGTGATCCCGGTCCTGTGGGTTTGGGTTGGGGCTTCTCCCTGCAGAGTCCCAACCTCGCACCTCCCCGCGCCGCCTCCTTGCTCCGTGCACCCCGCCTGTGCTCACGTCTTGCAAATACCCCCTTCGCCCGAGCTGCCCGCTGGCAGCAAAGCACGGGGCTGGGGACGCACAGCTCCTCGCCGCCAGCCACGCTCCTGCCCTTTAATCACACGCCGGGACCGGCTGCCAGTAACCTGGGAGGAAGTGGTTTGTGGAATGGTGGCAGCGATGAGCCGGTTCAGAAATGTGGCTATGGCTTGAGGTTTCTGCTCTGGAAAGCTGACTAATTTCCACCAGAAGCAAGGCCACGAATGAAAAAAAAAAAAAACAAACAAACCCTCATCCCAAGAAACGCCTTTTTGTGCCACTAACCTTTTGCCAGAGACCTTGGTGACGTGGGAGTGCCCGGAGCCGAGCCCGGGGGCTGTCAGCACCCCTGCTTTGCTCCACGCAGCCAGCACCGGGGTTGGGTAGCACAGAGAAGTCTCCGTAGGGATGTCCATGCCGGGGGTATAAAGTCTCTATTCCTCTTTGTTTGTCTGATATCAGAGCAAAACTGGGTGCTCGAGCGCTGCTTCCCCAGCCGGCACACGCTGCCCGCGGCTCTGGTCCCGTCCCTCAGCCACTGTCATGGGGCTGGGGAAAACACGGAGACCTTGGGAATCGCTCCCGTCCCCAAGAGCTGAGCCTGGGAGCACCCAAAACCTCTGTCCCCCGGGCCCGTGACGCAGCATGCAAAGGCGACTGGTTTTACTTTTCAGGGTTGATTCCCTGAAATGCTGTATTTTATAGCCTGCCAACCTTATCTTCTAGCACACAAAATCTCCCTCGTTAGAATTTTGGGGTTTGTTTTGTTTTTTTCCTTTTTAATAGGAGATCCTGATATAAAAGTCCCAGGAAGACATGAGAAAGTTAATGAGCATTTTCTTCTGCGCTCCCGCAGTCGCTGCTGTGCCGGCGGCACTGGCTCTCCGTCTCCCCGCACGAATTGGACATTGTGGTTTCTTGACACTTGCAGAGCAAACGGCCACGTTGTGGCTCTCCCAGTTCCCGAGTTGGAACCTGGAAACCCATCTGCTGGGTGCTCAGGGGAGGTGCTGAGCACCTCGGGAGGGCAAAACGGGCCGGTTCCCTCGGCTGCCGCGCTGGGTCTGTTCCAGCAGCACAGACACCTGCAAAGGATCCAGCTTTGCCGTGAAGAGGGCGTTTAAAAAAAGGAAGATGCGTGCTGGGATGTTGTTTTTCCTGGAGCTGGTTCAGAGAAGGGGAATGTCGAAGGGAGCTCTGGAAGGGCCCCCTTACATCTTCCCAAGACTCAAAGCGCGGGCCCTAACAACAGATGCGGCCCCGCTAATTTCTTTCCTTGGTGCAATTTAGTTTCTTGGGTGGCAGGATGCAATTTGTGTTTGAGTTTGGCTTTCTAGTGAAACTCTTGGCTTGTCACTCTCAAGGCACAACATGCTCCTTAAATAGCAGGCTAAATTTCTCCACCTAGCCTAAAAAAATAAAATACTCCTCTGCCAAATGAAAGGACATATTCCAGTATTCTTTGTTGTTGCAACAAATTGGGTGGATACTGTCAGACTTCTGTATTCTGGGAATACTTCCAGAGCCTCTCTTTGTGTGCAAGTCGGTTACCATGTAATTGTCAACTTAAATTGCAGTGTTGGATAACTCAGCTTCGCTGTAAGATAATCCGCCTCTCCCGCGGCTCAGCCCCAGCAGCACGAGGGCACCGCGCTGGGCTCCGCTCCTCCCACCCGGGGGGGGCTGAGAGCGCCGAGAGGGGTCTGCAGAGCCCGGGGTCTGCCTGAGGGGTCCTGCCCCGCCGGGGTGCGGGGGCACGCGACGTACAATGGCACCTTTGCTAAAGGCATCGCTGCCCGCGCGGGAAGGACGGATCCTGCTCACGCGGCCGGGGCGGGCTGCCCGCACGGAGCGTGGCGAGGGCAGGAGGGACAGGGCGGTCCCTGCCTGCCTGCTGCCTCCCGGGCCCTGCCTGCTGCGTCTGCGGCGGTGCAGAGATAAAAAGGTTGCTTTCGATGCGATGGGAATCGTCTTCGCCCTCTTCCTTCCCCTTTCAAATTGGCAGCTCGTTTTGTTGTGTTTGTTTTAGCCTGAATCCCAATGACAATTAGTGCTAGAAGGCTAGATTAAGCTGTTTTTACTTGTTTTCTTTTTCACTTTGATTTCCACCTCCTCCAAATTCTTAATCCTACTGAATATTTCATCTCTTGTAACTCCATCAATTGAAAGTCTCCCCGTGGGATGTACAGGACCAGCAGTATTAGAGCTGCTTTGCTTTAGCTAATGCTTCTCAACGCTGGGCTGAGTTCGTTGCGCAATTTATTTCAGACAAGAAAACCACAGCATCCGCTTCAGCGAGAACCACGCGAGTGATTTGGGAACAGGGCTGTGCAATAAATGAGAACTTTGGTGGTTGATGAGAAAGCAGAGCACCCCGCGTTCCCACCTCGCGCCTTCTCCAACTGCGGGCAACTTTTGCAGGTGGGAAACCCCTCGTGTGGCCACGAACAGGAGATCCCAGCGGAAATGTAGGGAACTTTCTTCTTGAAGGTGGTCGGTGTGGTGGTCACCCGGCTCCCGTCAGCCCTGGGGCAGGTCAGCCGGCCCGGAGATGGGTTGCACCGTGTGAAAGGGGTTCGCTGGGGTGCAGAGAGGTGATGGTGGAAGATCCTGCCCATCTGTTTGTGATTCCCCATCAAAAATGGCACTTTTGCCTTTTTTTTCTGTGACATCGCTTCCTGGGGTGCTTTTGGACTTATTGTTGGGTTTTTGCCCTAAACTTACACCGTTGACAAAAAAGCTTTCAGATAGGGAACTTCTTTTTTCCCCTATCAAGAAGGTATTTTCCAGCTTGGACAACACCGGGCCGGCTCTGCAGAGGGCTGCCCATCGGGATGGACACGTTCCCGCTTCTGCTGCTTTCTCCTGTCTGGAAAAGAAAGCTGGGGAGAGGGTGCGGGCTCTCGAGATCCAACACCTCACCGGGGGCTTTGCAGCTCTCCATGTCCACGTGCTCTCTTGACTGTATCGCCCCGTCGAAATGCACGGGCTGGCTGGTGTTTGTAACGATGCCCTTTTTCCCACCCAAATCGCCACTTGCTCTGCAATATCCCTGGCGGTTTGCAGGGAGGTTTCTCTAGGAGGAATCTGGCTGCTCGCACGCCTGGCTGCTTCTGACATGAAGCAGGGACGCAGCAGGCTCTGCCAGCAGGTCCTTTGAAGCTTGCAAAGCTTCGGTGCTCTTCACCTGGTCTACGCGTTCCTTATCCAGAGCCCCAGTGTCTGCAGCCCGGATGGGAAGAGCTCCCACTGAAGCGCCAGCAACTGGCTCCAAGTGCCTTTGCCAAGGGAGCTGCGGTGGCATATGTTCGCTCTCAGAGCAAGGTTACACTCTTGATTCATTAGAAGTTACTTTCCTCATTTCGGGGCATATGCAGAAGAACCTGGTGCCAAGCTGGCAACGTGCGTGGTGGAGCAGAGAGGGCTCAGAAAGGCTCCGGAGGAAGTTTGCACTTGCACTTCTGTCCTCGATTCTTTTGCTTTGAAAGCAGCACAAACCCAGCCCTGGGTTTAGCCGCGGCTGGGAGCCCCGCACGGCGCTGGCAGGATGGCATCCACCGCCCCGCGGGGCTTTCCTCCGGGGCCCGATCCCCCTCCCCGGGACCGCTCCCAGGTGATTCCTGCAGACAAGGAGCACCAGGTTTGCGCAGGAGCCAAGTCCCGGGAGGGGTGGGATGGGGCAGAGGGAAAAAGCTGGCAGACCCCTGGGACAGGGCGCAGGTATTCGACGTGCTCCGGGCAGCCCCGGTCGCTGCTGAGCTGCATTAGAGCCGGGTAATTCAGCACATTCCTAAATAATGGCTCTGGTGGTTTTGCAGGATCTGTAGTCCATACTAATGGCTCATTGCTGAACCATAAGTGGTTGTGTTATACTTTGGATTTATTGGAGGCCGAGGGATTAATTTCCTGAAATATACGGTCATGATGTTGAGGTTAAATTAAGATCTCATTTAAAAGGATTCTTTTTATTATATTTAATTTGTAACCCCTTTTCTATAGCCATTTTACAGCTATTCCTCCCCCTCCCTCGAATGTTCAGTGTCATGTTTCCAGGAAGAATCTTATTTCATGCAGACTAATAGCATTTTTCAGTATAACCTTTTACAGTTCCTCACCGTTTGAGTTACTCTAGTCTCGGTTGTTTATACACAACAAGGTCTTAAATCCTCTCATAGAAAATAAAGATGTTGATGCAAAAGCAACAAGAGCTTCTGGCAGAGCTAAAATCCATCCGTTCTCTCCTACTTCCCCACATGCCACCCCCTTCAATCTGCTGTAACTAAAAGCCCTTTTACTTCAGCGCTTGAGCACTTTGATAAAACGCATGTTGAGTAAATCTTACATGACATTTTTACTCTGGGTGATATGTATATAAAGTTGAGCTGGCTCAGTGCTAGCCTTGCTTTGCCCTTCGTGATGATGCTGTTATTAAACTGATAAATTAACTGTGGAAATCGGTGCTGTGAGATGCTGGAGGCGAGTCGGGAAGGACGATGGTCTGGGATGAAGCCGCTGGCTCCGGAGCAGCTGGGGCTGGGGCTGGGCAGGGAGCGAGGGAGCATCGGCCAGCGCTCCCTCTGCTTCTTGTGCTGGCTCTGCTGCTGGCTGCCGCAGGAGATGGGACAGATGAACCCCAGGAGATGGGGCAGATGAACCCCAGGAGATGGGACAGATGAACCCCGGGAGATGGGGCAGATGAACCCCAGGAGATGGGACAGATGAACCCCGGGAGATGGGGCAGATGAACCCCGGGAGATGGGACAGATGAACCCCAGGAGATGGGACAGACGAACCCCAGGAGATGGGGCAGATGAACCCCAGGAGATGGGGCAGACGAACCCCGGGAGATGGGACAGATGAACCCCGGGAGATGGGACAGACGAACCCCAGGAGATGGGACAGACGAACCCCAGGAGATGGGACAAATGAACCCCAGGAGATGGGGCAGATGAACCCCAGGAGATGGGACAGATGAACCCCGGGAAATGGGGCAGATGAACCCCAGGAGATGGGACAGACGAACCCCGGGAGATGGGACAGACGAACCCCGGGAGATGGGGCAGATGAACCCCAGGAGATGGGGCAGACGAACCCCAGGAGATGGGGCAGACGAACCCCAGGAGATGGGACAGACGAACCCCAGGAGATGGGGCAGATGAGCCTCGGGAGATGGGACAGACGAACCCCAGGAGATGGGACAGATGAACCCCGGGAAATGGGGCAGATGAACCCCGGGAGATGGGGCAGATGAACCCCAGGAGATGGGGCAGATGAACCCCAGGAGATGGGGCAGATGAACCCCGGGAGATGGGACAGACGAACCCCAGGAGATGGGACAGATGAACCCCAGGAGATGGGACAGACGAACCCCAGGAGATGGGGCAGATGAGCCTCGGGAGATGGGACAGACGAACCCCAGGAGATGGGACAGATGAACCCCAGGAGATGGGACAGACGAACCCCAGGAGATGGGACAGACGAACCCCAGGAGATGGGGCAGATGAGCCCCGGGAGATGGGGCAGATGAACCCCAGGAGATGGGGCAGACGAACCCCAGGAGATGGGGCAGATGAGCCCCGGGAGATGGGGCAGATGAACCCCAGGAGATGGGACAGATGAACCCCAGGAGATGGGGCAGACGAACCCCAGGAGATGGGACAGATGAACCCCTGCTCTAACTCACCGCTGCTCTTGTTGCGTTTTCAGCGTATGATCGGCGAGTGTCCCTGTTCTGTGGTGCTGTGCACGTGCCTTTGGCACATCCGCAACACCCGGTTCAGGGCTGGCCCTGCAAGGCACCCAGCTTGCACCGGTCCGATGCGGAGGAGAGCATGTCCCAAAATAGTTGGAGACTATTTTGGAGCTCTTTTCTAGGGCAGAGTGATGAGCTCATTGCTGCTGCTCTCCCGAGTGCCGGTGGGGTACAGGGAAAGGGTCGGCTCACTCCAAGGGGCTCGTCTTGCAAAGAGTGGCCTCAGTCCTGGGGGTCTGGACGAGGGAGAAGGTCATGCATTGAATTTGCCCAAAAGTCCAGACAAGATAGCTCCAGAAAACACGTCTTTTAGTCCCCAGATATAAGTTCCCACTCTGGAGGACAGAACCCCAACCCTTTTCTGAGTGTTTGAAATGTCTGACAAATGATGTACGAAATGCACGTTCCTCGCGTGGAGAGCAGGAAAGGCGCTGGGGTCTGCCGGTCCCAGCCCCCTTGATCCAGGTGGTACCGGCATCTTCCAGGCTGGGAAACAGCCGAGCCCTTCTGTTTTCCTCCCCTCCCCTAGCAGCCAGGGCAATACGTGGGTGCCCCTGCGTGCAAAGGACAGCAAAAGAGGGATGAAGCAGCAGTTTGGGAGGAAAAAGGGGGATCTGACTGACAATGGGCCATGGTGGAGGAGAGAACCCCCAGGCCCAGGCAGGCTGGGGGCAGCGGGCTGAGGTCTGGCCAGGGTGACCACCACGGAGCAGACCTGGCAGAGGCAGCCTGAGCAGGGTGGGGAGCGGCAGCGACCCCCCAGCCAGCCCGCAGCCCCTGCGGAGCATCCTCCTCCTCCTGCTCCTGGTCCCCCCGAGACCCTGCGGTTTGCCCTGCAGTGCCCCCCGCCCCGGTTCGGAGGCCGTGCCGTGCCGTGCCCTGCTGACGAGGGGTCCCGGAGCGGGGCCAGCATCCCCACCCACGGGAACCCCCGCATGCCTCCAGACTTGTGCAGCACCGGCACCACCACTAAGCCTATTCGACCCAAAATTCCCAGCCCAGCCTCCCCGCGCAGCCTGCCTGGTGCTGAGCTGCCGTGCTCCTGGCTGCTCCCCACCCTGAGCTGTCAGCTCTGTCTTCTGCGGGGATTTTCTTCTTTTTTTTTTTTTTTTAATATATTTTTTTTTCCCCCCCTCCAGAAGTGCTGATGGACAAGTTGAGTAACCGTATCTGCTTGTTACAGGACATCTTGAGGCTGATTGCGGAGGTCAGGACTCAACTGGAAAGACCGCAGCGGGTTGCTGACTGGCATCCACGGTCCAGATAAGATAAAAACAACTGATGACAGCAGGGAAGTGAAACAGTCATCTCAGCACTTGGATTAGTGCCCGGCAAAGAGGAAGGGAAAAAAAAAAAAAAATGAGGAGGGCCGGTGGGGAGGGGAAGGGGGTGGAATATGTATTAGAATAGAAACTCTGGAAAAAGCTATCAGGAGGCAGCAGATTTGGGTGTTAAATATTTATGAATTAGCGGCACTTGTCGCGTTCTCTCTGAGCCGCGAGTTTCCAGGACGGGCGCGCGTGTGGCTGCAAAGCCGCCGTGCCGCAGCAAATAGCGTCGCGGTGGGGAGAGCAAAGGTGCGGAGGAGCGGAGGGAGCGGGAGGCAAGGTGACCGGCTCTGGCGAGTCTGGCGGTGCCGAGACTCGCGGCGGTGCAGGATAAAGGCAGATGAAGAGGAGGAAGGATAAATGAGGTGCCATAAAAGTGACTGTTATTATTCAGAAAATTCTGCTGAAGAGCATTGGAGTAATTAAATCATAATTGCTTATTACTCAGCTGAAGTGACATTGTAAGTGGCTGAAGGTCCGTGACGAGGAGAGGAAGGGGGGGGTCTCGGCTTTTCTGCCGTGCTCGCGGTTCGCCTCCGTCCCGCTGCGGATGTGTGCATCCCCGCGGCAGCCGAGCAGAAACCCCGGCCCTCGGTGAAGGTCGAAAGTCCCCCCCGAGCCCGTAAAGCTGATTTTTCCCCAGCACCCCCGGCAAGCGCGGCGCTATGGGCTGCTGCAGGACGGGCAGCCAGGAGCAGCTTCGCTTCCCGGGGCGAGAGGAGCCGGAGCGGCGGTGGCCCAGGCTGGCCGGTTGTTCCTGGACGCCAGGACCTTTGGGTGAGGCTGAGCGGCCAAACTCGGAGAGCTTTAAAGGAGCCGTCCCCCACCGTGAAACAAAGAGCCTGCAAATCCTGTAAGCACTTAATTACGCAGCGATGTTTATGGAACGTGTTAAAGGGTTCATGTAATCTGGCAGCACGGAGGAGATGCCGAGTCGAGGTTTGGAAGCGTAAGCCTTCCCGGCATGCCGCACCACGGTGGGCTTTCCTTTCGCCAGCCGGGATGGGATGATAAACTGTATTTTCAGCTTTAGGTAACACGTTCCGAATTTTGGTGGAGTTTCCTCTTTTTTGTTTCAATGTCACTCTGTGTTTCACATTCTCAAACGAGGTCATCTGGCACATAAGCACCGCTAAGCATCTCTTATTTATATTTTTTCACCCCTATTTGCTGCCCCCCTGCCCCCTTGCCCTCCCTCACGCTGCCTGCGGGCAGGGAGCGCTGCCCGTGCCCTGCCACCCACCCATCCCTCCCGTGGGAGCGTCCGGGCTGGAGAGCCAAGGACCAAACCGTGGCCGCATCCTGCCGGCACGCAGCGATGCTCATGGCTCTGCTCACGTCCCATCGCATCCCGGGCAAACTTCCCTGATGGGAAAACCTTCGTCCCGAGAGGAGGAGGGCCCATGGCTGCTTGACTGAGGACTGTGGTTCAGCACCGAGAACCGGGCAGGTTTTGTGGGAAAAACGCTGGAAGTTTGACGGCAGGGAGCATCCCGTCTGCGGCGGGCTCGAGCATAACCCTGCGCTGGCCGCACCACACGCTCCCGGGAAGCGTCAGCCTCCAGCGCTTCGAGGAGCAGAGAAGCTGGTTACGTTTCCACCAGGCGTATTTATTTTTATTTTTTAAATAGCTGTAAAATGAGTCACCTGGCACCGCAGCAGAACGCAGCCCACCAGCAAGGAGAGCGCCGAGGAGCTGCCAGGGAATCTGCTGCCAATAAACCGCTCGTGGCTTCAGACAGTCTCTTGTTTTGGGGCTCGCTGGAGCCAGCTGGGAGGCGAGCCCGTGGCCAGGCGCCAGCACCCACCCCTTCGCCGGGACCCGCCGCGGCCGCGCTCGCCGTTCCCGCTGCCAGCCCCTGTTTTGTCTAATTACTCGGGGCTAATGGGGAGAGCACAAAAGCCCGCGGCTCCCCCGGCCCCCGCTCTTCGGGGAGAGCCCGGCCAGGAGACACCAGGGAACTTGCGCTCCTATAAAAAGAAATCTATTTTTTGTTTTCCTTCTCGCAGCAAAGACGTCCCTGAATGAGAATCATCTGTGGGGTTCTTCCCATCCCGAAACCTTCATCCCTTTCCCTCGCTCCGGGGACGGGGCGGGCGAGGGGGGCAGCCGGGGCACAGCGTCACCCGGGGGTGGCCGGGGCCGTGCCCGGCCGGATGCCCCTCTGTCTGGGGCGGGCGGCTCCCCTGGCTCCCGCAGCCTTGGCAGGGCTTAAACAGCCAAAGGAGAGAGAAAAGGGCTCTGGCGATGCAAACAATAAAAAGTCTCCGCATTCCACTGAAGTTTCTTGAGCAACTGGCATTTGCCCATAAATGTACTTAAGCAGAAAATCACCAGAAAAGTGCTATAATCCGACAGATTTTTCACAGGCTTAAATATTCATGAATTAAAAGAATTGGCAGAATTTTCCACATTATTAGCTTTCATCATGGCTACAGGAGCAGTTGGTGCACTGGCTGCTCTTCAAAAACTATTAATCTAGTCTGTCATCACAGCAGCCATTTTTTAATTAGCTACTTTACTGAACGATCTGGTGCAGTAGTGAGACTGGAACATTTAAATGGTATTAAAGTTTTAAAGGTGCCCCTTTCCATTTTTAATCTAAGTTCTGAAATGCAGCAATAGGGAAACAAATGCGGCAGCGGGTTATTTCATTTCAATGGTTAACTTCTTATTTTATTTTGGAAAAAATCAAGTCTTGGAAAACTGAGCCGCTTCTAGCAGGAGAAGAAATTGCAAGAAATAAATTGTTCTTTAACCGAAGTTCACAACATTCCTACCCGATGAAATCAAAACGAGATGTTTGTAGCCGAAACTCCGCGTGCCTGTTGCGGAGGCAGTAACGGGACACGGCACCGCACGCCTCTTGCCGGAGTTTGGTCTCGGTCCCAGGGTACTGCAGCACCCTCGTGTAAATCCCCCTCCCGGCCACGCAGGACCCGCTGCTGCACCCCTGGGCGGCTCTGCACGCCGGGCGGGAGCATCTCCAGGGCAGGGTGAGTGCGGGGGGCCCCGGTGGCACGTCGGCTCCTGCCACGACATTAATTTGAGCATTTTTTATGTGCAGGAGTTGTTAGGTGTCTTGGAAAGCTCTGGCAGGTTTGAAGTAGTTCCTTCCTAAAAATCAAGGGCCCTGCAGCGAGCATGTGTGGGCTGCTCCTGCATCCGTGCGGGCTGCTCCTGCATCCGTGCGGGCTGCTCCTGCATCCGTGCGGGCTGCTCCTGCATCCGTGCGGGCTGCTCCTGCATCCGTGTGGGCTGCTCCTGCATCCGTGCGGGCTGCTCCTGCATCCGTGTGGGCTGCTCCTGCATCCGTGCGGGCTGCTCCTGCATCCGTGCGGGCTGCTCCTGCATCCGTGTGGGCTGCTCCTGCATCCGTGCGGGCTGCTCCTGCATCCGTGTGGGCTGCTCCTGCATCCGTGCGGGCTGCTCCTGCATCCGTGTGGGCTGCTCCTGCATCCGTGCGGGCTGCTCCTGCATCCGTGCGGGCTGCTCCTGCATCCGTGCGGGCTGCTCCTGCATCTGTGTGGGCTGCTCCTGCATCCTTGTCAGCTGCTCCTGCATCCGTGCGGGCTGCTCCCGCATCCTTGTCAGCTGCTCCTGCATCCTTGTCAGCTGCTCCTGCATCCGTGCGGGCTGCTCCTGCATCTGTGTGGGCTGCTCCTGCATCCGTGCGGGCTGCTCCTGCATCCGTGCGGGCTGCTCCTGCATCCGTGTGGGCTGCTCCTGCATCTGTGTGGGCTGCTCCTGCATCCGTGCGGGCTGCTCCTGCATCCGTGCGGGCTGCTCCTGCATCTGTGTGGGCTGCTCCTGCATCCTTGTCAGCTGCTCCTGCATCCTTGTCAGCTGCTCCCGCATCCTTGTCAGCTGCTCCTGCATCCTTGTCAGCTGCTCCTGCATCCGTGCGGGCTGCTCCTGCATCTGTGTGGGCTGCTCCTGCATCCGTGCGGGCTGCTCCTGCATCCGTGCGGGCTGCTCCTGCATCCGTGTGGGCTGCTCCTGCATCTGTGTGGGCTGCTCCTGCATCCGTGCGGGCTGCTCCTGCATCCGTGCGGGCTGCTCCTGCATCTGTGTGGGCTGCTCCTGCATCCTTGTCAGCTGCTCCTGCATCCTTGTCAGCTGCTCCTGCATCCTTGTCAGCTGCTCCTGCATCCCTGTGGGCTGCTCCCGCACCCGTGTGGGCTGCTCCTGCATCCGTGCGGGCTGCTCCCGCATCTGTGTGGGCTGCTCCTGCATCCTTGTCAGCTGCTCCTGCATCCGTGTGGGCTGCTCCTGCATCCGTGCGGGCTGCTCCTGCATCCTTGTCAGCTGCTCCTGCATCCGTGTGGGCTGCTCCTGCATCCTTGTCAGCTGCTCCTGCATCCGTGTGGGCTGCTCCTGCATCCGTGTGGGCTGCTCCTGCATCCTTGTCAGCTGCTCCTGCATCCTTGTGGGCTGCTCCCGTATCTGTGTGGGCTACTCCTGCATCCGTGTGGGCTGCTCCTGCATCCGTGCGGGCTGCTGTGGAAGCACATCTCCAGCCCCAGCTGGGGAGCGTGCGTGGGCTGCGAGCTCGGTGTTGCCTTTGCCGGGCCCTGGGGCTGCAGCAGCGCTGTCGGCACCAAATCTCTCTGCCCCGGGGGTGGGCAGGGTCTGGGTGTCAGCCCCGGGCAGCGAGGGCTCGGCTCCAGACCCGGGGCACGATGGCTTACGTCTAAGTCCGAGCTTTTCTCTAACTAAACGTTATCGTCCATGCACTTGGTTCAGCCCATTTTGAACCCTGCTTTGCTCTCTGTGCCGGAGATGTTGCTCTCCTGGCTTATTATTTGCATGCGAAAACACAGCAAAATTATATCTTTATGGTGGTTTTAAATGCGCCTTTTCTTTGGGCATCAATGGCCTCGTCTCTGATCTTTGCTGCTCGTTATTGCCAGAGCTTTAATTTGGGCATTATAGTGCTGGTGTCCTGCTGGCTGGGGAAGGGAATTGCTGTACGTTTTTTTCTTCTATTGTCACGTAAAGCAAGGGGTGTAAAGAAATTGGCAGCTAAAATGCCAATGCCGCAGCTATAACCTTTCGAAAAGTTGCTCTTTGTAAGCCCTTCTACCATGAGAAGTCATTTTAAAGGAGGTTTTTCTTTTACTTGACTTGTTATCATACTTACTGTGTGAAAGGACCAAGACAGGCGCCGGCAGGTTACCGAAGGGTATATATTGATATCGGGTGCTGCGAAAGAAATACACAAACCGCTGCCCGGTTTTGCTCTGTTCGCAGCTCCAGCTGAAAAAAATGCATGGTCACCTTTAGCCTGCACAGCTCGGGAATTTGGGGGGGGGGGTTTTGGATGATGTGGAATAGGGAAAGTGCAAATCTCAGAGGGTTCAGGTAGATTGTCATGCTTTCTGGGAAAATTTTTTGTTTATAAAGTGTGAATGTTTGCACGGGTGAAGTATTTTGGTAGTGAACGTGATCCCCTGTGAAGCTCAAACTCTGCACGTGGACCCTGATTCTCAGGAAAAGGGTGAAAAAATCCCACTCTCCTTCATAGCTTCAAGGGAGGAAGGATGGGGAAACATTCCCAGAAAATCTTTTACTTACAGTGAGTGACTTGTCTTGGACTTTTCTTGGTCTGTTTTGGTTTGTGGTTTTGTTTCTTCCATCATGAATAAGTTTTCTGCCTGTTGCTGTCTTATGGGTTGGAAAAGTAGATCCCAGTGGGATCCGTGCGGGATCTTGGAGGCAGAGCCTCGCGGAGGGGCTGAGGATGAGGATGCAGCTCCGTGACCATGCTGCCAGCACGGGAAGCTCCGTGCACCGAGAGGGAATGGGGTGCATCTCCTGCGACTCCAACCTCTCCGGCGTGATTGATAACAGTCGAGAAGGTGCATGGCACGAGCCGGAAGGACGCACCTGAAATGAGAGTTACTCCTTTAATGCACAGCCTGCTGCTGTCGTGTCCATGAAACGCTAGGCAGAGGTTTGACATGGTGAGATATGGTCTGTGTAACTCCGTAGCTACTTGTCCTTGTGCCGCACGCCTCCGGCTGCTCCCACCACTCATTACCCCACAGCAACAGTTGCTTCTGCTCCGGGGCTGCACAGCCCGAGATCCCGTGTGCCCCCCCGGGAGGTGCCGGGCAGCCGATGCTCCGGGACGCACGTCCGAGCAGCGAGTCGAGTTGAAAACTGCTGGGCTAGAAACCAGCGGGAGCAACCCGCGGCTCTTCCCCTGCGGCGCTGCTCTTCACGGGCTGCGTGGGTCTGACGCGTAGCGCGAGGGCTGGAGCGCTAACGAGCAGCCTCCCTCGTCAGGGGGATCGCAGCGAGGGCTCGTGTCGCCCGCTCTTGCCTTTTGCAGAGCAGCGTCGGGGCTTCACAGATTCGCTGTTTCCCAGGCGCGTGGGCCGGGGCTGGGCCGGGCATCGGGACATACGTCAGGACCTCCGAACGTGTATCCCGGGCGCTGGCTGTGAGTCTTTGCGCAGCCTTGGGCAGTCGCAGAAACGTCCTCGCTCCTCAGCAGCCCCACGAGAACCCGGCCAGTTCACCCTGTGAAACACCAGGAGCGGGGAGGGAGGTGGGGAAGGGCAGAAATCGCTGTGTCAAAGCTACTCTGACTGTGGTTAGTAATGATGAATTTTATTATTTTTTTTTTACTCTGCTTCATCATTTTTAATATTTGGTCACTTAAATGAGGCACACACCCTTCTTGGCAATTATTTGTAATTGTTCCCTGTGAGTTCTTGAACAAAACACTCTTTATTAGTACCCAAAGCTTCCAAAAGCATTGCAAATCTGATCGAGATACTTTATTCAGCAGGCTGCACCACACGCTAGCCCATTAATTACATTTGCTAGATAGGATAATTTATTAGAAGAATACAGTCAATATGTTATTTAAAATGTAGGGTTGGCCCGTGCTTTCTGTTGGGTAATACAGGGCTCTGCTATTTAGGTTTGGGGCTAAAAATGAGCCTTTACATTTAAATTCAGCTGAACAGCTGAACAAAATGACTGGGTTTGTGGCAGATTACCCCACTGGAATCTTATCATCCTGCCCTGTGGTTTTGCACAGTCTGAAGGAGCTGGGAAGGAGGAAAGCATTGCTGAAATATGGGGAAGCGATGGGAAATGGCGAGAGCGTCGGCCAGGGCTGGGCTGGGATTTAGAGGGAAAGCTTCTGCCCAGCGTGGGGATGGGAGGGCAGCTCTGCAGCCGGGCTTTGATTTACACAGCACGCAGTTTCTGTGCTCCAGAGCCCCTCGGTATGCAGTCCTCGATGATACCGTAGGGCCTAAAAGAAACTTGCACATCTATTAAAAAATGAAAAAAAAAAAAAAAAAATCGGCTTTATTTTTCCGTGGTTGAACAATGAAGCCATATGTGTTTCTTCTCATTAAAACCGATTTTTTTTAAGGAACTCCACCGCAGAAACAAGCATGGAAGCCGACATAATTAAAGGCTTCTTTTTTCCCCAGCCGTGGTCCTCTGGTCTTTGAAGAGCTTGGGGATCCCTGAGGAATGCTCTGAACTCTGCAATATTTTGATAGCTGCAATAACATAATCAAAAGATGCTTTCATGAAGAGAGCACCTTGTGTGAATTGAGGCCGCCCCCTCTCCCCCCGCCGATCGCCGATTTAATGGGGTCCAGAGCTCGAGCGCAGATGGGTAGTTTTATTTTCTGCCTGTGCTTCTCCAGGGAGGCAGCCTCGCCGCGATGCTGAAGTGCTTTTTGGAAAGAACCGGAGCGTTTTCCGGCGTTCCCGCTCAGCTGACGACCCTGGCTGAGGCTGGGGGCGATGGGGAGAGCGGGGGGCTGCAGCCCACCCTCCCCAGCCCGGACTCTGCTGCCCTTCAAATTATTGCGCACGGCAATTCTCTTCTGCTTGAGAGTCCGCCAGGTTGTTATTCATCCTGAAATCCTCATTAAAGCCCTTTAATTTCTCCCTTTCGCTAGCTAACCGGCTCATCTGTTTGCATGAATCCTTCTCTCTGTGCCCAAGCCATTCAAATCCTGATTTTTTTTCCATGTTGTCTCTACAAGCCGCAGCCCCATGCGTGTCCACTCCACCTGAGTTTTGGCAGCAAGGGCTGTTTGGAACGAGGAAATTGGGGCATTTCTTTAATCATTAAGCTGGAATCATTAAGCTTTAATCAGGCCAAATTAGGGTTTTGAATCCCGCCGCCTCGCATCAGTCTCTAATTGTACGAATTCGGTCACTCTTGAAGCAAAGCCGTCCCGGGGCTCCGTCCTCCCTGGGCAGAGAGCGGCGGGCACGGTGCCACCCGCATCATCCGCACCGGGACCCGCGGCTCCGGTGGCAGCGACGCTTTCGAGCTTTCTCGCTGCTCCCGGCTCGTCCCTGCCACAGGCGGGGGTACCCCTGCGACGGGGGGTCCCGGGGCTGCTCCGCGGGGAGCCTGCCCGGCCCCGCACCCCCAGAGCGTCGTGGCAGTGCTGGGGTCACCGGTGGGATCCAAACAGCCCCGTTACCTTTCCTCCAGCCCTCGAGAGGTTGGGTTTGTCCCCGTAGAAGCCGAGCCCGCTCTTTCCCTCCGCTCCGCTCCATCTCCGCTCATCATCAGTCTTCCTGGGGTGCTCCTGCGGCAGCCCTGGCACGAGGGGGAGCGGGGAGCGGTGATGCATGGTGGCATCTGTGCCAGTCGTCTCCGCTCTGACTAGTTCATCACCTCTTGTCTCCCATAAAAGCAGCTATTCACAATATAATGTGAATGAATTCTCATTAAAGCCTGCTAAATTACTCTGAGACAAAGCAAGGCGCCAGCGCGCAGGCTGCTTTGCCAATTCTTCACGGCGTGTTTAATTTACCGCAGAGTCCTTGCCTTCCAGATTTAGGAGGGTGCTGCTCAGCCCCTGGCTGGCACAGCGGGGGGGACAGCAGCACCCTCCTGCCCACAACACCCCAGAGCTGCCCCCCAGGGCTCAGCTGGGGCCGGAGCCGCCGGAGCGGGAACCCAAAAGTCTCCCCTGCCTGGGGGAGAAAGCAGCCGGGGAAGTCAGGGCGCTGCCTGCCCCCCCGCTTCGCTTTTGCTCGCATATTGCTGCGGGCAGGACCACAACTGGCTGAGACCCGCGTGAATCACAGCGCCGGTGGCTTGCCACCCCAAAGGGCACCTTCTGCGTATTGCTGCACCAACTGGTGTTACACCATCCGGGCTAAAAGCAAGCCATGTAATTCTGTTGCAATAAATTCACATTGCTGATAAAATTTCACAGAATTAACCCCTCTTTTTTTTAAAAAAAAAAATGCATGTATTTCCCCACGCTTTCTGAATTTCCCGTAGCTCAGCTGACTGCGCTGACTTTCCTCCCACTCACACGTTCACACCAAGACAATGCAAGTGAGAGGAGGATGGGTCGGTTTTGCCCCGATAACGGTTCCCCAGCACAGCCTATACAGCTTGGGCAACAAAATACGGGGTTTTATAGTTCCTAAGCACTTCCCCCAAACCATCTGAATCCCGGTTTATCTGAAATCTGGCTTCTCTCTCCAGTCAGTCCCTCAGGGGTGATGCTTTGGGGCAACTCGGTCATGAACCCGTGATGGCCAATGGCTTTCTGACGGTGGTGCAAACCCCAGGAAGGGGCTGGAGCCAGCACGGTGGGAGCGTGCCCGGGCAGGGGAGGGGTGTCAGCGGCTTTCGCTGGTCGCTGCTGTTTCACTTGAAACGTCTGACGCAGCTCCAGCGGGTGACGTGTGGAAGGGAAATCTATTTGATGATGTAAAGTGAGATTTTTGGGGTGTGTTCAGGCTTTTCAGGGAAATGACTGCTGCAGTCAGCACAAACGAGCCCATTTCGGTCGGTGCCGGCGTGCGCCGTGCCGGGAGCCCGTGGGGCTCTGCCGACTGCTGCCTCGGAGGCACCGGAGCCATCGACGCCTCCAACAGCTCAAAGTTTTGCTGTGGGTCTGTCTTGTACTTTAAACCATGGGTTTGTGTGATGGATTTCCCCCCGGTGAGGTTTGGGACTGGTACCCGAAGTGAACGCGCTGCCAGCAGCGTTGCGTCCCCCCAGCCTAAATCCCTGCGTCGTGAAGCCGCGCGGCCAAAGGTACCCGAACGGGGTCTGCCCAGCGCAGGGGACAACGACAACCCCCTTTGTCCCCATCCTGACTCACCCACCCAGCTATTATGGATTCTCACAGCTCACTTGGCACCGGGCCGCGGCACGGTATCGCCGGGTTTGCATTATAACCTCTTATTACAAAACCCTCAGCGTTTCTCTGGATTGTTTCGCCCGTTATCATTTTTCCCACAATGCGCTTGCATGATCCTCTCTCAGACTTAACCACATGGCAACCACATCACATAATGCAACTTCTGTTCTGCGATTATGCATTTTTTTTTTTCCCCCCCTATTGTTGCTTTGCCAAGTTTTTCTTCTAATTCTGAGAAGCTGAATTTAAAAGAGCAGTGTCTCCGGTGCAAGGACACGCTTAGGAGGCAGCGTGAGCAAATCAACTCGACAAGTGTGTTCACAGGAGTCAAACTGGGGGGGACCTGTGAAAAAGCAAAACAAAAGGCCCTCCAAATGACTATTTTTATTTTATTTCGTTTTGTGGAATGTCTCATCACATGAAATAACAATGCATCCCGGCGAAGAGACTGGAGACAAGCTCCAGTGAAAGGGCAGCTGAGGAAAAGATTGCTTTATAAGTAGGTTTTTATATGCAATCCATCACAAACGCCAGTTCCCAGCAGAACGGGCTAAACAACAAGAAAAGGGCTGTGCTCTCTGGGATGTGTGTGTGCAGTCGTGCTGCTGGGAGGGAGCGGAGCCTGCGGCCGTGGGCACGGGCTGCCCGGGTCCCCGTGTGCCCTGCCGACACGGGGGACGGAGCGTGGCGGAGGGGCTGGGGCGCGGGCACCGCTCGGGTACCGCTCCGGCGCCAGGTCCCGCTTCCCCGGGAGGATGCGAACGGCTTGGGGCCGGTCCAGGAGGCAGGGGCAGCGAGCGGGGGCGGTGGACCATGGCCGATGAGGGAAGATGGAAAGAAATGAGGTTGTTTAGTCTGGAAAAGAGAAGACGGCGGGAGGGAGGAGTGTTTTCAGGCACTTCATGGGGGCTGCAGTACGGAGGAAGGGGCTGACGTGGTTTCGGTGCCCCGGGGTGCCACGGCCGAGCCCTGCCCTTGGCGCTGCAAACCCGCCACCACCCAAGCCCGACCGGCTCCAGCCAGCGCTGGGATGATGGGGAAGTGCACCAAAACCCCAGCGTTTCCGCCCAAAGTTTCGCACCTGTGGCAGCCACCAAGGCACTGCCCGCTTCTGCATCGTTCCTGATGTACGTACGTACTCATGAAGGGAAAAAAATAGCGAGGATTTCAGCCCTGCCTCCACTGCACTTCAATATTTTACCTAAAATTAGCACTTTCTAATTAATTCCCCTGGGAGCAGGCAGCTGATGTGCTGGGGTTACACGCGAGCGCCTTTGATGGGCAGGCGTGCGGGATGCGGCCGGGGGCCCTTCGGTGCAGGGGGGTGGCAGCGGGTGGAGGAGACGGCCAGCGTTTTCTGGGAAGGACGTTTCAATCTGGGTTTTTGCTTAGATTTGATTTTTGATAATGGTGAGCATGCATTAGCTGTCGCTAAGTGTCCTGGCCTAGGCGTCCTCTGTGGAGCTGCTGCCATCGGAGATACTGGCAGATGTGCCGGGCGTGCATCGGCAGCGGAGATGGGGAGGGACCGTCGTTCCTGAAACACCTTCAGACTCAAAGACCCTTTTTGTTCCCGTTGCTTTTACTTCACAGCTGCTGGAAGCTGCCTTTGTTTAGGACCAAGAATTTCCACTTTGCGTCGTTTTCCTTACAAAACCACCCTACCTACAGTTTTCCTTCATTTCTGCATCTTTTAACTCTTGAGTCATCAGCCATGCTGGCCAGTTTAGCATAAGAAGTGAAATGAATTCTCGTGCTCAGGCTCCAAATGTAAATTCATTTATTAATAATTTAAATAGTTTTATTTATGCAGTTTGATATTTTTCAGGTTCAGGGAAGCAATTCATTTTTCTCGCGTTGATGATCAACAGACACCGTCGTTAAGCTCTCTTCCTTCCCCCATCCTCTGCTTCCATCTTAGCCTGCTAAACAGATAAAAGATCGGAGCCCGCTGGCCTCGGTGGGCTCCCAGGGAAGCTTTCCATGATGTAAGTAAATAATTAATTCGACTTTATCTTCTATCTACTTCGGACATTTCCTCCCCAGAAAAGGGATGAATTTTCCTTCCAAACGTTTCCAGTCACCGCCACACGAAGAGCTTCTGCCAGATGCGTCGAGCATCCAAGGAGAGCGGCAGCGTCTACAGCACCCCGCGGCGAGGCCGGGGGGATGATACGGTAACTGGCGGTGTGGTAACGGCAGCCACAACATCGTGCTCCTATCCAGATCGGGATAACCGGCGAAGCCGGCTCCATGGGATGCGGTGGAAGAGTCACGTGTATTTACTTAGAATTAGATGTCCCTGAAACAAAACCCTCCATCTGAAAACCCGCAAGCCCAAGACCACCTCATGACAGCTTTTTGCACCTGGTTTTCATCTGTCTAATGGGTCCGCCCAGCCCTCGGGGTAGGGATACCACAAAACCCTGGGAATGTTTGAAATCTAGATCCGTTTCCTTGTGGTTTGGACCCCTCTGAGATGAACTGAACTTGCTATCAATCTGGATTTGCTTTTCTTCTTCTGCAAGATGAAGTCCTTCTGCCGAACCCTTCAGACTCGTGTGAGCCTTGCCTGCCTGCGCGCTGCGTTACAAATCTCAAACGGTATTTCAAAGACTCACCACTTTTTGCCCCAAACTGTCGAGCAAACCTGATCGCATCGACATGTGGCCTCGGAGTCAGGAGAAACTCTTGGGTTTCGCTCACTGAAGCGCAGGGGAGGTGCACCATGCCGGAGGTTTCCCTTTCATCCCAGGCTGGCGGGAGGCACAGAAGACGCGAGCTCTGCCGTACTGCGACATCAGCAAAGCGTCGGCTCGGCTGCGTGGCCGGCTTCCCTGCCATCCCCCCTTCTGCTGGCTTTTGCTAAGCTTCAGCATTTCTCTTTTATCTCGCTCTTGCGAGCTTCAAAGACGCCGTGAAGCCAAGTTCCACCTTCCTGCAGATGGGGATTAACCAGCCCGTGCTTCCCGTACTCGTCCTGCAGAACTGGAATTGATTTATTTTGGTTTCAGCAGCAACTACGCAGCAGTTCCTGGACGGATGCAAAACCAGGCTTCTCAGAGGCTTTTTAGCATCCTGGCTCGAAGGCCGACACCACCGTCTTTGGCTTTTGATTGCAAAAGCGTATGCAAATCAAAGCCCTTTCCCCGTTTGCCTGCGTGGCCTGTTCTTGCAGGCAGGAAGCGGCATGAAGTTTGCAGGAGCCATTCTGTCGGAAAATTCCTGAAAAAATCTCCCTGTGCTGGCCCCGGTGTGCTCCAGCACCAGCCCCGGTGTGCCCGAGGGTCCCCAAAGGAGCTGTGCTCCAGCGCCGGCGGTGGGAGCCGGTGGCAGGAGATGAAGGTTATCTATCTGCCCTACACAAGTGGTCCCTCCAGCCCCTTGCTCAGCGAGCCGGCTCCTTCCCGGAGGAGGTCGGTCCTGCCCAGGACGCGGTGAGGAGCCCCCCAGCATCCGTCACGGGGAGCTGGGAGCGGGCCCAGCGCAGAGGGCGGCGGTGCTCGCAGGGGATGCTGCAGATGCACGCAACGGCACGGTGACGGTTGTCCCGCCGCAGATAAGCAAGAGAAAGCCACGGCTTCACGAGATGACAACACTCGTGTTTCTTGGATCACAAGCCCGATCTGTCAATTAGCAGACGGAGCATCGGCTCCAAGCGCCATCCCCAGAATAGCAGCAGCGAAGTGCTGAAGCGTCTATTAAATGTATTTTAAACCACGCAAACCGAGACACGGGGATGTTCGCTTTATTGCAGCGTTGCAGGACGCGCTGCTTGGCTTTCCCCCCGGATTATTTTGGCCCCTGTGTGCAGTTTTGAACGGAGTGCCCAGCGGTATGGGTCAGGCCAGAAGCGTGTTTAGCCACAGTGCTTCCTCTGACAGCGAGAACGGGTGTGAGAGATGGGGTACGGCTCCTGGTACGTGTCCCGGCTTCTCTTCTCCGTGCCGTTCTCCACCGGATCGCTGACCCCAGACAGCCTCCGATGGGCACGTACCCTGGGAGGTAGGATGGAGCTGGCGAGGTCCCTCGCTTTTTCCAGAGGATGCGAGAGCACGGAAGGGGTTTTTGCTCAAACACCATTTGCTGGGGAGCGTCGCCAGCAGCTTTGCGAGCCAGCAAAGCCAGTTCCCCAGGAACTGAAGCCTCGCTCCCTTCCCGGTGTTTTAAAGGCTTAGGAGAAGATTTGCAGAGTTGTGTGCGTCATTGGAAGGTTGGGAGCTTGCTCTGGTGCTCGGGAGGGAGTCCTCAGCCGAAGGACCCACCGCGTGTTGTGTCCCGGGTGCCGCCGTGCTGTGCGGGTGGAAGGTCCCTCCGGTACATCCCGGTCACCGTCACCCCTGTTCCGCGTCGGCAAACCATCCTGAGCATCTCTATGGGACCAGTTTGCTCTTTGCATAATTTCAATTATGTTTGATGATTAATTGCCCAACTGCAGGATCTCAAACAATGGACTGAATTGATTGAAAGCACGGTAATTCGTGGAGGGGGGGGGAAAATGCTTTTAAATGTGATTTTGCAGCAGATAGCGCTCCTTGTAAAGGATTACACGTGATGCTGGGGATGTAAAACAGCGTGGTTATGCAGATAGCTTTCCCAGCCAGGCTCTGGGCTGTGTCTCAGACACCTCCGTGTTTCCCTGCTGCCTTTGCCTCTCGCTTGGATCCTTTCCTGGGGCGCAGAGCAGTAGGGGGAGCGTGGGCGGTGTGGGGCAGAGGCGTGGGGCTGGCCGGGGCTTCGCTCCGGGAGGCAGAGATGAGAAGCCTTGCACAGAGGTGACTGCGCAGGGCCCCAGCCAGGGCCTCTGTGGGTTGGTTTGCACTTTTTTTTTTTCCAAGGGAAAACTATTTTTTTTGGGTTGTTTTTAAGGCAAGTGATTCTCATGGAAAGCTGATGTTGGCAGCGTAGTTCTCTGGTTTGTTCCGTTTTTGTGGAAAAGGATGGACACTCCCGTGCTGGTCCAAGCTCACGCTGGAATATTTTCATGGAAGAAAATAAAAGTTGTTTTTAAAAGGATCTGAATGGTTTCTGGAGATGTCCCAGCAAAGGCCGATAATGTTTTCGGTAATATTTCTTATTTAAAAATGTGCGTTTGGAGGAAAAGCGAAGCAGGCTGCGGGTCCCTGCGGGAGAGGGATGAGGAGAGCTGCCGGCCATGGGGGTGTGGGGGTGCCCGGGACCCCCCCGAGCCGCCGGGGCTCCCCCTCTCCGCACAGTATTTTAGAAAGCGCCTTTCCTAATTTATTGGTTTTGCGTCCTCGCAGGTGGGGAAATGGAGGGCAGCGCTGTGCAGCCCGCCTGCGAGCCTGGCTTCCCGGGAAAGCGGCGGAAGGACATTGATTTATGATCAAAAGGGAAAAAGCAAAGCAGAATAAAAAGAATACTTAAGACTTAAAAAACAGGGAAATCTCGTTTCTTCCTGTGTAGGTGTTACCTGGGAATCTTTCATGTTAAACTTAAATGGAATTAAGAATGAGGGGAAAATCACCCTGGGACTCGCGTGATCCTTGTAGCCCTCTATTAAAATTAATCCAGGCATTGATCTGTACAATTTATTAATAGCCCGGCACGGGGAGAGGAGCCGCCGCGATAAACAGCCCCAGCCCGGGCCGGAGCATCCCGGCTGCCGCAGGTTCCTCGCGTCGTCGTCACCTCGACGCCCGGTGATTTTATAATTGGTCTGAGTCGTTATCGTCCCAGCCCCGCAGAACCAATTAGCCATCGTCCTCCCTGACCCGGGCTTTCCGTGGCGGGGCTGTGGGGGGGAACTAAAGACTTAAAACGAAAAACCAAGAGCAAAGACCTAAATCTTTTTGGCTGCCTGATTAATAATCCTGTCAGGCCTATCACAGGCACTAAACAGTAATGCTGGTTGCAGCTGAATTTTTTATACTTTCTATTAATCTTTAATGATAGCTTGGTCACCTAGTCTCTTTTATCTTGTCAGATAAATGTATGGTTAACAGGATAATGAGATTTCTAAGGCTCTGTTCTAGCTTACAGCCATGCAGTGCATGGGGTGACCCCTGCCCCTGCCGGGGAGCGGAGCGGAGGTGATGGTAATTGCTGGATGTGCTGTGAATGTATTGGAAGCTGATGGATGGTTTAAACTTTGATTTGAGGTCAGGAGGTCCCTCGGCTCTGGAAGGCAACTGTGGTTTTATTACTTGCAGGATCTGATGGGGATGTAATTAGATTTAGCTATTGCTTTATTAATAAGTAATTGTTCCTACTATGGCTTTTGGTTAGCAAATATATTCCGCTGATAATTTAAAGCATTGATATGGCTTTATTTATTAATAAATGGGAATGTATATTTTCGCCCGTAGCAAAGACTAGCACAGAACTCTGTCCGGCCACTTCTCCCGGAGTGAAGGATTTGTTCTTTATTAATTCAATAATTAACCTAATTCTGGGACCTCGGCTCTGCCGTGGAAAGCGTGCGTGTGCCGGCTGCAACGCCAGCAAGCGTGCGTCTGTGCGTCTCACGCCGCGCGGGGTGCATGCAGGGGAGCACCCAGGGACAGGGACCTGGAGGGAGGCTGGGATCCCCGTGGGTGCTCAGCGCTGCACCCAAGCTCTCCCCCAGCTCGAGACGCCCCCCCCCGGCACCTGGCCCCCAGCCCCTGCACACCCGGGCCCCTCGGGGCACTCGTGGGGCTGCTGGGAGAGACCTGGGGCCGAGGGCAGGAGGGTTTGCTGGGCAGGGAGGACGTGAGCATCGTAGTGAGCATCCACGTTTGTTTATCTGGGTTTGCTCATCCAGGTTTGCTCATCCACGTTTGCTCACGGAGTCGGCTCTGGGCCGTTGGGAGCCCTCCGGACCCCTCACTTCCCCACCAGCTTGCTGAGGGTGCTCTCCCCCACTGCCTAACCCTCCCCATCACCCCCGGGGCACAGGTGAAGCCACCACCGTGGGGAGGGACCCCCAGGTCCCCTCCACCTCCCTGGACGCCCGCGGTGTCAGCGAGCTCAGAGCACCTCGGTTTGCAGCCCACCGCGGGAGACGCGTTGGGCTGGTCCCTGCTGGGTGCTTTTTCCTTCCCCTTTTCCTTATTCTTTTATTTTCCAGAGAGTGCTGGGCTAATGAGGTGTTCGTGGCAGCACCAGCAAGGTGCTGAGCGCCTCACCCAGCTGATTTCCAAAGGGCTGTGGGTGCTCGGCACAGGCGCACCGAAGCCGAGCGGTCCCTCTGCGCAGCCGGAGCAGGGCGCCCGTATTTTGGTAGCAGGATGGCTTTTTGTTGCTTTGCCGCTCAAAGGAGGCTCCTTGCATTAATTATGTTACCATGTAGAAAGCTCTGGTCTGTCATATTCTTTTTTTCTTTTTTTTTTTTTTTTTAGCTCTGTTTTTCATAAAGTGGTCCTAAAATGACACGGAAAGCAGCTGCTTAAGCAATTGTGCCAATTAATGGGTCTCTGAAATTAAAACGCCTACACAGTCTAGATGAGATTTCTCCAGGAGGGAATTCAGCAATTGTCTTCATGATAATCAGGCTTGACTTGTCTTAGCACACATTAATAAAAAAGCAAATGCATTCAAAGAGATGCCCTTTAGTGGAGAATATCCACAATATAGTAATGAGTCTCCAAAAAAAAAAAAGGGGGGGGGGGAGAGAGGAGGGATGCTGAGCTGGCTCCAGCCTTTCCTTGGGGGAGGGAGACTTGTAATTCATGTCATGGACTCGCTGGATTCTCTTGCTGCAGCTGCTGAATGTAAATCTCCGCTTGCTGCCGAGGCAGAGCAGTGGCATCGGCTAAATGCAAAGGTCAACGCGGGGTATGAACCGAAGCTGGGCGTACCGGGGGCTGCGGGGACCCCCCGCCCACGAGGGACGGGGATGGGGGCTCACCCGGGGGCCGCAGGGAGCAGCGCCACTGCCAAACTCGTTATTTCCTCCGCCTTAACGATGCCGTCCAGCATGGCCCTGCTGTAGGGGATGGCGAGGGGCTGGGGCAGTTGTGTGTGTCCCCCCGCCGGAGCTGCTGCTCCTGCCGCTGATTACCCCGGGGTTTCTCCATCCCGGCTGGGGGGCACAGAGGGACGGGAGGACAGGGGATGGGGTCTGCGCAGCGGGGCCGGGAGGGCACCAGGGGCCGGAGCAGGGTGCTGCCCTGCACCCCGCACTCCTCTGCCCAGCACAGGATGGGCACTGTGTCCCCGCTGCCGCCACCCTGGGCAGCCGGGCTGTTTCCAGCGGGATCTGCGGGACAGGCAGCGCCTGAGCTTGTTTGCGGCGATGCAAGGAGAGTCCCTGGCGTCGGGAGCGAGAGGCACTGCACGGTGCTGGCCGGGCTGCCGTGGCGGTTGGCACAGGTCTGGCTGGTGGCGGACTTGCCGTGCACCACGGGCAGCGTTGCAGGGGACGAGCACCGGGCACATGCCGGCAGCGGATCGCCCTGGAGCAAGCTGTCCTGCCGCCGCCTCGTCCTCCCCTCCAGCCCTTCGGCTCCAGCTTTTCAATCCCGGCTGGTGCCTTCTGCAAGAGGGCCCTGCGGGGGGTTTGTAGTTCAAGTGTAGGTTTGCATCTGACTGACAAGGGGGTTTGCTCCACCTGCAGAAGCTGAACATCACGGCCACCATCCACACTCGGGTTTTTCTGGCGTCTCCCTTGCTGGCTTGCCGCCGAAGGAGCTTGTGTCTCACCCGCGGAAACCTCACAGCAGGGTACGGCACGATGGCGCAGAGGTGTGTGGTTGTGAAGCAAGAGCTCTCCGCTCCGTTTGGCTCTTCTTGACTTTGTTTTCAGCTGAAGACAGGAGAAAAGAGAAACCTGGGCTCTTCAGTGGCCGTTCCTGCAGTGCGTGGTGGCGATGCTTGCTGTGTGTTGGGAGGAAGGCAGCGATGGTGGCAGGCAGGGGCAGGCACACGACACTGGCTGGTGTGGAGCTCAGCTAGCACCCACGGGCTCGTTCGGGAGGCGCACGGGCAGCCGAAAGCCCCCGGGAGCTGTTGGCCTGACAGCACGATTCCTACGCGTGGTGGGTGGCCGGCTCGCCCTGAGTCCAGAGGAGCTGGGTCCCATCGCAGCTCCGCTCCGCTGCACCCCTTTGGATGCTGAACCGCCCCGAAGAGAGGACGGGTCCCGTTGCTGTGCCCTGCGCCCTCCTACGGGGGGCTGAATTCGTGGCGGGTGCTTTTGTTGTTACCATTAATGTCAGGCGTGAGGAGGGAAACGTCGTGAGTAGTGCGAGGTGTTTATTTATTTTCCAGGTTAACAGCAATAATAAACTGCATTATCGCAGCAGCGTTTCCAGTGCCGTCCCACGAGCGTGCGCACAACGGCCGTGATAGTCCCGGGCTTTTTGCAGTGAAAACGCCGTCCCGGCGAGGCGCTGGTGCTAACGGCAGCGGTTACAACGACCTGCGTGAGCCAGGCAGGTGGCACGGGCCAGCCCAGGCAGGAGAGGAGGCTGCTTCGCTGCTGCTGCTGCTGCTGCTGCTGCTGCTGCTGCTGCTGCTGCTGCTCCGGCCCCGGCTCCCCAGCTGCCGCCCCTGCACGCCGGGGTGCTGGAGGGGCTCGCGGTGGAGGCACAGGCTCAGCCTGGAGCAGAAACCTGGGAAACCGACACCGAAGGGAGGGCAGGCTGGGGGGACCCCAAAGCAGGGATGCGCACCCCCTTCTTGCGATGCCCAAAGGGATGCGGTGTGAAGCTGCTTATGCACTTAACTGCAGGTCTGACCTGGAGGGAGGGACCTGGTCTGGCACCCGAACGTGACGAACTCCCCACATCCCTCCCCAGTGCATCGTTACGCTATTTTTGGAAACGGGGACTTGCATTGGTGTTAAGCGGCTGCCCCGTTTTTCTCCAATCTAGACAAGGTTTGACAGCATCAGTTAAACCACCCGGCTCTGTCTCGTGATGCTGTGCTGGGGTGTTTTGTCTAAGCATCACCCAAATGAAAAGGCAAACTCTGGGCACCCACGCGGGGATGCCCCACGCCCACAGCACCGTGTCCCGGCAGGGTCTGCCACCGTGGGTGAGAACCTGCCGGTGCTGCAGCCGCGTGTGCACGGGGTGTACGTATGCACGCCTGCAGGTACGCGTGTGCTGCAGCCCGAGGAACGTGTGCAATTATCCCTGCGTTAGGCACCTCGTTTCCTTCCCCTCTTAATTAACTGCTCTGGTGGTGGAGCTCTGTTTATGTTTGTTTGGCGGCTGCAGCCTTCTGACAGTTTGTCTGGAAAAGTCTTCCCCCCCCTCCCCGTTATTTTCATTTCAAAAATTTAAGAGGCTTTAAAAACAAAAGTATTTAGAGCAAACACGATCTTTCTGTATGCAAAATTGATGAAAGAAAAAGACTTACAGCTCTAAAATCCATGGCTGCTGCTTCTACGTGAAAGCAAAGGCTCGAGTTCCCATAAAACTAATTAGAGGGGGACTGGCACGAGCGGCTGCTGGCCTGGAGCCTGTGCCAGGGTCCCCCCGGCCGTGCTCCGGCTCTCCCGTCCCTCGCCGTCCCCCCGAGCTGCTCACGCTGCGCCTGCCCTCAGCACCGCTCTGCCCGGGGCCGGTCCCGCACCCCCCCGGGGTGGGCAGGGGCTGCCCCCGCGGCCCAGGAGGACGGGGCGTCCTGCGAAACATTCGTTGGGGTTTTTAATCCTCGATAGTGTTTTAGCTTTTCAGATCCATCCTGGTTTGAGCAAATATTTTGATTGCAACTAAGTGAGAACATAACAAATGCTGTTTAGACAAAAGCAACACATTCACTATTAGTTTTAGACAATTTGTCCTAATATTGTTTTGAATCGTGCATTTATTCCCCCATAAAGATTTGATTACTTTGCTTGTTTCATTAATCTTTATTTGTTTAATCATCTGCTAAATCTGTTTAATCATTGGTTTAAGTGGAAAGATTACATGAAGATATTTAATGCTTAGTGCCAGAGCTGCCCTGACATCTAATCCAGCGCTCTCTTACATCGCTTTTTATTGCCCTAGGTCCTTGTTTTGTGCAGCGAGCACCTGGACTCCCACCCGCTGGGATTTCCCCGAGTTGTCCGTCATTTCCCAGCCCTCCGCCAGCGGCGGGTGGCAAAACCAAAGAAGAAAACGCGCACAGCCTGCCTCCCCGCTGTAATGCAAATGTTTGCGCGGTGCCGGGGATGATGTGCTGGATGCGGCTCGCCCAGGTGGGGCAGGAGCCGGGCGCGGGGGTCCCCATCCCGGCCCCTCCGTGCTGCTGCCACCGGATTTTGGGACGTGAAGTGGATTCCCCTGGGAAGCAGTGGTGCAGCTGGAGATGGGCGCCAGCGTCTTTTTTACGGGGGATGTCGGGGGAATTGGGAGTCCTTAAGCTTTGGGGGCAGAAACGGGTCATTGCGGCTGGAGCAGCACCTGCAGGTTAAAGGCACCTCTAAGCCTGAAAAGAGGAATGTGTCTTCAGGCAATTTAGCAAGGACGCTCAGGGCAGTATTTGCTTTTTTCCCTGGCTTCTCCCCACTCTCAGACAGCTCACCAGCCTCGCTCGGCCGCCGCCGGCCACCCGTCCCGCTCCTCCCTGCCCCTGGCCAAGAGAAGGGATTAATATTTCATGCGACGGCCGTGTTTTCACTCGCAGAGGCTGGGTAGGAAACATGCAATATTTCACCAGCTCCCGTGTTTGTCTGCTCCTGTAATCAGCGGCCTCAATCACGGGTGTGATATTTTATGAATTAATAAAAAAAAGATCATGGACGGTCCGGCGGGACTCGGGGAGAAACACGCGCGGCAGAATTTTAACGAGCACGGTGGGGAATTTCAGCCCCGACGGCTTTGCTGGGGGGGGGGGATTTTTTTTTTTTTCTTTCCTTTTCTTCCCCTTTTTTTCTCCAGCATCCCTGTGGGGGTGCACGGTCCAGCCTCCCCAGGGGAAGGAGGTGCCGGCCACCCACCGGGCAGGGCTGCACCCGCGCCGGCACTAATTGCACCGACCATCCGGCAATTTGTGGCATGCACCGGGTGCTGGCGGATCTTTTATGGCAGATCTTGTACTCATTACTGAATAATTCATCGTTGCATTAATGTCTTCAGATCCCATCGCGCTCCCGCTCTCTCCTCCTCTCGCTGCTTCGCTCTGCCCACTTGGGAAAACTTTATTATGCCTTGCTCTGACGACAGAGTATACAGATAAAAGATAATTGCTTGGCTTGACTCCCCCATTGATATGAAAATAAGATTTAAATTATTCACTTCAGTTTAAAGGTTAGTTGAAGGTTATTACAGGGGATAAAAAAATCACTCTTCATAACATTTCTGTTGGAGATGAGACAGGTTTGAAAGGCCTAATTTGCACGGCAGGCCGAGGCGGCTTGTTGTGAATAAACCGAGAGACCCTCAAGAGATTTTAATCGCCAAGAAGTCAATTATTTATAAGCAAATTACGCTTAGCTGCTCGGATATATACAACACAGTTAGTCATGAATAGGGACAAGATGGAACCTATATAACTTAATATACCTCCCATTGTACAATAGCGAAATCTTTACCCGGCGCTTCCCTGCCGCTAATCCCGGCTGGAATTTAATGAGCGGCTGAATTTCGGGGGGGGGGGGGGCCTGATCCTGGCTCCCTTGGACTCCTGTTTATTTTATTCTTCCCCGTCGGTCTCTCGGCTTCCAGCCTCCATCTCCGGCTCCCTTTTGTGTTACCGCCTTGTAAATGGAATTAAAGGATTGTAAATTTTCCTGCCGAGCAATAGGTCTTGAAAGCGGGACGTCGCTTTGCCGAGCGATCGGCTTTACCCAAGCTTTCACTTAATGCTCTTTTATGTAGGAAACTATTTTAGCGTCTGGTGCTGGGAGAGTGGCAAATCTCCTGTACCGAGTTAATAATTAATGTCACGGCGCCTTCTGGAAGCGGGGCTGTATTTCAGCAGTGGGCTCGCCCTGACCGCAGCGCTCTCTATTAATCATCTGCAGTTGCTGCTATGCAAATAAATAGCTATGGAAAACCAAAATCGTTGCCCACTGTGCAACGGGATCCCAAGCCTCTGCATATATAATACGGCTGCATAAATCACTATTTCTGTATGACTATATACGTGTAAAGTATACATGTAATAGAGAGATTATGTATTCAGGCTTCAAACGTAGGTGCATTAAAAAGACATCTACATCTTCCAGTCGGATGCCTGCATTAATACAGGGAAATGCAAATGCGTTTCTCCGCCCTGGGGTGAGCATCGCTCCGGAGAGGAGCGGAGGGCTGGCAGCTCCTTCCCCCATCTCCATCGCGCTCGACAACCTGCTTTGCTGGAGCTGGCGATGCAGATGCCAAACATCACCGCTCAGTTGCTCCTGTGGCACCCCCCCCCCCCATGGTACCCGGGACCCCGAGGACCGGGGCTACCAAAGGCTCTCGGTCAGCGTGAGCCGGGCTGGCGCTGATGGTGAGTGCACCCCTGGACCCGGCTTTCGGTTCGTTATTGCTGTACCAAAGTCGGACGGCGCAGGCTGTGCATTCGCCTTGGGCTGCAATTACTTGAGTTTTGGGGGCAACTCCAGCTGAAGTAATGTATCTGTTTCCTGGAGTGTGTTTGGGGGGAAAAAAAAGCCTTTTCTTTGCCTCCGGCAGTGGTTTGTGATTGCTCTGGAGAGCCGCTCCAGACCCCAAAGTCGTCAGGACGGGCTCCTCTCGGGGATGCGCCGTGCTGGCTTCGCTGAGAAGAGGCCGCGGCTGGCGGAGTTAGGAGCTTTTGGGCAATTTCCGTATGGAAAACCCTCCCAACAGGGCAGCAGCTCCGGTGGCGGGGGGTTCCCATGGTCCTGGGTCTCCCCTGCCTCCACGGCCCCAGCGCACTGACGGTACCTTCGGCGGGCAGGACCTCAACGTGCTCTTTAACTGTTGTTCAAAGAATAAAATAAATCATTCTAGCTAAGAAGAGATCAACTCTAAAACCAATTCAAGCCACCGCAACGTGGCTGCTGTTGTGTTCCCTGCGTCCCTGCTGGAGATCATCGCTTCGACGGGGGGGTTACGGCGGGCTTTAGGACAGGATGAAATGATGCCCAAACCCAGCTACAGCGGGAAGGCAAGCCCGGCTGCGTGCCCCGCGGCAGCTTTGCCCGCTGCGCTTGCTTCACCTGTGCAGTGCAACCTTCTCTTTGGGATGTGAGAATTTTTTATCGCTTTTTAAAAATGTAATAACACTGTAAAATATTTGTCAGTCTGCTTTGGTTGTGTTACCGCTTGACTAGGATATTCTGCCTTGTGTTTTTTTTTTTTTTTTTTTTAAAATGCCACTGGTTTTCAATGAAATTGCCAAGTTTTGGCAATGGAAAAGGGTATAGGCAACAAACCGTGCAGTCTTCATTGGACCTAGAAGATATTTTGCTTTTTTAAACGAGGTTTTTCGCACACATCCTTGGGTACAGATTCCTATCGGTACAGATGTCTGCGTGTTGCGTGTTAAAAACACAGACCCAGTGTTTTCCAGTGGAATTTGAGATGGAAGAAGCATCGCAACATGCAATCCCCCTCCCCAAAGCCGGACTGTCCGAGCACCAGTGCTGCTGCTCACCTTCCTTTTGCAAGGGCGGCCGAGCCCGGCAGGGGCAGGACGGGCAGCGGCTGCTTTGGGGACGGGGTGACGGCAGCGCAGAGGCCCCCGGGAGCACCGTCCCCCTGCACGGGCTGCCCCTCGCCCCTGCCGCCCCGCACCCGGCTGGGGGGGGGGGTCACCCCCCATGCAGCACCGGCCGGGCTGTCGCTGCAGAGGTGCTGCTGCTAATCAGGCGTCTTCCTCCGCAGCGCGATCAGAAAGCCTGCGAGCTGTCAGCCAGCGTTATTTATGCGTGTATATTTTGTTTGAAATGAGATGTAGGCAAAGCCCATGTGTGCCTCCAATCTCCTTTGTAGCAGAAGAAAGGGAAGAGCAAAGAATATGTTTGCAATCACGTCTGGCCCTTGATTTGTAGCTTTGCTCGGTGTCGATCCGGGGTCTGGAGCGTACCTGCCTCTGTAGGAAAGCCGGAGCTGAGCTATTTCTGTATGCACAGAGGTGTCGTGTTCGAGTTAAACCCTTTTACCTTTTATTTAAAATTCACAGAGGCTTGACAGGTAATCTCAGGAGCTGGATCATTATGGCAGCCAAAGCTAACCTGTAGCAAACGATGCCTTGTAAATCCCCTGGCTAAAGTAATGGGCTTTATTCTGCCTCCCTTTTCTTTTCACAATTAGTGCTCCAGACCCCGGGGTGACAACCCTTGCTCTGCAGCAGGAGGATGACGGAGCCCTGCGAAAGCCCTGGGAGCTGCCGGTGCCCCGGGTGGGGAGCGAGCACAGCGCGTGCTCCCCTGGGCCTCCGGGCGAGAGGTGCGTGAGAAAGCCATTGCCCGCCGCGGAGCCATCCCGGGGTGCCAGCGGGGGCACGGGGGGGCTGTTCCCCCCACGCATGGCCCTTGGTGCTGGGCTGGCAGGAAAGTGCCTCTGGGTGTCCGACCCCTCCCAGGGCTGGGCGACGTGCTGGCAGCTCCGCTCAGCCACGGGGCAGCTATCGGGGGGCTCGGGGGCTCTCTGCTCCCCGGGCTCTGCCCTGCATTTGGGGTTCAGCCCCCCCATCCCAGGTGGAGAACGTGCAAAACCAGGAATTGTTCTCCGGGATGCCCTGCTTGGGTGCTGCGCTCGTCCGGAGCAGCCGTTGGTGCTGCCCGGGTCTGGCCCGTGCCGGTGGGCAACATCTGCAAATCTTATTGGCGTGTCGGGAGGGAGAGGATGCAAGACCCTGGGTAAGGCCTGAATGAATATGAAAATCCCCAAAGTCAGAGTCCCACGAAACACACCGGGCCCCAGCAAGTTTCACACAGAATCCTGCTGAGGTGAAAAAAACAGGGTGCAGATGGTCTTTACAGATACCCAAAATGACGATGACAACAACAGTGACGATGACGACGACGACAACGACGACGACGATAATAATAATAATAATAATAATAATAATAATAATAATAATGATAATAGCGGCAGCCTGGCTTCCCTGCAGCCCCAGCCCTGTCTCCACAGTCCCGGCACGGGGGCTGCTGCCAGCTCTGCCAGAGCGGTGGAAGCCGTGGTCTGCGTTTTCGCCCAGCCATTGCACGGTGCCTGGGCGGGGAGACATTAGTGAACTAATTGGGTGGAATTGGTGGAGCTGGAATACATATTGATGGGGTTGTCAGGATGATTATATTGCTGAGGGCATGTACAGCTGGGGAGGGAGCGCTTTGATCTCACAGAAACCACATTGCCGTCTCCTGTTCTCATTATCAGAGGTGCCTTGGGAGCCTCTTTTAAAGCACCCTGTCCCCGGGACCCGGGAGGTGAAGAAGGCTGCGAGGTGAAACGGCACAGGGACGACAAGCGCCATCGCTGGACCCTGCTCCGGCAGCGGTGCGACCAACGCCGGCCAGAAACGGGGGAGACTCGGCATCCCGTGCCCGCGCCTGTCCCGGTATCCACGGGGAACGGCGCTGCTGATTACCTGGGGAAACTCCGGTAGTGACCGGCCTTGCTTCAGACGCAGAGCGTGCTTTCCTTGCTGCACCGTGACCTCCGGCACCGGGTATCAGCTTTCCTGGTGTTAAGTGCCCGGGAAATGAAATACCGATCAGGGGAAGAATTGCTTAGGAGAGGTAAACCGGAGTGCCCCACGTGCGGCAGCATCTCTGGGCGTTTCTGGGGGGGGAGGAGGAGGTGCCAGCAGCGCTTTTCCCCTCCGGAAACCCCGCTGCCTTAGGGAAGCTTGGAGCAGAAAATACTGCCCAGCTTTTTAGCAGCTAGCGATGAGGCTGGGCCCCTCGTGCACTCCCACGTTAGCCTTCCCTCCATGTTCAGAAGTATAAAAATTCCTCTTAAATCATTCAGTGCTTCTCTAATGTATTCACAACGTGGACTATAGAACAAGATCTGAAACACTCTTTTTTCCAGTAAGACTATTAAATGGTGACACTTTGACACCAGCAAGAAGTATATGAGATTAAAAAGTAAAAACTGCATAGAAATCTAAGTGCCTTCACATACTGTTAGAATAAAAATTGCTGTTAGGAGCATTAAAATAGACTACTTGTCAGGAGCGACGGATTCCAGAAACATGCCTGCTGGTTTCTGTGGCATCGATGCATGTGGTTTCCTCTCAGGTAAATTACAGAGCACTTAGAGGAGGCAGAGGATGCAGGCATCGGGGCGGAGGATGAAGGTGCGGAGGGAGGGCGGCACGCTCCTGGACCGGGGCTGGGGCGCAGCCTCTCCTCCTGGCCGATTCGGCTGGTGAGGCACTCGTGGGGTCCTGGGGAGCCCGTTTCATCTGCCCGTGACATTTGAAATCCCCTGGAGGCAGCTGGTGGATGAAAGCAGGAGACGAAGGAGCCGGCTTTTCTTGGCACGATTAATCATTTATTAGCTAATCAAGAACGCTCGCAGGAGATGAGGAGAGCGAGAGAATCTCATTTCTAACAGGAATTAGTTAGCTTACAGTTATTTTTTCCCCTTTACTCTGATTTCCCAAGGAAATGATGCTTGCGGAGATCTGCTTTTCCAGCAGCCCCCCCCTCCCTGCCCCCCAGCACCCCGGGACCCCCTCGCAGCCCGGCTGGGCTGACCCAGAAAACCACTTGGTGTCTGAAATACGCAGCACAGAGCAGCGAGGAAGCAAGGGGCGCTGGCCTTCGTCAGGTGAAACTGCTGCTGTTGCTAACACGGGGATCCTGCCCCACGCGCTGCCCTGGGTGGCACGAAGGAGCCGCGGCGGGCTCCGGGTTGCAGGCAGCCCCGCGGACCCCCGGCTCTCCCCACAAATGCAGCGTGGTGCGCGCGGGCGCCGTGATTAGCTGACCCCAAAGGCTGCTGGCTGTGGGAAGGATGTTCTGGCACCGCGGCCGGCGACTGGGCACGTGCCAGACTGGATTGACTCCTGCTTGGTGGTGATACCGTTCTGCCCAGCGGGAAGCTCTTTGAGTCGGCGCTGGCGAGGCAGGAGCGTGCAGCACGGGGCAGAGCGGTCGCACCGTCAGCCCTGTCAGGGAGAAGCGCATTTACAAGCCAAGGCAAATCTGCAGCTGTCGATGCTGCTGAGCGGCGCGCACGCCGACACGGCTGTACACGGGTTTTGTGCTGGCGCGGGTTAGCAGGACCGTATCCTGCGGCGCGGAGGTGTGCGTGGAGCTGCTCCCGGGGCAGGTAGCGTCACTGCGTGTAAGGCCTCAGTGTCCTCACGGGCTCCTGATGCGCGGCGCTCTCCATCACTCTCTGATGCGCGCAGCGAAAGGAGGCCGGGTGTGGATACGAATATCTTCCTGGTCGCTCACCCTTGTCATCTTCGGGAAAACACATCTTGGAGGGATGCTGGCACGGGAAGCCATCAGCGCTCCGCCTCTCCCTGCCAAGGTCAAGCCTAGGGCTCCGGCAGTCAGCTTGGCTGGCACACCCCCATCGCCACCTTGTCAGCATCGTTTCTTCATGCCCTACAGACAAACGTGTCACGGCCCGGAAGACAGAGGGAGAAATGGGAGAGGTTTGTCGCTGTCAGGAGCCCAAGCGGGCAGCGGCAGGAGGAGCCGAGTGTCCGTGGGAGCTGGAGGACCAGGAGAAGTCAGGCGGGGGGAAGCAGCTCGCCCCAGCCCTGGCTGCAGCCCAGCCTGCGCACGGGAAGGCGGCCAGATCCGGACCCGCTTGCCATAGTGCCACGTGCGTCCCAGCAGCATCTCTGCCCTGGCACGGAGGGAGGGACAGGAGCGCGAGGGACGCTCGGCGCTCGGCCGGGTCCCAGGGAAGGGCTCCCTGGGATGAGATGTGCGAGCAGAAGCCGGAGCAGGCAGGGCCAGGATCTGTGGCTGCTCCAGAGCGGAGCGCTGCCCTGAGCTCTGCACCAGCCCTCAGTGCCGGCGCTGACTTTCCGAGTTGTGGGAAAACACACCCTCTCCTGAGCTGCGGTTCTCCAGAAAGATCCCTGGAACCTCCTGGAAAGGCACCGCGGGCATCAGACCGGGAGCTGCGCACAAGGCTCTGCAGGGCTGTAGGGCATCCGCCTCTGCACGGGTTTTCCCGTGGGGCTTGAGGGCTGCTGCTGGCCACCGCCGCCTCGGCCCCTTTCACGGGAGAAGCAAAATAATTAGTGGCTTTTGTTCAACCTCCAGCTCCTGGAATCGTGTTAGGTGAAAATCTCCGCTTCCTAAAAAGAGAGTCAGATTTCAACCTTCGTGGCTTGAAAAAATGAATGCTAGTCTCTCAAACTAAATAAAAATAAGACAAAATATATTACGTTTTAAAATCTTGTGACATTTTGGGGACTGACTCATGATTTTTGAATGTTTGGAACCAGTAACACTGCAATCAATTTTGCTGCTTCCTTGGATGATTGCTTTCAGAGAGGTTTTAATTCTACCATAAATACTTCAGCTTTACAACAGCAGTCTCAGTCAGATATGCAATAATACCCAGTTCTGCATTTCAGGTAAGGCTTTAAACTAAATTAAATCTCCTCAGTATAGCTAATCAGAGATTAGCTTTGATCACAGTTTGTTAGCCCAGGCCAATCCTATTCAAATCCTCTGGCAGACCTAATATCGAGAGTGCTTTGTCCTGCGCTTATAACGTGAAGCCCCATCCCCAGGGCAAGGCAGGGGAGATTTTTTTCTCTTCTACTTTTAGATGTTTCTCTACATATGGTGAAAGGTCTCTCCGGTGCAGTCGATGTGTCCCGTGCCCTGGGACGGTTGGCGGTGGATGCCCTCTGCATGTGGCTGGCCAGGCAGGCTCCGGCTTCAGGTCCGACCTGTACCAGGTCCCAGCCTTCCCGCTGGGCTTTCCTCCCTTGCCCTGCATCCAACGAGAGCGTGGGGATCCGGACTGGAAATGGGGAGAGGTATTGGAAAGGGGAGTTGGGGTGTTTTGCTAGAGCCTGGCTATAAAGTAACCAAGAATGGCACCACGTCGAGATCCTCGAGTTCAGATTTAGTAATTGCTATTTGCTGCTTTCTACTTTATTAAGTGTATCCTAAAGCGATGGAAATGGCGTCTTGCTCTTCCAGCATAAGGGGTGCAACACCGGAGTGACATGAGGTGGGACCTTGGCACAGCAGAGGTTACGTTCCAAGGGATCCCAGAGCGGAGCGGGGTCTGCAGAGGTTGCTCTGCCTGCTCCTTGCAGCACATGTTTGCAGTTGCATGCATCGACGTGCACGTGCACGCGCGTCTGCTAACCGTACGGTGCCCCGTCCCGCACCTCTACGCGGTGTGAGCGTTGCCGTGTCCTCTGCCAGCCGGAGCAGAGCCAAGGACAGGCGCCGGGCTCATTTTGCTGAGATGCAGCTGCAGAGGACACAGCGTAACGTGGGAAGCCTCGCTCCGAGCTCTTCCTCTCCTGTACCCGGCGCACGGCACTTGTTGCCCTGCTGTAATGAGTTGAACCAACCCTTTCTCCTGGTTGGAAATGTCCTCCGTTGTTGTTGTTCCTCTGTATTATTTATAGCCTGGTAAGTGTCTGAGGTCACAAATGCTGATATTGAGCTTACTTAGCTACCCAGCAGTATTCTTGTTTGAAACAATACGGTTTGACTGTTGCTATCGATTTTAGGGGGTTGTGCGATGGGTAAGAGTTCCTTTGAGCCAACTGGTATATTAAGCAATCATTTCTATAGCAGATGACATAACTCCCCCGGCATCAGTTTGCCCTAATGGGCCTGGTATTACTCATGTGCTAATTGATTGGGCATGGAGAGGAAAAAAGCTAAATTCACTTGCGAGGTGATTTTTATGGCCAGGCTCATAACAGAGGTAATTTGCTGAAAACGTTCAGTCCCTCTCCGGTTATGTAGCATCATCTGTGTTCCTGCACTCCATCTCCATGTCGCGCTTCAGTCAGCAAACCGGGCTCTGTTTGGGGCGTCCGAGGTAAAGTCCCCGAGGAGTCTCCGTGGCAGAGAATTTCTTCCTTCTCTGGGTTGTGCTAAAGCGTAGATGGAGATTGGGGCGGCACGGAGAGACTTGCCACTGGCTCCGCCGGGGAGCCCCAGTGATGTGGGACCTTGTGCTCCGCTTCCCGGCCCCAGGGTGGGCTTCAGAACAGCTCCAGTTGTCCTGTTGAAACACTCTGTTTTGAGTAAAAATGTTTCTGCAGCAGTCAGAGAGAGTTTAATCCCCAAAACGTTTGTGCCTGCATCTCCTGTGCACAAATCCCCAGGGATGGGGAAATGAAAGCAAACCCTCCTCCTCCACTGCTGAGAGACCTGGAAGTTTAACAGCCCTGGGAAGGTGGTGAAAACCTTGGCTTGATGTCTCATCCCAAAGGCAGCCCCTTGAAATCCCCCGCTTTGTCCCATTTCTCTGTCCGGGCGATGCTCAGCTGTGATGGGAACAACCTGCCGAGCCCGGGCGGGTGGGCAGCACCCCCGCTCGAGGGCAGATGCTTTCAGGAAATTTTCTAACAGATGAGGGCTGGTGCCTTTGAAGTCCCCAGCTGCCTGCCTGAAAAATCAAAACTGGAGCGTAGAGCAGCTTGGAATATCACTAGATCTTGGAAGAGATGTCAGAGACTGGTCCTCATTATCTCGCCAAAGACTGATGGGTTTCTGAAGCCGACAAGGTGAGCCCGTGTATGTGTAACGGCACGTAACACCTAGCTAACCTGAAATTGCTGAAATTTTCCTGGACCTGGAAGAAAGCCAGTCAGTTCTGCAGACAACCCCCCCCAGAGGATGACACCGTTGAGCCACATCAGATGCACTGTAAAATTTTGGGCAGTCCTTTGGTTGGGACTGAGGCTGGGAGACAAATGCCGAGGTATCCCCATCCATCCCAGCAGAGCAGGAGCTGGATCAGCCCTTCTCCAGGCGGCGTGTGGGATGCTGCTGCAAGGGAGTGACGCTGGCTCCATCGGCGTCAGGCCAGTGCAGGGAAAAAAAATGCTTCTGTCATCACACGGATGGGTGGGGAACCTCAGCGGGGACCGGCCGTGGCCATGGTTTTGGGAGGGAAGCCTTGAGAGGAGGCTTGACGAAATGACGGGGGCCGGCGGGAGGTCTGGCCCCTTTGCCCAGGGCCCCGTCAGGTGAGGGTCTGCAGGGACCCCGGCAGGATCTCCCTCCGCCTGGGGCCTCCTGGCTTTGCAGGAGGAGGACGGTGAAGGGAGACGCGGGAGGTGACACGGCACCAGCTGCCACCCCCTTGTCACCGAGGCGGCTGTGTCCCACGGAGCAGCCACGCGTGAGCGGAGCAGCGGTTTGGAGCGGCGACAGCGGAGACGGTTGGAGAAGGAGCTGCCGGGCCGGGCCGCGGCGGGAACCTGCGGTTCATCCAGCGGGAACGCTTCCCACGCGTGGCCGCCCCTTCGGGGCCGGGCTGAGGGTCCCTCCGCGGGGGGGGATGAGGATTGCTGGGGGGAGGCAGCGCCGTCGCCCTCCCGGGGGTTGGGGTTGGGGTTGGTTCCCCCAGCGCAGCCACGCTGGAGGGGCGGGGGGGGGGGGGGGCCCACGGGGCGGAGCGCTGCCCCCCGCGTACCCCGCAGGTCGGTCTCGGGTGGGCGGCGGCGCGGGGTGGTGCACGGCCGGCCACAGCCACACGGTGGTAGGAGAGTCCCTCCGCGGAGAGCGGCGGGACGGGGCTGGGGCTGCCCGCGCCGGCCGAGCCCCCCCGCCCAGCGCCCCCCCGGCAGGGCCGACCCCGGCGTGGCGGGCAGCATCCCTCCGCTCCAGCACCCTGCATCCCCCGGGCTGGGTAATGCCTCCAGCCGCCCCTTCCTCCCGCTCCTCCTCCTCCAACCGGCTCCCCGCCTTCATCCCCGCCAGCTGCAGGGCTGGATCAAAGCGGGGAGGCTGCGGGGCTCGGCTGCCTTCTGCTGCCCCCGAGGGCCCCCCGCACAGCCGCTGTGTCACAGGCGTTTATTTGTTCGGTCGGGATATTTGCATCCCGCTCTGGTTGCGCTGTGAGTATCTCCAGCCCTTGGGGAGCTGTTTGCTTTGCTGTGACCTTTGTATCCGTGGAAGAGGCTCCGGACAAGGTCAGCTTTAATAATAACAGGGCTGTCTTCCTGCGATCGATACGGGCGCTCTCCCCAGCACGGCTCCCTTCTGCACCGTCTGCACATCGCGGTCCCTCTATCAGACGGTGTCACCACCAGAAATGACGTTAGAGACGCACAGACTCCAAACGCTGAGTGGATGGAAGTTTTACTGCTGCCAGAGAAGGAATTTTCCTCACCTGTTCATTTGGTCCAAAGTAATCCCTTTCTCAAACTGGGCAAACAGTTTGGCTTGGCTGCCCTCCCGTCACTCATCAGCAAAATATTTAATGGATCAATAGCCCCGTGGCTAAACCCTTCGCAATGCTATCAATGAGGCTGTGTGCTAACAGGGCCATCCAGACGTAGCTATTTAATTTGGGTGAATTGTGTAATTCCGATACCCTCTTGCACAGCTTACGACAGGTTGTTTAGAGACTTCGGAGTGTATAAAATCTCCTTTTCTTAAGGAGATTTCCAAAACAACACTACCTCCAGGAGAAAAAAATGAAAAGGGGTGCAGTGCCTCGGCGTTTTCCCGGCAGAGCGCTCTGGATGTAGGAAAGCTCGTTAAGGAGCTGTGCATCGGCAATCTCCGTCAGAGCGGGGCGGGAGGCGAAGGGCTGCGTCGCAAGGGAGCAACCCCCTTCGAAGTGTCATAGAGCAAACTCCAATTGTTGGCATTTTCTGCAAAGGAAAGTGCCCTCACATTCCTTTCGGGTTAATGAAAACATTTCGCTGCAGGTTTGACTTCACATGTAGTTAAACCTGTAAGAGATAATAGTAACAATAGGTAATGACAACACCTCAGCAGATTAAACCCCAACTTTTTACGTGATGTCTCTGTTGGAGAATTCCTGTTCATTTCTGGAATGGTTTGTGCAATGCGATGAGATCGACAAAGTGTTATTTCAGCTTCAGGGGGGCCACAAAGGAGCAGGATGGGGCTGCAGGAGCTCGAGCTCCCCGTGCCCTCCCACGGGCTCTTCCGTCTCCCAGCACCCACCACAGCACCCATGGCCCCAGTGCCCTTGCTGCACCCAAGCGCGTGGGGAGCGGAGGGGTCGCGTTAGTCCTTTGAGAGGCTACGGTGGGGCCATCCCGTGTAAACTTGCTGGAAATTAAGGCCATGGCGGATAGCAAAAAAACTCGTGTATAAAATGCTGAGGCGCTGGGCAGCATCGGTTTGGGCTTCCAAAATGCTACATCTCAGCCCAGGGCTTATATTTGCCCGACTTCGAAGCTTCTGAAATCCAAGTTCTGCATGTGAGGAACTTTAAATTGCATTGGATGGGGAATGTTCCCTTGTGCAGCTGATTTATAAGGCAGGACGGCTGCGGGCCTGACCACGTAAGTGCTCAGCTGTTCAGCTGAGCTTTGCTCCAGGCTTCATTAGGAACATGATCACACCCAGGCTGTTCGGTGGCTTTGGCCTCCTTTCGGAGTGTGCTACCAAAGGGATTTTATTTCAAAAACTCAAAAAAAAAAAAAAAGAAAAAGAAAAAGAAATAGAAATCTTCATTCTGAAAAGCACATTTCTTTCCTGAGCAGCGGGAGACCTGGCTGGCCAGCAGCTCTCTGCAGCGCAGCTCTCCTTCTGCCCAGGACCCGCAGAGCTCCCAGAGGAAACCCCGGCACCCGCACGCTGCCCGTCGCTCCCGCTGGACGCCCCCGGGGGCACCGAGCAGGGCACGTCACCGCACAGCCGTGACCGACACTTCCACGCTGCTCCTGGTGCTGCATAACGACTTCATCGCGGTCAGCGATGCTCCGGTGTTTCTGGAAATGCTGGCAAACCCATCTGCTAAACACTTTTCTTCCCTCGTCCTCCAGGCTGCTGCTCCCCACTGGCGTTTCACCCGCTTCCCAGTGCTTCCCAGTCTCCTGCGGCTGCAGCGACGAGGGGGTCCCTGGGGAGATGAAGGGTTGCACCTTGGGGTGCGGCGGGTCGGCTCGTCGCATCCCTGCCCAGAGAGGATATATATACAAAAAGGATGCTGCGCTGGAACAACCCACCTGGCGTGGGCTGATGAACCCGAACACGGACCCCTGTGCTCCTCCTTCCCACCGTGCTTTCGGTGAAACGTCGTGGCAGATGGTTCTCTGCTTTTCTCCCCAAAACTGAGGCGGGGGAGCCGGTCGGAGGAGCGGGAGCAGCCGGAGCCTGCCGTTAGTCCCCAGGCTTGTAGCCTGGTGTTCGGCATTTAACCCACGGCTCTGGCATCTCCTAGCCGGGACTCCCGCCTCTGCCCCAGAAAAACAAATCTGATAAACAAATGCTGGTTTGCAGCAGCAGCCGGGCAGGCCGGGAGCTCGTGGCCCTGCCGGGGCTGCCCTGTCCGGGGCTGGGCTGGCCCGGGCGCCCCGGCACCGCGCTCGGCTCTGCGCTGCCCTCTGATTTTTCTGGGTGCCTTTGGCCGTGGTATTGAAGGGTGTGCAGGTAACGAAACCGCATCTCAGGGTTTTGTTTGCATGCGACAGGGAGAGCTGGTAGGTGCTGGGTCTGCAATAGCTCATCTGGAGAGAGGGACAAGTTTTCCAAAAGGAAAGCTTTTGCTCTTGGGGAAAAAGAAAGTCTGGAATTTTCGTTAAAAAATATAAAGTAATTAGCACGTTTTCAGTGACCAGTTTCAGGTGGTGAGTATTGCTTTTGATGACAACTGTCAATTGCTTTTGATTATAGCTGCCACGGCTCTTCGCTGGTGTTGTCTGGAATTAAAATTTCACTAGCAATGCTTTTAAAAAACAATGCCAGCTTTATGAGGGCTTTTTTATTGAAATGTGTTATTTCAGTTAAGGTGAATTCAAACAGCATTTGCTGCCACGCGCTGTATCTCTTTAACGCAGGTGATGTGTGGGGATGCCGGTGGCATCCTGCTCGCCCGTGCTTGGAGCACCCGGTGCCATTATCTGTGTTTGAACAGAGGGAAACACGAGCAAAACCAACAAACGGCCGGCGAGGAGCTGTCTGGGATCGAGTCAAACCAAGGAAAGCTGGGATTTATGGGGGGAAACGACAACTTTTTTTTGGTTTCAGGCGAGGCTGAAGGCACATCTGTCCCTGGACCCTTCCACAAACATCTGGTGCATAAGGCAGCAGCAGTATCCAGCCAGCTAAATTGCTAGTGGGAGACCAAGCCCTCGCTGTGATTCAGGCTGAATAACCACAAATGGTTTGCACTCGCGGCGGGCTGGGATCCGCGGCCGATGTGGCTGCCAGCGGGGTCCGGTGGCCACTGCGAGTCCCCGTCGGCTGGAGGTGGCCGCTCGGAGACATGGCCAAGGCGACTCCGAACCGGCTTCCCTCCGTACCTGGGGCATGGGGAGGGGATGCGATCCAGGCAGCCTCCCGAGGAGCCCTGCACTGCCAGCGCGCTGAGCCGCACGCTGCTTTCCTGACCTAGTTTTGGGTTGGTTTTTTTTTTTTCTTTTTCACAGATGAGCACTCCATCTGCAAAAGATTGTTTCTTGACATGAAAAATTTACTTTTTAATGGGCCAAACTGCTGCAGTCTCTAAGCTGGATCCAAAATAACCTCTTAGCACATCGCTCTAAAGGGATCTCCAGCCATTGCCCATAAAACTGAAACACAGTTTGTACTAAAAAGCCATTTACAAGCCATTCGCTCCTTGTCTTCTTGGTTTCGTGCAGTTGTTCTAAAGCTCCAGCACTTGCTTCTGGAAATGGAAAGTGATATTTTGGAACCACACTGCTTATGGCTTGTGTTTTCGAGTTACAGCAAGCTCAGAAATCAATACATTTGGGGTTTTTTTTTTTCCTCCTCCAGGACCCAACAGTGGAAGAAACGCCAGTGGGTTGCCCATGGGGAGAGTCGTGGCCAGCGGTAACAGATGGGGAAGCGCTCGGGGCCACTTGCGGGACCAAACCTGGCAGGGGAAGGTGGGTGCTGCCCCGGGTGGGGGTAAGACCCACGGCACGAGGTGGGTGCCTCGGGGCGAGCGAGGGGTGAAGCCTGGTGGAGCACCACATCCACGCTGTGCCAGCGGGACACAGGTCTCGTGCCGAGGGGATTTTTATGGCCGAGCTGCAGCAGCCAGACGCTGCAGCCTCTGCAGGAGGTGAAGTGCTGGTGCGAGGGACAGGGCAGCCTGTAAGAGCCCAGCTTTGCAACATAAACCCGTCCCGGGAGACTTGCAGTCTCCCACGTCCTCACCAGCTCCTTACGTGCGGCTAGGCTCAGCTGTAGCAGATGCACGACCACGCTTTAAGTGCGTCAGGTCCCGACGCTCTCTCGCAACGGACCAGCCCGGGGAAGCTCATTTCCACCAGCACCAGGCAGAAGAGCAGTTCCCCGTGGAAATGCTGCCGCCTGCTTGCTCTGCTACCTGGGCATCCTGCCTGCCTTCAAAACATCCAGAGGAAAAAATAACCACGGGGAGTAAGACATAGTTTTCTTTGCTAAGAAGTAATAGGTGCGGCAGGCCCAGAGCAGCTCGGGCAGCTGGGGTGGGGGGCTCAGGGACCTGCCGGAGCAGGGTCCTGCCGCTGAGCTCTGACACCGGAGCCGTCTGCACGCTTGGCGCTCTCAATTCCTCCTCCCCGAGAGGTCTGCAGGCTTTTCGGCATGCCCTTCGCCGCCGCGCTGGGCTGGGTCAGAGCGGCCGCGTAGCATCCCCTCTTTGGCGAGCGCTAATTGCAGAGAGCTGACGACGGGGCAGCGGTGGTGGCTCAGCACGTGCCACCCCCCAGGCTTGGTGGCCCCGCCGGAATGCCACTACCTGGCTCGGGCATCTCCGTGGCCTCCAGCGAAGTGCAGCAGCATGCTCTCTGCAGAGGGGGGGGGATGTGTTTTGGTGTCGGTGCATTGCTCACAGGTAATTGGTAGCATCCAATCAGCCCGGCAGTGAGCAGGCAGGGAGCAGGCAGGGAGCAGGCAGGAGCACCAGGGCTGCCCATGGACCACGGCACTCCTCTTCCCAGAGCCGCTGGAGCGGCATGAAAGTGCCTCATCTCGCCCTTAATCTTCATCTTTTGTTTCCAGCTTTTAATTGTGAAATATTCTGTGTGCGTTTTGTACGCATAATTATGGGGCAAAAGATGGTGATAAAATAGTTTAAATTAATAAGATTATTAAGTAACCTCTGCTGCTGGTAATTCCTCACTCGAACAGGCGCGCAGTTCACTGTAATTAGTTTTCTGCTTCGCTGGAGCATGCTTAAAGGAGCTTGGAGGTTTTTTTGGGGAGAGAAGGCTGGAAAGCCGAGCTCACAGCAGAACAGGCTTTTGTCAATGGAAGGTGACAGTGGGGCAAACGTCCTTCCTGGCCTCCCACGGCACGGTGTGGTCGTGGGGGCTTGGTCTGTGTGGTGGCACGGAGCGAGGGGATGGCTCTGCCCTGCTGGGTCACTGGTGGGGGGCATCGGTGGGGGGCACTGGTGGGGGGCACTGGTGGGGGGCACTGGTGGGGGGCATTGCTGGCTGCCCGCTGCCCCCTGGGCTCTCTGCCCGCAGCAGGACCCCCTGGCAGAGGCTGCTCCGGTGCCTCTGCTCACAGCTCGCACGGTCCATCAGCACTTCAGTAATCGCCCCATTTTGCCAGACCCCCCCCCCCACCCTGTCGTATGATTATTTTTTTCTGTGGGTGACTGGCTACTGCTGCACCGGTGGCAGAGCGCTCTGAAGGGTGGTGCCAGATGAAAGGAAAGCCTTGCAATTTATTGCCCGAGGAAATAACGAATAACAGGTCAATGCCATCAGCCTGGGTTTGCAGAGATAATCAATGGCTTCACAGGCAAATCATCTTGTCTGGGCCACAAAACAAGGTCCTTCTGCAGGGAAGGAGGGTGGATAAGAGTGTCCTCTTGTCTGCAGTGGTGGTCAGTGCTGTGCAGGCAGGGCGCTGGCTTGGTTTTCACATTAATTTTATTAATTTTCATTCAGATGGAGTGCTGGATGTGCAGCCCCAGGGCAAGCTGTGAGCGGTGCCACCGTACGGTGCAGCCGCCCGACCGTGAGCATCCCTGCACCGACAGCGTGCCTGCCTGCACCTCTGCCTGCACCTCTGCCTGCCCGCACCTCTGCCGCACGGCCGTGTGCCGCACACAGCCATCGGTTCAGCCCCGGCGGGGAAGGGCTGCTCGGGAAGCAGGGCCCACGCTGATAATTTTGGGGGGACGCGTGACTCGCAGGCGGAGGGCGGAGGGCTCGCGCCCTGCAGCACGGCCGGAGAGCAGGGCTCCGCGCAAGGCATCGCAGGGCTGGCGATTGCTGCAAATAAAGCCAGTGGCCAATTTTGCAGTGTCAGTCGTTCGGCAGTTCGTTTTGGTTAGCTAAAGGCAAACATCTGTGCCTCTAATGCAGAAAGCCTCCCTATTACCTATGTCAACAATTTTATTTTTAAAACAGTACGCAAAGCGAGAGGTGCATCCCTTATCTGGTGTACGGCGGCCGCATATGTAACACCATCATATAATTAACAGTCAAGATCATTTACATTGTCGCTTAGCTAATTTTCATAATGTTTTCTTTATTATCAGAGGAAGAAATTAACCCAAGAATTTATTTACATACTAGTCTCAAACAGTAACAGCTTGCTAATTGCCTGTTAGGTGATTAATAAGCTTACAGCAGATGCTAATGAATCGAGAGCTCACTGTTTCAAAGGTGCTCTTGCAGCATGCTTGTGTTTTGGCAGCTTAATTAGTGCAATAATTATGTACTTGTTGCTCCTTCTTTCAAGCAAATACTGTCAAATGCTTAAAAGATTAAAGAGAATTATATCGCTGAGAACTAGCTGTGCTTAAGTATTCTGCTTTTGCTAACTTCCCTGTTGTTTCCAAAATGGGAACGGATAAATGCAATTATGGCGCAGGCGAGAGCCGCACGGTTCTAACGGCTTTGCTGGTGCAGAGCCCGTCGGCTGCTCCGCACCCCCAGCCCCTGCTCGCCCTTGTGGGAATGGTTTCGCAGAGAGTTTGATCGAGATGGGGACTAAAACGCTGTGAAAATCTCCGGAGCCAGGCCCGGGGAGGCTCCTCAAGCTTTTCCCCTCGGTAGCTTTTCAAACCGCCTCTTGCAGCGAGGAACGGGCGATTTCTTTCCATGTCATGAGGGTGAATCCTGGGTAAAGGTCCTGTGCAATGCGGGAGCAGGACTGGGTGGTCCCGTTGGTCCTCAGTGATGCTAAAGCCACTGCAGGACCCGTAAGAGTCTATTTTTGGGTGGGTGACCTTGCTGATCTTTCTCAGGGAAGAGGAGGTGAAGCACTGTGGAGGAGAACGGTGGCTGTGCTGCACCAGCCATTATGAGTTTCCACCTTGAGGGTGAAGAAGTAGAGTTAAATCTTTCAGAATGAGGTGGAGAGATGTCCCTGTTTGCCTTCACGGGTTAATCGCTCATCTCTGCCATCTCCATGCATCTCCAGAGCTTTGGAGACCTCCTTCATCACCCTCCTCCTGTCTCTTTTCCAGGCTGGGAAGTCCTGCCCCATCCCGTTGGCTCTCTCAACCACCTCCATGGATTTGCCGGGCAGGGCAGCTGCCGTGCACAGTTGTCACCTTTCCCTGCACCTTTTCCAGTCCTCCTCAGCGCGGGAGGGACCGGAGCAGATGCAGAGCTCAAGTTGTGAGTAACCACACGTCCACGCCGTGGCAGCGAGATGTTCATCTGTCCCTCTCCAGCACTGCGTGTGCATCGCTGGGCAGAAATCTCAGCACAGAAGTCTCCACGATGGCCCTCGGAGCTCCTTCCCGAGCGGTAATAGCTCCTTCAAACCCATCGCTGTGTGTGCAAAGTCAGAGGGTGAAGTGTCGGGACTCAGTCGCTGCAGGCTCACAGCGAGAAGGTGGAAAGCTGCTGTGGAGGAGCCTCTTGCAAATGTCCTACCACGCGTGCTGGGGATGGAGTGGTGTTCCTGTCTCAAGCAGCAGGCATCGGAGGCCGGTGGAGTGCCACTCGACTGCTAAAACACCCGTCCCCGGAGGGAACGGCAGGCAGCCGGGGCTGGAGATCGCTCCAGCAATCTCCCGTTTCCTTGGTGACAGCCGGAATCTCTCCGCTGCACAAGAGCTTGGGCTTGACGGGTGGAGAGGAGCCCTTTTTTTTCTGGAAATTATACTGTATTATTTGGTGTGGGGTTTCAAAGGTCCTCGTTGTTTTGAGTCTGAGCGGCTGGGGGACGGCAGAGCCCCACCAGCCCCGTCCACCTTCCCCGGGATGAAGGCATCGCTCGCAGCAACGGGCTCCTCGCTCCAACTCCTTTCGCAGTAGCTGTTGCCATCTTGTTTAATTCCTGCATTATCTGATTGTCACAGTGTGTTTCTCTATATTAGGCAGTAAGCCAATTTGTTACTTAACCTGTAATTGCACTTTAATATAAGCTATCTCGAAAATGTATTTTCGGAATGAGTCTTATAAACACATGATATGCTCCTAACATCAAACCGCTGTATTCTTTGGGAGTAGGCTCTTAGGAGGATTTGGCACCGGTTCTGTTGGTTTTAGCTGCTGACGCTTTATCACGGGTTGACACGCTGTACGTCGTTAAAGGGCACAGCCCTTAGAGGTTCACAGTATTTAAAAACTGACTTCTTCCCAGGAATTTACTATGAGTGTGATTTGTTGCTGATTTGCTGACTTGAACTCTGGGAAACCCACGAAATTTCTAACTTCAGCTGAAATCACATTATTGTGGGAAATGTGGTGCTTTTTGGTTTGTGAAATGCAAACAGGAAGACCTCATCTAGAATAACAGCAAGAATAACGTTCGACAGCGTTAATACATCTGCCAATGGCTGCTGGCAGATTCACTTTTTAATAACTCCAATTTTACAAATTAAATGCTGATAACATGTTTTACTATCATCCTGTGTTAGTTCCCCACTGCAGTTGCAGGGGAGGGAAGGTATTCAATCTCCATCTCAACTCATTAATTTTAAAAAGTTGGCCAGTATTTGCAAAGTGTTAAGCATATAAAAATTGATGTTGACAAATCTTTGAGGAATAGAATGAAACAAAAGAAATCAATTAAGAAAACAGCCTGCGGTTATATATTATAATCTAAATTGTGCTCAGCCTTGCAATAGCAGTTACCGGCAAACCCTGGTGCCGAACGGAAATCTTAGGAGGGGAAGTTGGGGCTCAGGATGGAATTCGGTATTTGCTGAAACTACATAAAGTGGTGAGGAGCGTCGGTGCGCGTCTCCTCCGGGTCTGGTCACCAGCTCAGCGTGGGCAATCTCCCGAGGGGGAGTGGGGCCCCAGCAAGCCACGGGAAAAGCCCTTGGTAGGCTCTGCGTGAAGTCTCGTGCAAGATGTCGTGATGCAAACCGGGGCTTGCGAGGCCGTTTCTGGGTGCCCGCAGCCCCGCCGTTTGCACGGCTTCACTATTTGCCCTGCGTGCTGATGTTCTCGCGGGTCTGATGTGGTTGAAGGGGGGTGCCCAAGAGCCGTCTCTATTGAGCTGCCATTTGCCGTTTAGGGCGATGTCACAGCTTCAGGTGCCTCTCCAGGTGAAGAAGGAGACCCCAGCTCCCCTTGCCCTGCTCTCCAGACCCCAGGCCACGGTCTGGAGAGGTGCGAGGCCACCCGGGTCGCTGCTCCCCGCATTTCCAGGGCTGTTCGCACCCTCGTCCCCGAGCTCCGGCTCAGAACACGCACCAAAGTCCCAACTTCTCCCCTATTCCCTCAGGTCTGCCTGTGCCAGAAGTAAAGGAGGTTTGGAAATTTCAGCTGACCACCCTCTCCTTGGAGGTCTTTGGGGTTTTAGCCAACCCTCTTCACGCCCACACACCTCTGTCCTGACCCAGAAGCAGCAGAGACCGCAGAGCTGGCTGAACGATGCGTGTTGCAAAGCAGCGAGCGTGTGGACAGAGGGCTCGGTGCCAAGGACCACGACTACTTGCATCTCCATCCTTGATCCACCCCGAGCCCAGCACAGGCAGGACAGGACCTCGGCACGCGCCTCCTTCGTTTTCCTTCTCCATTCCCATCCCGAGGCAGTGCCCAGGGCTCCGGGAGCAGGGGGCAGAGGGGGGACAGCAGCACCGTGACCCATCGCCACGGCATCCCTGCCGAGGTCCTTGTTTAACCGAGGGACAGTGCTCCTCTGCTATCAGTGAGTCACTTCTGCTTAGGACAGCAGTATAAATTAATTTGGATGTCTGTGTGATCCTATCAGTGTTATCTTGGGCTTTGTATTTTAAGGCTTCTGTGGCCTTCAGAGTAAATAAGTGTTTTCTCTGGCTGACACATGAACCTGGAGGAGAAGGGTAAGTTGTCTTGGCCGGCTCTGGCACAGTAGTAGAAACCCCGTAGGGTTTTCACCACCAGTTGTCTAACTGGACTAATGTTTTATTACACGCAGGAAGGCGATGAAGGAAGCACCCCAAACCAGCATCCTTGTGGGGGGGAGATCCCGCTTTCCCGTTCCCAAACACGATCCTGCTCCGGGCAGCGTTCCCAGCTGGCCGAGCCGCCCGTGACCTTGTGCAAGTGCACGGCTCTGGCAAAGTGATGTGCTCAGCTAACAGCCACCTCTCCTCCTTGGTGTTTTATCCTCCTTTTCCAAAGAAAAATTACTGTATTGACCGTTTTTTCCCATGTATTTTGTTTCTATGAAGATTTAGGAAGACCTGTAAGAAATTCCGAAGCCTGTATAGAAAATACAGCTGAGGAAGGAAGATCTCCATCCCAGGGAAGGGTAAAGGAAAGATCCATCAAAGGATATCTCTAGCATTCACTTAATTTTATTACTTTAAGTGACTTTATTACCTTCATTTTGCTTTCTGTTGCATTCCAGCACTTATTTAATAAACCCCTCTCTGGATTTAAATAGCAGTTTAGTTTTTATGGTAATGCTAAACTTAATCAGATGCTCAAATTAGCTTGAAATTAATTATATTGACAGCAATAACCCTTAGTTCCCTCTTCACGTCCTGTCTACAGATCTCCTTCAAGACTGCATTAAATGCCATTTAGACACAGAAATTAGTTGCAGCCCAGTTCCCTGCCGACGAGGGCCGGTCCCGCAGGCAGTGCTGGTGGCTGCTGGGACCGGCCCCGGTGCCCTGAACGGAGAGGAGGCAGACCAGAAGTTTGCGAGATGGACAACATCGATTTGGGGATTGATGCTTCTTTTTCTCAAACCGACAAAATCTGAGCTTGCCCTAGCACCCCTTCTTGGGGTTTCGGGGCAGCCTGAAGGCACCGCCTTGCTACGGGGGGAAACAAAGGATGGATGAGCAGCACCGGGACCTGCAGCTTTTTCTCAGGAAGGACTGACCAGTGGGGTCTGGCAGGGCAGGGGATGGGGGATGACCGTGCCATCCATCATCGCCCCGGTTTCCTCCCAGCCAGCCCCACCGAGCCCCGCTCGGGGGACACTGGCTGCACCCCCCTGCCCGGGCGTTGGGCACCCAGACTGCTCTGGGCTCGGGGCTCCCGTCGATGCCTCTCACAGCATCTTTCTGCAGCAGCATCCCGCAGCCGCTCAGAGCCACGGGAA